>NW_028227273.1:45696703-46236703 GCF_978045245.1 Mus caroli
TAAACTGAGATGCTGACTCATCTGAGAGAATAGATGCAGGCATCCAGAATGTCAGGTAGATTCCTCAGAGGACTCCCAAGTGTCCCACTCTATGGACAATCCTGTTCTCCTGCGTGTATTGGATGGGGAAGGATGACTGTAATGAGCCAACACTCCCACGACTGAGTTAAATTACATAGACTAAGATACCAGTGAGGATCCCTTATCAACTGACAACTAAATCAAAACTGATAGCACCCCATGGGCCTGATCTTAGCAGGTAAGACCTTGCAGGGGTTCTGCCTGTCCCCTGGCTGGGGAGATAGAAAGTACAGGAGGAATGTCACCTGTTGATGGTAAAGAGAGATTATGGGTGGTCTCAAAGAGTAAGGGATTGTGGGTAGTCTTAAGGAGTAAGGGATTGTGGGTAGTCTTAAGGATAAGGGATTGTGGGTAGTCTTAAGGAGTAAGGGATTGTGGGTAGTCTTAAGGAGTAAGGGATTGTGGGTAGTCTTAAGGAGTAAGGGATTGTGGGTAGTCTTAAGGAGTAAGGGATTATGGGTAGTCTTAAGGAGTAAGGGATTATGGGTAGTCAGTCAGTAACTACTTAAGGGAGTTAAAAGAGCTCCAGCAACCGAGAAAGAGAAAGCGTCTGAGTTTTAGCACAGGGAACTACAACCCCAGGGTTCTCTGGGAGAAATCAGAACTGGGTATTTTCTGGTCATGCTTCTAAATGAGAATCCTGCTTCAGCCACAAGGCCCTGAACACACCAGAGGCTTGGCCACGGCTCTGAGGTAATAAATCTGCATTGCTCTCATATGTTAAGTCTGTGGTCATTTGTTATGCAGCAGTAAAATTCCGACAGAGAGCTGAATTCATTTTCAGACTCAAAGGAAGAGGCCACGACCTACCAGGAAATTCCAGGTGGTTTATAGGAAGGGAACCATAGAGAAACTGAGACCCAAGTGAAACTGGCTCCTACATGGGGACCAGCCTCACTCTGGTGCTGTTCTGAGAACTTCCGACTGCTGGTAATTTTATCTCTTGTGTTCGAAGCATAGTGAGGGCCACAGAGAAGCCATGATAATGACAGGATGTTACAAGTAGCCCTTTGTGTTTGGGATTGTATAGTTATCAAAGCTGATTCATTTGTTGGCTTGTTTAATTCTCCAGGGCCCTTAAGGGAATAGTTAATATTTTCATAACTAAACAAAACGAAAGCAGATTGTTGAGGGTGCTCTACGGCTACATAGTTATTAAAGGCTGTTCGAGAACCAGACCTAACCCTCCTGGCTCTCTCTCCAAAGAGGAGCAGAGGAGAGAAAGATAAAAACAAAAGCCAACCAACCAACCAACCAAAACAATAGCCATCTTCCTTGTGTGGTTATGGTTTGACTCTGGAGTGCCCCTCATAGGATCAAGTGTTAGCTTGTGGTTGTGTTCTGAAAGCTGTCAAGCCAGTAGGGGGCAGAGTCCAAATGGAGGTGGTCCAGCACTAGAGAGAAGCTCTTTGAATGTTATATTTATACCCTTGGTGTCTCTTCCCCCTCTCTGCTTCCTTGTGAGCCACCTCATGATCCAACTATCCATGCTGGATGGAGCCACCCGGATTTGTCTTCCCTACCATGAGGGGTTCAAATCCCTCCCAAATCATGAATCAAAATAAACCTCCTTTTAAAGGTGTTTCTGTCAGGTTCTTTGGTCACAGAGATGCAAACGTTCATGTGGTCACAAGAGGATGCCTCAGTGGAGCCGGACTCCCAGCAAACCCCATTCAGGCTGAGCTCCAACCAGGAACAGGCAAACCATGTAGCTCTCTGAATCCTTTCTGAGGGAAGGATGGAGCTGTTATCATCCAAAGCCACCACCGTAAGTTGTCCCTAGGGTACTCCCTCCTCTGCCCTTTTCCTTCTCTTCCTTTTCTGCCTCCTGTACTTCCTTCTCCCCTACCGAAACCTACCTGTTCATGCGTCCTGCTCCACCCCCCAGTCTCTGCTCACTGCACGACATCACCATACAGAGTTATGAATGGACAAGAGCTGCTGCACATTCCTGTCTCCAAGCCAGCAGAATACATTTTCTCACAGTCCTAATGCAAAGAAGGCATCCTAACTCTGCAATGCAGATCCGAGCCTTTAAAATATAGGTAGGCTGTCTCTACTCCAGAAAACAGCCCAGCATTCCACAGGGAGTTTCCGTATATAGGATTAGAACCTTTCTCCTCAAAATAGCTGTCAAGCTAGTCACACACGGTAAACGCTGGATATTACTCCAAGGAGAAGTGAAGAGGAACTCTGCCTTATTGAGGTCCTTGGGCTAGAATACAGATGGAAAGGTTCATCAGTAAAGCCTAGGGTGCCGCCAATTGCTATGGACTGTGTTCAACACCTATGCTAGACACTTCTGGAACTCACCGGTCACCAGCTCGCCTTCCTACTCCACAATGCTTCCAGACCTCTTGCAGACTTTCTGGCTGCCTGTGAGAATATTCATCATGGCCACCTTTAAAAGTCCAGGCTCTCCCTTATCCCACCATGAGTGCCAAGGGGACCATAGGCTCTAGGAGTTGCAGCCATGGGAGAAGGCAGTCATCCATCCTTAGTCTGGATTTTTTTGGTGACCACATGGAGGATGGTAGCCCCTCTCAGGCTCACTTACATAGCTGAGATGTTTTTATTGTGTTAAATATTAAGTTTGAAGGGTCATGACTGCTTGCTATTATGTGATTTTGCTTATTAAAAAAACTTTATACTAATTTGTTTTACAGGTGACTGAGTGAGTTCACATGCAGAAGTTAGAGGACAATTTGGGGGAATCAGATTTCTCCCTTCATCACATAGGTCACAGGGATTGAACTCGGGTCATCAAACTTAGCAACAATCACCTATACTGGCTAAACCATCTCACTGGCCCCAAACTCATTACCGTAGTTTATCCCTCCTTTCACTGCGCTGAGCCTGTCTTCCCTTCATCCCTGTGTGGACACACGGGATGCACTAAAGTAGAGAGAACAGCTTTTTCAGTTTTCATGTGCTGGTTGACTTCCCCCAGTGAAGAATACCTTGCTGCATGGTACCTGTCATGTTCCCAACCAGTGATGGCTCTCCCTAGGAGGGCCAGGGAATGCTGAACTGTGGACCTTCTCATTAAAGAGTCCCTACACAGGAGCAGCACAAACAGGAGCAGCCCTGGAAAACAGCAGCATGCCTGCCTTAGTGTTTATTCCAGAACTTTCCACAGAAGTGTGCACACGCTGGGCTTTTGCTCTCAGCTACAGAGGTGAGTTGATGAACAAGAACAACCTTCGGCAGACATCTGTGGTCTCCAAAGGTAATGGAAGCAGCCAGAGCAAGTGTTCATAGTCTCTGTAGCCCCTGCTTCGGAGAAAGCCCTGATGACTGGCTTCTCTTTCCAGTTCTTGTGCGTGGGATGGTGGGAGCGGGAACCAGCAACCCAGCACCCAGCTTATGTAGATAAGCACAGTGCCCATGGGTACAGCTGAATCGGGGCCTGGCACTGCATGACTGTGTGGAACTCGATAAGTAACGTGCAGGACTTGGCTCTCTCCTTCCACAACTTCCAGGAGTTGGCCTCATGTCCTCAGGCTTGAGGACAAGTGCCTTTACCCACTGAGCCCCAACCATTGACACTTGCTGCCTCACACGTGGGTGGGTGGGTAAAGAACTACCAGGAGAGTTCTGCATGCCTGGAAAGGGGACTTTAAACGGGAGCATGAAATGTTCGACTCCAGTCTTCTGTTAAGGAACTGTTCTTGTCTGCTTCCTAAGTCAGTTCAAGTCACTTTCCTGTAGTGATACGGTCTGAAGGACTCCTGGTGGCTCTGTTTTGGGACTGTGTTGCCTAGATGGTGGAAATGGCCTTGAGGGATGAGTATATGCCCCCCCTCCCATTTAAATCAGCCTCCAATTCAGCAGTGGTGCCTCACACATTAGGGCTTGCTCTGGCTGTCATACCATCCCTATCAGATGGACCCAAACCCCTGAAACCATCACATAAAATGTCTGATATTTTATCACAACAGCGAGAAACAATGATTGCCCAGCTAACAACCAGTACAGAGGACATTTAGACCTAGAAAGCCATAGCCATGAGCCAACATTTATAACTGCTGTGTAATGCTGCCCATATACACCAGAGAAATGAATGGGTCCAAGGGATGTGTTTACACCAGAGAAGGCGACTTCAAACAGAAGATACCAGGATTTCCAAAACCTCAGTATGGACTAGCATGTGAAGTGTCCTCAAAGAGGCTACTTTGCGTAGGCTAAGCTTTGAGCCACTCAGCTGAAACGACAGAAGCATTTCTGTCAATTAAGTCAAACATCTGGTTAATGTGGCGAAAAATCAGTCACCAGGGGCTGGCCATCGCCCTAAGCCTCCTCTCCAGGCCCCAGTAATGGAGGAGATACCTTCTGATTCCCAGGCCTTGATTTGCATACCCTTCTCTGATTGGTGGGTGAGACTAGTCTTGTCCCCAGGCCCTCCTGTGAGCCCAGGAGAGGCTAATCTGGGCTCTGAATTGTCTGTCGGAATGACAGCTGGATGAATTCCCAAACCGGGTGGCAGGTTCCTCAGAAGCACAAATTGCCATAATAAATGCTGATTGTCCCAATTACCTCTAATTGTCTAGCTGTGTAGCAGGAGCATTACCATAGACACGGTCTGTATGGGAGAGGGTCTATTTGGCAGATAAGCCCACCCAGGGAGCTTGGGTGGCAGAGGAAGTGTGTGAGCTGGCCCCCTGAACAATCCCCCCTGAAAGGGCCCTCCGACTGATCAGCACAGAAAGATGAGGGGGCTTCACAACCCCCAGCTGCGGAGGGACATCGTCCACACTGAGATCTTCATGTGACAGTCGTTAAATGTTCTTGTTAAAACTGGCCATGTGCTAAAGAGATAAAGGCTGAGAATAAATGTCTGGTCTCCATCCTTCTAGCCAGCTGGGTCTTTGGGAAAGCAGGGGGAGAGGGATGGCTGCTGAAAGAGAGAATGAATGGATTTTTTTAATCATTGTAACGTAGCATTTACTGCATCAACCAGCTGAACTTTCCAGGAGGAGGCACTGCATACAGAGCCCCTTAAAACACAGAAATGTGGACATCCCAAAGATGAAACTCACACATATCCTGTGTGTGTGTGTGTGTGTGTGTGTGTGTGTGTGTGTGTGTGTGTGTGTGTGTGCCAAAGGATCCTATTCATTTATTCCTGTAGTAAAGAATTCCTAAAACTTCTGTCGTATGCTAGGCAGTGTTGAAGACTTCCAAATTCATCTGGGAATGAAATAGGCCACTAGCCACACAAAACTGGAGCTTCCTGTCTACAGTAAGAGGAAGTTCAGCATCACTATGTCAGAAGGCAAAGGTGCTAAAGGGACAGATGGACAGAAGAGGGGGTGCTGGGAAGATGACGTAACTTCCCAGAGTGCTGGCTGCTCTCATAGAGGACCCAACTTTGGTTCCCAGTCCCCCAAGTCAGGTGTCTCGCAACTGCCTGTGGCTCAAGCTCTGGGGGTCCAGTGATTTCTTTTGGACTCCAAGAAGCAAGCACATGCATGGTATACACGTGTACACACACACACACACACACACACTAAAATAATGGAAATTAATTTTACAGAATAGATGGTGGCCACAGCTAAGATCGGAGGATGAGAGAAAGCCAGAGCTTTACCTGACATGGCAAGGCTATTGGGGGCATCCCTCCAAAAACAAGACAAAAGCCACATTTCCTACATCACCACCTTTTCAAAGGGACTAGGCAAAACTAGATACAGTACAAGAAGACACAGTCTTTAGTCCTGCAGAACTGTGTTAGTGAAGGTCTCATGTGTAGGTGGGCAGGTTACTTTTTAATAGCTTGGGTAAGAACACAAGTCTTCCTGGGACCTCTTAAATCGGTTACAGTATTGATTACGGCAGAGAAAATGCAAAGCGTGCGATTTATGCATGCCTTGGTGAAATTAAAACCTCACCATTTATTGAAAGAGCAGTAATTACTCTAAAGAACTCAGGGCACCCTGGGTAAAATCAGGAAGTGGCGCTCTTATTGACTATTGGGGAGAGAAACAATGCTGAAAGGAAGAATGTAAAAAGGGCTGGCCTGTGTACCCATGAGACCTCCCACTTGGCCCCAGGGCTGAAGCCTGGACCAAGTGCAGAATTGTGGAAGAGAGGCTGGGAGGGTAGTGGGCAGGGATGCAGAGGTCCCTTCTTGGTTTTGCCTGCAAATGCATCCTAAAAGGACACTGGGGAGAAAGTCTATGTGTTCTGTTCTTGCTTGCTCTCCCATCTCTGTTTTTTGTTTGTTTGTTTTTATTTTCGTTTTTGTTTTTAATGTAATCCCTGTGAAACACATCTCGCTCGTCACAATGAACATGGCATGATAAGCAGTATGTCCATTCACTGATTCCTCCCATCAACCCCACCTCTGTTATCACAGATGACAGCACCAATCCTCAGAGAAGGAGCAGCCTCTCTCTTCTTCCTAACAAATGGCTGGAGTGTGGATGAGATGGGTTGAACTGCAGCATTTTGGACCCTAGAGTGAGTTTGAAATTGCAGGACCTGTCCAGATGGACAATAAGAGAAAAACTTGGATTTCTCTGGGTTTTTATTTAAGATTAAAATAAACCCCTGTTGTCCAACTTGGATCTTCTGTCTCTTCCACCACATTTTCTTGTAAATAATAATGATGGCACTGAATTTGCAACTAGAGGTGGCTTTGGGGTACAGAGAGATGTCTCTACATCTGGCAGCAGAATTCATATGTCAAAACAGCTATTTCTTTCCTGGACCAGTGCAGTGCAATGGTCTTATAATGATGTCTTCTGCTTCCACCTCTTGCTGCTTCAAACTCATGGTACACACTGTAGACAGAAATGCCAGTTATCAAGGTGGATGTGGCTACATTTCTTCCTGGCTCAAACCTTCAGTGGCTCTCTAGGATGGACAATGGTTTGTGCATCCCATGACTACTGTGGCCTATGATACTGGCAGGTGGCCAAGGATGTTTAGTAAGGGCTGGGTGGGACTGGCCACTGAGTTTAGGGCGAGTGAAGAGACAGATAATGAATTGGTAAAGGTAACTTTTCCAGGCAGGAGATTCCATGCTCCTGACTGCTCTGTGATCTCTTACCTACGTGTCTCTGCTGGTGCCCTGCTTTCCACCCGGCCCATGTCTGCTGCATGGACACTTCCTAGATGTTGTGTTTTATATTGAAATGTTGATATCAATATGAGATATTTGGGATAAACAAGGAAGAAAAGATTATGGTATACTAGTAATGTGTTGATACATCAATTTGACAAGGGGCCAATTGTCCTGGTTAGAGAAAGAGAGAGAAAGAAAGAGAGTTTGTGTGTGTGTGTGTGTGAACTTGACACAAACTGGAGTTATTTGAGAAGAGGGAACTTCAACTGAAAATATGCCCCCTCCAGATTGGCTAGTGGACAAGCCTGTAGCGCATTGTCTTGATTGATGATTGCCATGGGGGAGATCCAGCCTATTGTGGGTGGTGCTATCCCTGGGCGGGTGGTTCTGAATTATATAAGAAGGCAAGCTGAGCACGTCCTAAGGAAGAAGCCCGTGAGCAGCACTCCTCCAAACGGCACCAGTTTCTGCCGCCCGTTCTTAAGTTCTGGTTCTGGCTTCCCTGGATGGTGTGGTGCTGTGATTTTCCTCTCACAATTTCTTTCAGTCATGGTGTTTTATGGAATCAATTCAAACCCCAATTAAGACAACGATCTTCAGTGCTGACTCTTGTCCCCCTCACAGGATGCGTCATCTCCTTTGAGACAGTACCATTAGTGCTTCACAGTGCCCACATCAAGACCCTTAATAACACTTGATCACAACACAACATTATCTCCTAGAATCTATCTCCTCTATGAAGCTGAGAAACCATCGGGGTGAGGACTGGCATCTCCAATTATGATGGAAGACTTAGTCCTTAGCATCAGTCTTTTCTGATCTGATGGAGAAGGCCAGCCATGGACACTCAACTCTGACCTTCAACAGATCTCCAAACCCTAATGAAGGAGACATTTCTGGTTTCTTTGGAAGTCACTTCTATCAAACGATGTTTTACTGGAGCACGCAGGTGAGAGGATGTTTTGCTATAGCAGACATGTGAAAGGATGCATGATGTTCAGAAGGAATATAAATATGACCCCCAGACAGTGGGAGCTCTAGCATTGGTTCACCTGGCTCTGCCTTCCTGCTCTTCATGACGACCTACATGTATTGGTTTGCCTTACATTGCATAGCTGACCTTTGCTTGTGGTGACTTCATTTGACAAAGAATTTCTCATGAGGTTCCTGTGGCTACTTGCTACTTTAGCAGAGGAACCAGACTGGTTGGAGAGCCTCTCAGTTTCTTCTGGACTGAACTGCCCTTGCTGATTCCTGAGTGGTGCCTGGACTGGTCTGCAGCTGCCGATTCATGTTTGGTGTTTGCTAGTGGACTGAACTGAGAACGAAGAAGATTGGAATTGCCCCCAAAGAACTATTTCTGAACAGGTCCACTTCCCTCATATCCTAATAAACTTACTTTTCTATCACCTTTAGTGGGTGATGGGCTAGAGGGGAGGCTATTAAAGTAAACTGTAAAAAATGTATGCCTACTCCCTAACCTCAGAAACTGCAGTGTGAGGGAGCTGTACACACTTAATACCTGTTGCAAGCCAGTGAAGCATGCCATGCGGCAATGGAATAGGCTAAGGTGAACACACCACTGAATAGTTCTACATCTTGCAAGGCCATACCCCACATAGGTCTACCAGCCAAGGATGGAAGCTTCTTGTCTCCTCCAGATGCCCTTCTGTTATAAGTTCTGTTTAAGAAAACACTCTGTGCCAGGCAGAGGGACTCAGGTCAACGTATGAATATGTCTCTATGCCTCAGGAGTTCCCAGTTCTTTACCAGAGACAGACAATACCAAGTTCCATTTAATCCCCACTGTCCTTCCTCTTTTGCCCCAGTCCTGGGGAGGCACTGTCAAGCCTTCTCACATGCCTCTGGATGTTTGGGTTTGACTGGGCTTCAGCTGAGACCTGCAGCTAGCTCAGCAGCTAGGTTCCTTGGGAAGAAGAGCAATTAACCTTAAAGGCTGAGAACAGAAATAAAACACAGCCTTAGTCCACAGTTATTCAGTGAGCCACAAGCCCTGCTGTCCCCTCTACAGGACAGACACCCTCACAGAGAGGTACTAGCAGGGAGTATGTGATTGCCAACAGATGTCCTGTATGCATGGAGGCTCCATCCTTGAGCCTGTCCAAGTCTACAGGAGGCAGGAAGACTGTCATGAGATTACAAAGACCTCACCCTTCCCTTCTCTCTGTGCACCACCACCCCAGCTCCTCTCTGTCTCACCATTGGCTCCTTTTGTTAGTGAAAACAGCCAGTCAATTCCATCAACCCAGAACCACATTGGATGGAGTTTTGCAAAAACTGAGAACCAGGGGATTTAGTCTCTCAACACAAGAGCAAAACACTTCCTGTTTTGAATGTCTCACATCTCTGCGGGCAGGGTCTGTATATATGAAGACCTGAGCTGAAAGCTACAGATGTGCCACAGCAGAAGTGGGAGACCTAGGGGGTACAGGAAGCAAAGTGACCCCTGTGGTCACTTGTAGCCTGAAAATGAGGGACTAGGGAGATGGCTTTGTTTGTAAAGTGCCTTGTACACAGTCTTGGGAACCTGAGTTCGATCCCCAGAGCCAATTTAACATGGTGGCTGTAGTACCCAACATTTATGCTATCACTAGGGAGGCAGAGATTGATGTATCCCTAGCAGCCAGCCAGCCTAGCCTAGTTGGTGAGCTCCGGGCTAGTGAACAACTCTGTGTCTAAAAACCAGGTCTAAGCTGGGAAGTTGCACAGTTGGTAAAGTGTTTGCAACACCAAGGGCCTGCATTCAGGTACCCAGCACCCATGTAAAAGCTGGGTTTGGTTGCATGGGCCTGTAAGAACATCATTGTGTGGTAGAGAAAGACAGATCTGGGGATTTGTGGGCCAGACTAGCTTTAGGGTCAATGGCAGACACACTCTCTTAAGGGAATAAAGTGGAGAACTATAGAGCAGAACACCCAATGTTTCTCTCATGCTTTAGTTTACAGTCCTAAGTTCTCACATACACTCAGGAGCACACATGCATGTGTGTGCTTGCTTGCTCACACACACACACACACACGGGCAATTCTCGAGGAATGACTCTGCACACACAACCTCCTGTCTTATATCCACTGTGGACCCACACTGCTACCTGCTCTGTCATCAGAATTCAGGTGGACCACCCTGCCCCCTCCTGATGGATGTGTGAGTCACAACCCTGAGCATCGTTTGACAGTTTAACACACTGTTCTCAACTCTTCTTCCTCTTGCAGCTCCCCTGCAGGGAAGAGGCTGCCATCCCTACCTCCAAGCACCATGGCAGCTCTAAACTGTGTCTCTCTCACAGTTCATTTTCAGCCGCTCCAAGCGTCTAATGAATGCAGGTCTCTTTGGCTTGGACTCTCCCACCTCTCCCTGCCCTAGCCTTCATTCACACCCTTCATCCACTCCATGCTTCCAGTCAGTGGCTCCTTCTGCACCCTTTTCTCTGCCTCTTATGGAAATGAGCCTTGCAGAGTGAGATACTGGGACAGGGGGGCTATCAGAGACACACAGTGCCCATCTGCTCACCCTTACCCCTGGAGGCCAGCTGCCTGCCCACCTTCTCTCCCCACCCCCCCCAAAAGGTAACCCCAGGCAGGCTCAGGCCCCACTCTCCACTAAGAACTGACCAGCCGTGATGCTGATCAACTGACAAGCTTGTCACATGGTGAGATCAGATGGTCCTCAAAGCATCTCAGAATCACTATGTTTCTTCCTGGCTTAGATGTCCTGTGTCCCCAGGAAGTGTCTAAAAGGGAGGAGCATGTATCAGACATCAAAGTCATGGAGCCTTAGTTTCAACTCCAAGCTAGCCATCTGAGCCATGACAGGGCACACCTATTCCTCATGAGGGAACCAAAACAGCCAGTGCTCCCAGAATATCAGGCTCAGCTCCCAGGGCATCTTCATGTGAATCTACACAAGCCTTACAACACGACAGAAGGTGAGCATTGATACAAACACCCTGCCTGACCAATGGGGAAACTGAGGTACAGGGTGGTTCAAATCAACTGCCTAGGGAAAGAGTGGCCATGCAGATTTGCTCTAGCTACTGCCTCTCGCACATGCTCTCTTCACTCAGTTCATCCACCAGGATGCTAGAATCCAGTTTCGGCCTACTCTTAGTGGGCATGGCATAGATTCAGGGATGGTTTGCAGCCCGGTCACTGGCTATTTGAGACACAAGCAGGTGAAGTATATACTTTCAGTCTATGAAGTGGGAGACCACTGAAGAAGAGGGCCATTGTCACCTTCTGGAAGTCAGGAGCCAGAAGCCTTCCTTGATGATCTGAAACAGCTGAGCTCATTGTCACACACAGACTGGATGACTTTAGGCTATGCTAGAAAAATCATCATCTTCCTCCTCATCTTCTAGCTCTTCCTCTTCCTCCTCCTCCTCTTCCTTCTTCTTCTTCCTCTCTCTCTCTCTCTCTCTCTCTCTCTCTCTCTCTCTCTGTCTGTGTCTGTGTGGTGTGTGCATCCTGCCATGGGCACATTAGGATCTCAGACCTTTTACTATTGTCCAGATTTTTTTGGAATGCAAGCCCAGGTCCTCTCTGAGTCATCTCCCTAGTCCAAAAGAAACATCTTCCCTCACAACTTTGCAAACTAAAATATAAGATCCAGGGGTCACTTCCTCTGTCAGCTTTACTTGAGACTCCTACCTTGACCCTTCTGGCTTCAAGTGGCTCCTCTAAATGTTTGGTATTTCTCTGATCTCTGCCTCCACCTTCACGAGGCTTTTTCTGCTATGGAGCCAGACTCAGCTTGACCTCTCCCCATCCTCCTGCAGAGTGCTAGGCTTACATATATGCCCTACCATTCTAGCATCTTGATCTCTCTATGTGCAGGTGTGTACCCATGAGGTAGGTAGGTGCACTTGCATATATGTGCATGTGTGTAGAGACCCAAAGACAGCCTTGAGTGTCATTTCTTAGGAGATGCACATCATACTTCTTGTTGAGACAGGATCTCTCACAGGCCTGGAAGTTCCTGAGTACTCTAGGTTGATGGGCCAACAAGCCCGGGTATCCTCCTGTGTCTGCCTCCCTAGTCTGGACTCCAAGTGCATACTACTGTACTCAATTGTTTTTTTAATGTGGGCTCCGGAGACTGAAGTTAAGGACTGGCCTACTGTTCCAGCCCTGGCTCTCTTTCCTAGAAGGGCAGTCTCAGGGAATAATCCAGGGTAAGGTCACCTCCAGGTCCTTATTCTAAGTTTGTGCTATGAAAGTATGGGTGAACTTCACTTGAAGGCCACTACTTTGTTTCTTAAAGAGGAAGACGATGCTAGAAGCCCTTCCCCATGTCCTTCCAGGTCTTTGAGAAAGATGGGGACAGTCCCACTTCAGCTGTCCTCCATAAGATGTCATGTTCTGAAGGGACAGCCATGGTGCATCCTGACAAGAAGCATATAGAAGTCGCTGTCATCCCCGAGGAGCTAGGCAGGGCTGGGCTGGGAACATGCTCTTTTTTACTGGTCAGTTGCAGGCTGGGCACCAGCATTAGACCAGCAGGGACATGCCAAAGATTGACTGGTGCACAATTGGGAGATATCGCTGGACCCTAGAGTGTTGCTGGGGGAACCTGTGCAATCTGGGGACCAAGTGAGGAAGCCTGGAAGCCAAGTGGAGAAGAAAAGACTTTGGGAAATTGCTGGGGTGAGGAGGAGGGAGGGGGTTCCTTTAAACACCAGGGGAATGTACCTGAGACCTTGCATGGAGCACATATTGACTCTGCCATGATGCTACCCTTGTGTACAAGAAAGGCTGGACACAGGTACAGAGGGTAGGGCCTCAGGCACTGGAGCAGATGCGCGCACAGAAAGCTCTTACATGCTGAGATCACAGAGGCTCCCTTCATATCTAGAAACGGTAGTACCTGCTTGCTCTTTCTCCTTTAGAAAGGTATGCTAGGAGGAACAGGAAGTGGGATGAGGGGTGGAGCCAGGACCCCCCTCTCTCTCGGTCCTGAGATGGGTCCTATCTTTGCAGTAGCTCCTTAACCCTCCTGCAGGTCCTCAAGCTCATGGCTCTTGCAGCTTGCTCTGCAATTCCATCGTTGTCTTGCCCGATGTGCTCTGGGTCGCCAGTGCCTGGAGTGTACAGCCTTAAAGATGACTTTATTACTTCCAGGTCCCCAGAAGGGCAAGCGGATCATCAAAGAGGGCTCACGACGGCCCAGGGGCACACAACTAATTAAAGCTGGGGTTTGGAGGGACGGCCAGGAAAACATCTTCCCAGTCACGGGGTCCAGTCTTAAAAACACCATTGCGAGTTCACAGGGCCCCAGGCACTCGCCTCCCTCTGGCTCCTTTCTCCATAAAAACGTATTAAAAATGATATTTTATAATTTTATTTGTAGAAGGGTAAAGATAATCCAGATTTGACTGAAACATAAATGTTTTCTTCAACCCTGAGAGTTCTGGGCACTCTAGGAGCCCTATAAATGCTGGGTTACTTAGAAGGATTGGGGCCCGGCAGTGGTGACACAAGCCTTTAATCCCAGCACTTGGGAGGCAGAGAGAGGCAGATTTCTGAGTTCAAGGCCAGCCTCTGGTCTACAGAGTGAGTTCCAGGACAGCCAGCGCTACACAGAGAAACCCTGTCTCAATTAAAAACAAAAAAACAAAAAACAAAAACAAACAAACAAAACTTCTGGTTTAACCCAGGCACACTTGTATACATCCTTCAAAGCCTCAGCTTAAACCTCCCAAGGCTTCTAGAGAAGGCCTCTTGTTCATCTTTCCTTGATATGCCTATTTTCTACACCTTACCCTTGGGCATCGCTGTACTTGACTGTTTCCCCAACACCCTACCAGGACCCAGCTCCTTATCAGCCAGGGCCTCAGGGCCTCAGGGCCTCAGGGCCTCAGAGCTGTCTACCCAGCCCTGTCTCTAGGAAGTGAATGATGTACAGCTTTCTCTTTCTTTCCTACCCTGGCTGGACCCCTGGGGATGTCTCAACCTTGATAGGAAATGGTCCAGACGCTGCTTCCCTGAATCTCTTCTTCCTTCTTTGTTAATTAAAATCATGCATGCTGTTTGGTTGTGGGGACGGATTGAAGGCCAGGGCCAGCGACTGTTGTAGCACATTATGTCTGTGGAATTCCAATGCTTGGCTGGAGCACAGAGTCAAGTCAGAGGCTGAGGACCGGGCTTGTGTTCTTTGAGTCCTTTCTCAAAGGCTCTTTTAAGAAGTCTGATAATCAGAAGGGCGATGTGTTTTCTAATTAAAAGCAGTTCCCTTTCTGTCCCCACTCCCCCCCCCCCCAGCTTTGTTTTGGCTTCCTTCCCTGAATCAAGGGACCTCCTGGGAGGCTGGCTAAGAAGAGGCTCACAGGCTCTCAGAACCTATGGCAATCTCTGAGGACAATGTGACCTGGCTGCCTGCCTCCAGCAAGGTTATCTCTATGCTTCCCTTGCTGGAAGCCCAGAGAGGTTAGGTGTGGCATACAAGGTCACACAGCTGGAGGAAGATGTTGCTGTACTCTGTGGTAGGCTGGAGCAGACAGCCAGTCACTGGGGACAAATAAACCTTGGGAATGATGGGAAGTATTTTCCCAGCATCCTCCAGTTTTCCCTTGTGGGGCTGTTGAATTAGCCCTGTCTCTCTGAAGAACCAGACCCTTGTATGGGCAGCTACCAGTTGGGAGCTTGTAGCCTTAACCCACTCAGGACAGCCCACAACGCTTAGGACAGCCCTCTCTGCTCCTGTCTTCTGTTTCTCGGCAGCCATAGCAGTGACTTGCTGAACCTCTCTTGCTTTGGGGCCTGATGCATCTCCATATCAGACAGTGCCACAGGCTGCTGTGTAGGGCACACAGGGTAGAGTATCCTCAGGTGAACTCCTGGAGGCCGTCTTCTCCCTGTAGGAATTAGAGTTTGGGGCTCCTGTGCACAGTCACAGAGAGGAGCCAGTGAACGGAGTCCAAAGCCCCCATGCACAGTCCTGGAGGGACCAGCCAGAGCCTTCAGCCTCAGCTGCTGCACAGTGTCATGTGTGTCCTGCCCCCATATATTCCTTCTGCCGCAACCCCCAGGATAAGGTCGGAGCCACTCTACGTTGACCCCTTCTTGAGTTGTCAGAACAATTTTTAGGACGTGAGATGATGACAGTATGCATTGTGTCGCACCACCACCATGGTTCAGAGGAGAGTCTACTACTTACTCTGAAATCCATACAGTCATTTATATCTCACAACAACCTAAAGAGTCAACACCATCACTACCTGTTTTACAGGTAGGGAAGCAGAGGAGAAGCCTCAGAGAGGAATTAACCACTCAATCACATAACTCAAGGAGCCAACTTGCTGGTCCACATTGGTTCTTTTTAAAGGAACCAGTCATTGTGGTAGCTTTATAGTGGATCACACAGTAGGTATTCACAAACACACTAAGGGTGTTAGACTGAATCCAAGACTGTGTGCCACGCCCACGCACACCCCACACCCCTGGGAGGGTTCCACTCCCAGAGCTGCCAGGAGAAAGGAGTGCCAGGTTTCACCCAGCTGAATTGTAGCAGCTACAAGGTACAAGATCTTCAGGTCAAGACCCCCGGGCTCTAATTCCAACTCCGACCTGGAAGTAATTCCACATCACTTTCTCCCCTAGACCTCAGTACTTCCATCTGGAAAATGGGGAGTTCATGAAGCGACGTCTAACATTTACAATCCCCACCATCTCACTCCTGACTCTCTCCTTCTCCGCACCCGCCTGATTGCAGAATCCTGAGGGAACTTCCGGGTGAATGGGGCCTAAGCACAAGTTTGGATTTCCACAGCAATTTAGAGCAAGTCCCTGGATTTCTGGGAAACGGATGAGTCTCAGAGCAGGGACCAAAGCCAGCGAGGAGGAGGGGAGACTTTGGTTCTTTAGTTCTCACGGACTGTCCACCTTGGAGGCTATGGACTATGCCAGGGCCACACCCTCATCAGAGTTGGAACTTGAGCCACATGCCTTCTCCCTCCAGCATGGGAAGCCTGCCAGCCCCAAGAATCCGTGCTGCAGCAGAACGCGATTTGGCATACAATCTGACTTTTATTTTAGAGGCTGTTTCTAGGAAAATTTCAAGGACCCCCGAGACCTGATAATCTGGATGTGGGCACCGTTCCCCACCCCACCCCTGCCCCGCACAGTCTTTGTACAGGGATGGGGGCGGGGACTCCTTTAGTCTTTATCCACAGCCCTACCCTGTCAGCAGCAGTACTTTTGTTGTTGTTGTTGTTACAGGCTAAAAAGATGAGCTCACGCAGCAAGACACTAATGATACAAGAAAGTAGTGATCAGATATCCAAAGCCCAGGGTCCATCTAGGACCAGGCTTTACCGTTATTTATTTTTTTTTTAATCTTCGGTTTGAATCCCAATTCCTTAACCTGCTTGCTGTGTGACCTCGGATGAGTTTCTTGCCTTCTCTGGGCCTCTCCCTTCCTTCCCTTGGACCAAGAAGTCAATGTCCTCTGCAGAGCTGTGATGAGAAATTATCAATAACACAGGCGCTACATGAGGCCCACCGGGACAGGAACACTCTGGGAGTTACTGTGTGTGACAGAGAGACCTGTCAGACTGCTGACTGGGCACTTAGCTGTAAAATCCAATTACTCCGAAATTCTCAGTAACTAAGACAGAGCCTAAAATAATATCTCCACGGATGTTTTCAAAGATGTGGGATGAGGGTACCCATCAATGCACACACATCCCACCCCGGGGAAGTTGGGGAGGGGAGCTGAAACCCCTTAGCTATTCAGCTGTCTTCTTTCTTACCAGAGAAGAAAAGGCACCTTCAAGAAACAGAGACCCAGGGTGTCTGGTATGCATGCAGGGCCAAAGCACTCAGAGGCCGACCTTGGGCAGAACAGTATCCTCCCATCCACCCAGCTCCTCAGTGAGGGTACCTCATTACCTGTTGCAGGTACCTAGTCATAGAAGTGCTTCTATGCCTGTAGATGAAGGGTGGGGGTGGTTCCACCCAAGGCCCCCCCCCCTCTGCCCAGCTGCACAGCCGATGACTGAACATGCCCAGAGCACCACCTTAGCCATGGGAAGGCTGGACACTATGATTCTCCCCCAATCACTGGGCAGTTGAGGCATGAGGGGGCTACCCAGCTTGCCCAAGCTTGAGGCATGTGGAGTGCTGAAGCCAGATCAAGTGATTGAGGTTGGGGGTCAATACTTATCTCCCTCAATCTCCCGGTATGAGCATTTCCTGCTGTGTAGAGACGGGGACATTTTTAGACTGGATAGAAATCTTGGGCCTGAAAAGTTCTGCTGTGGGGGATTTGGCAAGACCTGCCTAGAACCAGGCCTGGATGACCCAGCTTCTCAAAGCAGACTCTGGAAGGCATTGTGTGGGTAGACCGGCATCAGGAGAGGGAGTGGGATCCGGGGGCTACGCGGCGCACAGTCATCACCAGCCCTGCAGATTGATCCATATTGTTGTCTCTGTGGGGTCCACCATCCCTGCCTGCGTAGCCTCCTCCAGCACTCCAAGGCCCCCACTTCTCTTCCCGGTGAAGAGTGTAAAGATAGCAAATAAAATCATCAAATTTGTCCTTTTCCTTTTTCAAAGATGTCCCTGCTCTGCAGTTGCCATGGTGACACCTGCCAGAATTTCTGAATTCAGAACTCGAAGCCCTCCAGTGGCCTCAGCTGCCTGCCCCCACTTCCTTCGCCTGCCCACCTTCCACCTTGCTCAGGCTCCACCCACCCCCGGCTGTGCCCATCCAACTCTACCCCTGTGAGGCCTCACTGGAACTTCTGTCCCTGCCCAGGCCCCACCCACCACTCGCCACTCCCCTTGCAGGCACCACCCAGCACAGCTCCATTTGCTGGCCCATTCCTGTCAATCAAAACTCCGCACCCTCACATGCCAAGTCCCTGCCAGTTCCACCCCTTCCCAGGCCTCATCTAGCCCAGCCCCAACCTGCATAGCTCCACCCGTGACCGCCCCACTTTTTGCCCCAGCCCTTTCTCCTGCTCCTCAAGGCAGGTCAGGTGCCTGAAAGGAAGGGCTCAGACAGGGTAAAGTAGACTACAGAAGAGGCCAGAATCCAGGCAGATAAGTGACAGTAATGAGCTCCCATGTGGCACAGTCCTGCCAGGGACACAGAGACATGACTAAGCTGCCAAAGGACTGCCTGATCTGCCCGCCACCTCCCTGTCCCCACCACAGCTGCTGTCCCGGATGTTTCCCTGATCTTTTTTCTGACCTTTGGAATTCTGTCTGTGTCTTCTCCCACGGAGGCACAGAGGGGCACCAGAGTAGCTGAGAGAAGATGGTGTTTCTGAGCCTGACTCTGGGCACACCGCTTCAGTCCCCAGAATGGAACTTCCTCATTGGCCTGTAAACTCCAGACACTCAGTGCATGCCACCTGGCACTTTTCCTGCTTCCAAATGACCCTTCATCCCCTGGAAAGCTTGCCCTCCTCCAGGGCCAGAAGGCCATGATCAGGTCCCCCAATGTCTCCCCCCCCTTTTTTTTTCTCAGAACTTGAACCCTAGAGCCGCTGGCAAAGCCGGCATCTTGTCTACCTCCACTCACCCTAAACCCACTCACCCTTCCTGGGGTCACAGGGCTTCTCAGGGAGGTTTGTTCTCCAAGGGTTCACCTTGACCTTTGGTGGAGTCTCTTTCTAATGAGGACACTGAGCTCTATTGGTGATGGGGGCCATTTAACAAGCACTTATGTGTGCCAGCTCTCTGGGGGATGCTGGGTCAGCTCCTGTGAGCATCCCGTAGCCCCCAGGAACTACACAGAGTGCATTGTCTTCAGCCCTACCGTGTGTTGGGCGAAGTCACCATCCGGGTAGCAGGAAATGAGGAGAGCAACATGGTCTGGGGATGGATAAGGACTCCTGGATGCTCAGAGCTAGAAACAGGATCCCCTCCCTTGAACCCCAAACACACCCTGAAGCATCAGAATCCCACACTGCAGCTTTGAGCCCAAGTTGAAGATCACCCGCAGAGTCATTCCCTCCCAACCTTAAGAGCATGCCTGGCTCAAGAGAGAAGGGCTGCCTCCATCTACGCTTTTGTTTTATGGTGAGAGGGGATTTTTGTTTCTCTAGACATATAACCTTGGATGTCCTGCCTCAGATCTGCCTGCCTCTGCCTCTTGAGTGCTGGGATTAAAGGTGTATCATTTGTCCATTCTTGAGACCAGGGACATGGACTTCTTCAAGAGGCAACAGGGGGGAGCCCTATATCCTTCCCAAGTTTCTTGTCTACCTTTACCTGCTCTGGAGGGCAGAGGCTGGCTGTCCTATACTTCTCAGTTTGGACATCATGAACATCCCTTCCCCTCCCCTTGGAGCTTGTTCACATGTATGCAGACACACACACACACACACGCACAGAGAGAGAAGGAGAGAGAGAGAGAGAGAGAGAGAGAGAGAGAGAGAGAGAGAGAGAGAGTTTCCTGTGAGGATGGAGAGTTTCCTGGGCAGGTGGTAGCCCTGACAGGAGCAGAGGGTGGTGAGGCATGAGACAAAAGTCTACTGAAGCTTCCCTCTTCCAAGGAGACCCCTGCCCTTCCTAGAAAGCAGCAGTTCTTCGGCACCACTCCCTAACTTTCCTGATCTTCTCTGCTGCAGCCTGATGAAGCTGCAGCTCCTCTCACTGGCCCTGTCCCCACCAAGTCCCCAGCAAGCTCTCCCTGAAGCCGCTCCTTGTGCAGACCACACCCAGAGTGTTTCAAAGGACACACAAATCACCTAGGAAGCCGCTCCCCCTGAAGGCCTGAGCGGTGACCCATCCAAGCTGTCCAGACAAGTATGAGCCTCACGTGTTCAAAACACTCTCCTAAGGGCAGACTTGGAAGGGCTCTATCTTAGACTCCAGTCCTGACCTGTGGCTGTCTGGACTCACTCCCTAGGTTTCCAGACAGAGTTCTTATGAGCTTTGAGGTATAAAATGCAGCATCAGGTCTCCATCCCAAGAGAACTCTTTTTTTTTTTTTTCTTTTTTTCTGTTTACAAGGTATGCCCAGGTAAGAGTAAGTGGAGTTGGCCCCTCCCTGCACACTCAGCCTGCAATCTGACTGGATAGAAGTTGATGCCATTCAGGAGCCAGGAGAGAAGTCAAGTGAAACACATTAAGAACCACACTGAAGCGCTGGCTACTGTAAAAGCCCCCAAAAGAGGACCTGAGGGTCCTAGGAGACCACTAATGAACAAGACCCATGGATGTGAGAACTCTGCATCCACTTTCCTCAGACTCCCACCAACACTCACTCTGTCTATGTAAGGAGGAGCTCTCAGGCAAGTCACAGGGTGCAAAAATGTGTTAACTGTCAAGCCAAGAAGGCCTGGGTGCACTCAGACAGAATGCTGTCACAGAGTCACTCTTGGACATCACAGGGTCACAGAACCCCTTCCCTCCCACTGTGCACAGTTTTGACTTTGATTAAAATCTCAAGATGAATTGTTCCCTGTGACAGAGTGGCCCAGGCTGGAAGTCATAATCCCTTCAGCCGTTCAACATGTTTATGGTGGCGAGAGGACACTTAATGTGGCCGTTAAAATGCTGAGCTGAGCCATCAGTTCGTTGTGAATATACGCAATATGTTTGCTATCTGCAGCTGGCCCTGCTCCCCTGGAAGGAGATGAATCAGTGGCCAATACTGCCAGCCACAAGAAAAAGCCCTGTGCCATGCATGACAATAGGCTCCACACAGAAGAGAAGCCTCTGTCCCAAGACCTCCACATATTGAGCCAAGGCAGGCTGCTGGCCTGAGCTGGGAGAACTCATGGTGTGAGGCATACCTGGGAGCTCGACTTCCAGCCCCTGAGAGGACTCGGGGCGAACCCAGGACGCTGCTGGCATACTTGGCTATCACAGGCCACTAGGCCAGGCTTTCAGTGTAAGCAGTCCCAGGACAGCCTGAGACATGGTTTGATAGTGCACACCTTTTATTTGTTAGATGACCCCTGTAAACACTAAGAAGGGATCAGAAGCTAGATAGGAAAGAAAAGGTGTGAAATGGATGTCCATTGCCACAGCAGTGGGCAGCCAGAGGCCTCTGGGGGCCTCCAGGAGACTCAAGGTGTCCTATAAGAAACAGCCACATTCACCCATCTGCCCCTCCTGCATGGAAAGAGGGACCAGGATGGATGTGCTAGTTGGCCACCTTTGGAGGGCTGCTTAGGGACAGGAATTAAAGCAGGATCACTGGTATACTGATGCAGGTGGATTGTATCCACTTCCCAGGGGCCGGACAGAGCCTAGAGACCAACGAGCATCAACCCCCTGACTTCACCTGAACTCATGTGTCCAAGGTCTGGTGGAATCCCTGAGCACGGAGGAACTCAGCAGGTGACAAGGCCCTGTGGCAAGTCCCTGCAGGCTTCAGGGTACCTCTAGGGCCAGAGAGGATGGTGCACTGGGACTCTTTCTAGAGTGGAGGTGGGCAGAGGACCAGATAAGTTTCTGGATTCATCTCTTGGTGCAGACAAACCCCCAGCCATGACCTGTGGTTACACAGGGCTCATTACAGGTTTATTCTGGAGGAAGCTGTGCAGAGACAAGTCACTGGGGGTGAGGGAATGGAAAGTTAATCTAAAGGGGAAACACAATGGAGTCCCTCAGGGAATTTTCAAGTGAGCAGAAAAGTGAGGGGTGAGGCCTGGTGGGGACAAAGTAATGGGATATATTTGATACTGTATCTTGTGCTGGGAAAGTGAATGAGCAGAATGTAAGTAGTTGCTTACAGAAGCAACATGAGAATCCAAGTTCAAGACCCAAGCACCCGCATACACTGTCTACGATTCCATCACTGGGGAAGCAGAGGCAGGTAGATTCCCAGAACTCACTACACAGGCACTTGCCCTCTGGCTTCTGTAGGCATATGCACATATGCACACATACATCAAAACCAAGTAAAAATAAAAGTAGAGCCATGCCTCAAACACTCTAGGACGTTCACGGTCCAAGCTATGAGGGGTTTTGAGGAAGAGGAAGGAGGGAAGTGGGTGTGGACAGTAAGGAGTGGAGTGTCTTCTATATGATGATGTCTGGAGAGTCAGCCAACAGTAGGTGAGGGAGTCGGGTTGCTGAGACAGGAGATGGTCCTCTCTTTTGGGAAGGTGACCAGGTTCCATGAGTAGGGCAGGAGAAGGCGTGGTCAGCGGTGCGTGAAGACATGTTAGGAACAAGCCAAAGGAACACTCCAAGTCTACGTGCATCACCCTCTCAGTACCTGCACCCGGAGGTCCTTCTACTGTAAGTGTATAGCTCTGAGGAGAAGGGCTTCCCCCGTGGAAGTATTAAAGCTCTGATCCAGAGCAGGTGGGGGAAGTTTCCCTAAAGAGTTAAGACTCTGAACGGAATGGTATCCTGACCATCGGGAGCCAAGGAATACCATAAAATCACACCTTACAACAAACCTCACACAGGAGATTTTTTTTGGGGGGGAGGGGTAGGGGGCAAGCCCATGATGGTGGCTGCCTCTGCTTGTCTAAGAAACAGCAGAGAACGGAGCAGAGGACAGGGTTTATATAGAATTTCTTGGGGGTAGGGTGGGGTGGAAGTTTCCAGGGTGGCGATTGGTGGGATTTCAAGTCTAGAGCTTGAGCCTTTTACTCTGTAGGGCAGAGGCTGGGACTGGCTGATAGGGCAGTTAGAGTGTTCTGTCCATGGGATGTGGTGGTTGGAGGTCCACAGGGGTGAGGTTTGGTTACTCCAGGCCTTGAGCGAGGCACTTACACTCAGCCCATGAGTAGCTGTGACAGCAGCTGTCCCATTCACACAGGGTGAGATAGTTCCACTGGCCCGGCTCTTTCCTTCTTTACTACTTGGGTCCTCCCTTGGGAGTTGTCCTTACATTTCTCCTCCAACGCCCATGTCCCCATGGTCCCTGGGAGCGGTCAGAGTTCCTCATGTCTCTTCAGTCCTTGTCCTGATCCCAACTTTGAAAAGCTTGATGTGGAGAGCCACCCATCTGACTGGTGGCAGGGTTCAGAGCTCAGCACACAAGGTCCCAGGGCAGGTCCTCACGCTTGCAAAGGCCTTTACCAACTGAGCTGTATCTCCCCAGCCCACCGGTTCTACTTGAGAGAAAAAAAATAGTGGGGACCCTATTCTATTTGAGAGGAAAACTGTGGAGACCAGCGAGAAGGACCACAAAGCTCTTCCCTACTGTCTGTCTGTTCATCTGCCTCCATCCACTATCTCCGTGACTCATCTGCCTCCACACTTCATGTCATGTATAGGTGGTCCCATCCCCTGTCTCTCTGTGGACCCCGTTTCTTCCATATGCGTACCACCCACTGCTCCCCCCACCCCCAAAGCATACTCCACATAGCATCACAGCCTCCTTCCTGTCTGGACCTCCCTCTGACAGGATCTCTTTCTTGACCCTGCCCTGAGCATTGTGTGTCAGTCTTCAGTGGGCTTCCAAGAAGGAAACCAGAATCCTCTGCTTCCAGCCAGCTGGGGCCATCAAGCCCCAGGGAAGCAAACATCTTGTCAGGGTTTCTCAGAGACCAGGAAGGAAATGGGCTCAATTAATTCACATTTGCCTCCCCAGATTGGAGTACAAGTTAGGAGATGGGAGAATTAACCTTTTCAAAAATGTAATTTCATAAAATCATTGGGCTCAGAACAGACTCTCTCATTATTAGCATTATTTATGGCCTGTCTATGCCTTAGGCTACGAACCACATGCAGAAATGGAGGAAGATCTCCAAGTGGCCATCTCATGAAGGAAGAAGAACGGATGGACCTGAAGTCCTGGTCTTGGGGTCAGCCATGTCATACAAGCTGGGGGACTCCATAGAGCATCTGCAGCTTCTTGGTAGAAGTGTCCCCACTGGGTCCCGTTTTTGGGACTTTGTTAAGACTGTCACAGGGGAAATCACTGCTGTTCACAACTTCTTATTCCCACCAACTGCACTTGGTGAACATCAATGCCTTGCGCTCTTTCCGAACCGCCCCATGGCTACTGCAGGCCACAGCTGTGAGGTCAACCCAACCTCCACACCTGGGGAGTGCTCCATCCTAAGTTCCCATCCTGCCAGAGCTGGGACGTCAGAGGACCCCAGAGCTGCTCTAGAACAATGTTAGGCTCCCGCTGACACCTATTGGCTGTGGAGATTCTGTCTTTCTGAACACCGCTATTCCGTGCCAAAAAGAAGGTTCCCTAGCTGACTTCTCTTCATCCCCTGGCCTCAGTGGTAGAATAAGGTGCATGGCATGGCATGCCCAGAAAGATGTGACAGTGTGGGGAGCAGGAGTAGGGTGTTTTGGGGTGAATGTGGCCCATGTAAAGAAGGCTCCAGGGAGAACAATGGGTTTATGCTGAGGAGACCCAGAACCATGGCAGGATCCAGAGGGAGGGGAGGAAATGAGGTGCCTCCTACTTCCAAAATCCATGCTTACGTGCTCTCTGGGCTGCCGCCTCCACCTAACATCTTTCCCTCCTGGGACTGCAGGGGCGAAATCGAACCCTAAGTTTGTGTTCTGTGCCAATCTTAAGGTATGCTTTCAGAGTTAGGGAAAGATGTCTACTGGCCTGGTCAAGGCCGCCACCTCATCTAAGGGACCTAGTTCTCTCCCTCCCAGAGTCATGGGGAAGAATAGAAGATGAGTCTGAAGGCCTGGACCTAGCTTCTCCCTCTGACTGGTTTTCTGTGTGATTTTGGGTAAGCAGCACACAGTCTGTTTTCTTCACTGGAAATCCGAGAGTTTGGACTCGGTCTGTGGTTACCTTCAAGGACAAACATACTCCCATTATATCAAGTAAAGAAAAGGAGGAAGATTTAGGCTGGTAGAAATTGCTGGACAAAATTTTCCACTAGGGGTTTGGGGCTTCAGGTAGATCCTGAAGTTGGCTGAAGGTGGGGTTGCTCTCCTTCCTGCCCAGCTCCCATCACCACCCTCTTTCTGAAAACTCAACAGGAAACACGTGGAACCTGCCAGGTTAAATTAGATCAGCATGCACGACCATTTAACCAAAGACAAGCTCTGGCTATGTGTGTGGTTTTTAAACAGAGGTTTCTCGGAGCCGTTTGCTTCACTCAGAATGAAAAAGAATTGATTATCTTTAGAACCATTTACTGAGGCTGATACGCCTTGGCATGAGCCTATTTGGGGTTTGCAGAGGCCCAGCTCATCTGTGCCCTGGGCTTGCTACTGCCCTGATGCCAAGGAGGGCAAATGTCTACCACTGTGCCCTCCTTTACAAAGATTAGGAAGAGATGGACCCGGAGGGACAGTGCAGGGCCTCTTACTCTAAAGAGCACGGGAGAACATGAGAGCCCTGCCCCTCATCCATGTCATAAGCACTTGTTCTATGGTCCTCGCAGACCTGTTGCATGAGTGAGTGGGCTTCTGTTCTAATCTTAAGCTGGCAGCAAGCAACGGCAAATATTTGAAGAGGCCAGGCTGGAGCAAGGGTGTCAATGAGTGTAGAGCAAGCCTTGTAGGAGAGGACATGCCAGGAAGATAGCACCCAGAGCACACAGCCATACTAGAGTCCTGGGCACCGGGACCTGAACCATGGCTGAACCATGGGGTGGAGATGAAAATGTACCAGTGACTAGGTGTTCCCTGGCACTGTCAGACCATCTGGTTTGCTCAGCTTCCCTGCTTGGCACCAGTTCGCTGTCAGGTACCTCCTCGTACCTTGAGCCCTGACTTAAGTGAAGGAGTAACACCAGTATAGTGCTTAGCTGTATTGCTTAGAGGCACAAGGCTATGTTCCTCGAGTAGAGTCAAGTCCCACTGTACACAGAAGACATACAGGGAGCCAGGCTGGCTTAGAACCCAGCCCTCTTCATTTTGGTTTAACTTACTACATTGGGTCTATGCCTCATACCTTGTACTACTTTGTCTTTACCATAAGTGGGGCCTGAGGGTACCCACAAAACCCCGCTGGTCTCTCTAGGGGTGCAGGGACCCCTGAGCTACTTTCCTTCACCTTAACCTTCTCTCGTTTCTTAACTAGACTTAGGCCTTACAGAAGCAGCCCCCCTGGTGTCCGTCCAGCCCAGCCCCAACTTGGCTCATCTGACCTCCAGTCAGCACCAGAGCTCTGTCATGGTTATGTCCCAGGCTTCAGTTATTGTCTGCCATCCAGTTCCCCGAGGACAGGCTGTGTGGCTGAGTGAGTCACTCAACCATGTAAATATGCCTTTCACCAGAGCTTAGCCTGCTTTTGTGCTAGACCAGAAAGAGGCCATGGTTCTGGGAAGCAGCCAGAAGATGAAATGGACCTTGCTAAGGGCAGGCTAGAGAGGGGCTGCCAGCTGGTACCGAGGCTGGCCACATAGTTACAACCCAAATTAGAGTTAGGGACCCAGGTGGGACAGAACCTAGTGGAAGAAGGAGCGTGGCAGAGTCTGTTTTGGGTAGAGGGTGGACTTAGGCCCCATTTCAGTCTTCATCCCTAACATCCAGGGTGACCTTGGTTCACTCACATTTCTCAAATGTAAAATTAAGGCACTGGACCTGTTTATCAGGCAGCAGATGGAACAACTCTCCTTTCTCTGTCTTTCATTACGATGTCTCCATGGACTAAGTGAGTCGCTGGTGTTATACAGAATACACAGTGACATCACATCTACAGAAGAAAGAAAAGAGTCTCACAGCCCTCACACAAGGTCGGGACTAGAAGAGAAGAGGAACTGGGTACCCAGAATGCCTCAGTTTCTACTTCAGCCTGGAGTAGCTCTACATTTACAATGCCCTAGATTTTCCCAGAACTTCCTACCATCTTCCCCGCACACCCACCTTTTGCAAATGGTCTTGGGCTACCCAGGAAGCATTGAT
This sequence comes from Mus caroli, assembly GCF_978045245.1. NCBI lineage: Eukaryota > Metazoa > Chordata > Mammalia > Rodentia > Muridae > Mus > Mus caroli. The sequence continues at coordinate 45,723,623 of NW_028227273.1, forward strand.
GATGATAAAACAAGATTCTGCCACCAACAGACACCACACAGCAGAATGTTTAAAAGCCACAGAAATGCCACCTCCCCAGTTGCAGGCCACCACAGTCATTTGTCATCTTTACTGTTGGGGAATAACCTTAAGATGAAACTGACCTTGAAGAATGGAAGACTTTCTTATGAGGTGCTGAGGCAACCAGAAGTACTGGAGAAGGACACGTGGAGACTGGGAGGTGAGGTAAGGAGGGGACAACGACTCCACGAATCTACAACAGTGTGCATATAAACCTGTGCTCACACGACAGACCTGGTTACCTGTAAGGAAGCCCGTGAGAGTCCCGGTAGAACAAGTGTCATTGACCATGTGCATGAGTCATGGGGGAGAAGAGTGGGCTTGTCACACAGAAAGGAATGAATATGTCCCTGTGCCACTGCGTCCAGTCTGCTTGACAGCAGAGTCATGGCTTCATCCATGGCTGAAAAAGACTACGAGACCCAAATCCACATATACAAGGGCTGTTGGCAGATAGGCGGGAGCCCACGGTTGAGTACCTTAATATGTATATGAATGCCTTTCTAGAGAATTCCTTCATCATGGTTCTGTTCCCCACAGTCTATGCTGAAGTTACAGTTTTACCCCAATGTTGTCAAACAAGCATATATCCTTGCTCTCAAATATAGATGCTTCCAATCTCAGCACTTTTTCCCAATGGAACATAAGGCACCCTCACACACTGGTCACCCCTGTGCTGCTCTGAGATGTCCAGGTACACATGGACCAGCAACCTCATTAGAATCAGCCTCGGGAAATGACAGAATGAACTGATGGTTTGTATATACTCGGCCTAGGGAGTGGCACTATTAGAAGGTATGGCCCTGTTGAAGTAGGTGTGGCCTTGTTGGAATAGGTGTATCACTGGATGTGGATGTGGGTTTTAAGACACTCATCCTAGCTTCTTGGAAGCAAGTATTTTCCTAGCAGTCTCCAGATGAAGATGTAGAACTCTCAGCTCTTCCTGCACTATGCCTGCCTAGATGATGCCACGCTCCTGCCTTAATGATAATGGACTGAACCTCTGTACCTATAAGCCAGCCCCAATTAAATGTTGTCCTTATAAGAGTTGCCTTGGTCAGGGTGTCTGTTCACAGCAGTAAAACCCTAACCAAGATAGAAGTCAACCAAAGTGCGTGTCTCATGGAACTCACATTCTGTACCTTGGCTGTACAGGTACCTATAGAGACATCCCTCAGACCTGTGCATACATATGGTACTTAAATGGTGACAAAGCATAAGTGCTCAAACCGTCTCCAGACATTTATTGAGTGCCTGCTACATACATCCCAGGAAGCATGGCTAAGCCTGGAGATCCAGGCATGGGAATGAGATTGTCACTACCCTGGTCACACACCCACCCAGTGAAGAGCATGCATGCACAGCCTCAAACTCCTCAGGTTCTCCATGCAGGTACACACACAGCTTGACTTTAAATTCAAATCACTATAGGTGAGGCATTTGAATGATGCCCCAGAAAGCCGTTCACTTAGATTAAGGGCTCTTCCCAAGTTCAAAGCCAATTCTGCAAGTTGTCTGTCTCTCGACCTGGGTAGCTCTCCCCACCAGGTCCTTGGAATTATCAAAGTGCCAGAGGCTTCCTGCCTGCAACCATGAGTGTGTCAGACCCAACCAGTACTGCTCCAGATGTCCCCCAGACTCCCTTCAGACGGGACAGGAGCCAAGCACAGGCCCAGGCATCCTGGGGTTTTTTGCTGAGACATTATATCGCAAGAGAGTCTGTTTCTTCCAAACCTTCCCCCCTCCTTCTACTTCTGCTTTTAAAGAATCAGAAATAACTTGGCTGCAAAAATGTGCTTTGGGCATAAAGCAGGCTCCCAGGGTCAGAGCCCAGGAGATTTTTTTTTTTTTTTTTTTTTTTTTTTTGCTACACAGTTTCAGGGGAAATAGCAGGCACTCAGCAATTTTGATTCTTCAAGGGAAGGAGAGAAAACACAATTGAAGTGGATTTAGGGCTGCACAGGGCTCCTCTCCAGGCCAAAGCGTGCTCTGTATGCTTCCTTTGCCCCTGCTGGAGAGCATGGCACTGAGAAGAGGGGGCAGAGGGGACGTGGGGGATTGGATTTGCTCATGTTCTTCCTGGGAAATCCCCCACACTAGGAGACACAGGAAGAAAGCTGGTCAGGGTGTGGTTTTGGATTCTGGCCCTTGGTTTGCAGCCCAGCTCTGCTTTCTACCGGCTGGTGTTAAGCGAGGGAGAAAGGTCCCATGACTTCCAGAGCAAAAGAGGGGTTTCTGAGACAGGGTGGGATTCTGTCACTCGGTAGCTGTGTGACCTTGACAAAGGTTAGTTGTCTGAACTCTCACTTGTGAGCTGGAGTACTTCCACATACACTTCAGGTCTTTAATTCAGTGTGCTAACGCACATCTCCTGCCAACATGCCAACCACGGGGAAGCCACCACTGTGCTAGGAAAGACACAAGGAAGAGCCAAGAGTGGAAGCAGGTGTTATAGAAGGTCCTACATTGGAGGTCCCTTGAATCCAGAGCCACCTTCCTACAGAAAGCCATGGGAGCCGAAGACAGCAAAGGTTGGTGGAGACATCCAGAGGGATAGTGGGCCTGCGCAGTTGCAGAGTGCTGGTGCACATGGGGTCACATCTCTGCTGGCCCAGTTAACTTGGCTTAGGTCTCCTCTCATCTCTTTACATCTTGAGACTCCCCCTGGACAGATCGCAAGGTCACCTATGTCATAGAAAGGGCTGGATCCCTCAGCCTTTGAGACACGGTGAGGTTCTCCTCACCCCACTGAGAAAGGCTTCTCTCCAAGTCACCGCTCAGGTGGCCCACAGAGTCCCAAACCAGCTTCCTGTCGATCAAGGCCTGAGGGGAGGAGCTAGCTTCGTTTTCCCCACCTCCCACTCAGGCAAAGGGTGGCTTGTAGTGTGGTGACTCCTAACTTCACATTTTAATTTTCGAAAAAGAAATAGATTTTCTCCAGCCTTTGCTGTAATTGACTCCGAGGCTGCGACTTTATCATGCAAATGGTTATTTGTGGACTTTGGGAAACCTGCGTCATGGAGGGAAATTACATACTTAGAGATCTGTAGAACTGTGGATTAGGGTCCCAGCAGATTCTAATGATTCTCTGGGTGCCATTAGGGGATAACGTGAAAATGCATATTTAGAGGGTGATTAAGAAGCAAGCAAGCAAGCGCGCAAGGCAAAATTCCTCCTGAAAACTGGTGATTACTCTCGGCAGGAGACGATTTTTCTCAAGTTAGAGATCTCAGAGACTGGCTTGCTGCGTTTCCCCCTAAACTCCAGGGGCAGTACCGCAACAGATAATAAACAATAAGAAACGTCACACTGTCCCTAGGATTGAACTTCTTGGACACTCTGGATGGCTTCCTGAGCCAGCAGATTGTTATTTTAAAATCCTGGCCCTCTGGCTGGGGATGGGGGAGGGGATAGCTCAGTCAGCAAAGCCCTTGCTGATCAAGTGTGGAGACCCCACCACCATGCCCCAGTTCAAAATAAATAAAGTCAGGCCTGGTGGCTGTAGAGAGGGCTCAGAGGTTAAGACCCCTAGCTCAATTCACAGCACCCACAATGGGCCCCGTCACAACCGCCTGTAACCCTGGCTTCAGGGCATCTAATGTCTTAGGTCCTTTTGATCATGGCAATCTACACACTCTTACCTCCACCCTTACACATGAACATAATTAAAAATTAAAACTAAATCTTTTAAGTCATGTCAGGCCTGGTGGTACACATTTGTCTTTGAGCTCTAGAAGATGGAGACAGGCAGGTCCCCAGGACTTGCTGGCCAGTCTGTCTAGCCTACATGGTATGTTCCAGACCGTGAGAGACCCTGTCCTCTGGTCTGTCTGTGTTTGTCCATACACACACAGTCTGTATCCCAAGTACAACATCACCCTGGAGCTCAACTTATATCAACCTTCCAGAACGGCAGTCTAGGAAGCATAGGCCCCAAACTGTTCTCTGCGCTTCCTTGGCTCTCTATTTAGCTGCATTGGAAGTCATGAATAAGGTTCACCTCATCTCTACAAATGTTGCCAAACTGCTGAGTCCCCAAGGCTTCTGCCTATGGACCCCAGAAACCGCAACAGGGTCCTTCACCTTCATGGTTGAACGTCACTATTTCAGATCTATCTAAAGTTGTCTATGTCAACTGTCCCCCAAGTTGGGGTAAGCCACTGTGAGAAGGATCATGGGGTGGGGCCAGGGGGAATTTTTTGGTTGAGGACTTGGTACCCAGGCTTCTCATGGCTTCTCCTCTCAGAGCTTTGTTAACCTGGGGGTGATGGAGATTGGGAAGGCAGCACTTTGTGTTATGTGAGCCAGGCTCTCATGTAGCTAAGCTAGTCTCAGTTTCACTATGTAGCTAAGAATGACACTGAACTCCTCGTCCTTCTGCCTCCGCCTCCCAAACACTGCGACTGGCATGTGCCACCACACTTGGTGGCGGTGGGCACTCCACAAAGCCTGGCAACGGTAACCCAGGGCGCAACAATTTGGATGTATCCATCTTGTGTCTGCCCTCTGTGTGGTGTGACATCCTCATTCCTGGATCTAGAGGCAGGGACCAGAGCCTGGGCGTCTCCTTGACTTCAGATTGCATACAGTTCTTCATTGCTAGACTGCTAGAGTTTTGACTCACTAGACACGTGACAGGTTTTATAAACTGAAACCATCTGCTAGCACGGTAGGTCAGCTTTGCCCTGAGTCACACTAATGTTGTCTTGGTTCAGTTTCTAATAAAAAAAAAAATTAATGTAGTGTGATCTCTATGTCTCTGGTATTCTAGCAAAACACATCCAGGACTCTGCTGATGGCTGTTCTTGAACGGTTGCTCCAAGCCAGATGCACACTAAACCCTGAACGTATAACAACCCGTTTCATCTTGGAGAGAGCTTGGAAAGGTAAGCCTGAGCACAGACCCTCAGGTCCTCCAGAGAGGCACAGATACAGAGGAGAGGAGCAGGCTGCCCCAGTGGAGCCAAATACAATCCAGGGATGCTCCAAGCCCTCTCTCTTGACCTTGGTGCTGAGCGTCCTAAAGTTTGAGCTGTGAAAAGTCACAAGAAGAAAAGGCCAACAGAGGGATGAAAGATGTAAGGCAATGGCTTTACTTGAGGGGAACCTGCAGAGGACCAACTTGGAAAATGCTTGCATCAGATTGGCCTGTAGGCAACTCTGTGGGGCATTTTCTTGAGGAATCTAACATGTGGGAATGCCCAAAGTCCTGTGGCCCTGGCCACCCCTGGGCAGGTGGTCTTGGGTTGTGTCAGAAAGCAGACCGAGCAAGCCAAGGGGAGCCACCCGGTAAGCAGTGCTCCTTCATGGTATACACTTTAGCTTCTGCCTCCAGGTTCCTGCCTTGATGATAGGCTACCAAGCTGTTAGATGAAACTGTTTGGCTGGAATCCCTGCTTACCCCTGCACAAACTGGAAAACCCCATCTTCCCTCCTTCCCCCAACCCACTCTCCCTGCATAGAGAAAACTCCCTGCCCACACGGGGAAAACTCTGGGCTAACACGTCATCACTCCTCATCTCTGCATTTCCGGCAACCCACCAAAAGGTGCCGGCTCAGGGCCTCAGTTTTTGACCATGTATGGACACAATCCTGACTCCTAGGTGACATGTCACCACTCCCTGGCAAAGCCCTGTAAACCCCCCTTGCTTTACCCTGGGGGCACAACTTAACTGACCTTCACCTGTGAGGTGGGAGAACCCACTGGAGAACAACTTGCTCATAAATCTGCCTTTATCTGCTTTTAATCTGGTTTAATCTGGCTTGTATCTGCATCACCAAGGAGAGAAAAATCCTATTAGTAACAACCCTTTCTTCCCCAAGTTGGTTTTTGGTCAATGATTTATCTTAGCAACAGAAAATCGAACTAATACAGAAAATCCTTAAAAGCCAAGTTAACTACCAGGGTGTAGACCATAGAGGGAAAAAGTTGTGAGAGCTGGGGTGGAGGGGACAAAGTTGCTTTTAGAGCCGACAGTTGGCCATTCCTAGGGGTGTCTAATGAGTAGACAATTGAAGAATGTTCAGTGATCAGTAAAGGTTTTTTTCTGGTTGGCCATTACCTTGGGTCTACAGCAAGGCAGTCAAGAATTCAGAGACACAAGTTCATTTACATCTAGAAAACAAATCGCTGTAGTTAACCAAATATGGAGGTTATAAAGTGATGTGGGCCTAGCTAGCAGGCAGGTCCTTGGGAACTTTCAAACCTTGGTCTCCTCACTTCTAGAATGGGAAGAAGAGAGCCTCTCTCTCATCACCTGAGAAAGCTTCAAAGAGAAATCACCTAATGTGTACATGCTGTGGTTAGCGCCGAGAAAGACAAGCGGCAACATTGCCATTTGGTTTTTGAGCCATGTCTCTACTAACTCTTAATTACCAGGGACACACACACACACACACACAGAGAGAGAGAGAGAGAGAGAGAGAGAGAGAGAGAGAGACAGACAGACAGACAGACAGACAGACAGACAGAGACAGAGACAGAGACAGAGACAGAGAGGCCCTGATTAAACCTCAGGCCAGCACTAGAGGCCACATTGTAGCTGGGACATCACTAGGACAGTGAGACATGTAAGCACAGACTAAGAGACTCGAGGTTCTGGGAGGCAGAGGAGATGCTTACCACCACAGACCTCAAAGAAGGCGTCTCTCTCCTATGGATGAGGTGAGGAAACTGAGCCAGGGTGTGTCCATCATCCTCCAGCACAGCACATCGAGGCTCAGGAGGCAGAGTGAGATGTGTTTCTTTCCTGTTGCTGTGATAGAAGACCCTGACAAAAGGCAGCTTGAAGGGAAGGAGTTTAATCTGCTTTACAATTCCAGAGGGGTCATGTTAGGATGTGGGGGTACAGGGGTGTGGGGAGTGGGCATGGCAGCCGACAGGTGTCCTGAGCAGAAAGCTGGCTGATCACATTGTATCCATACTTGTGAACTTGAGAACAGGATATGGAGCCCTCCTCCAGTAAAGCACGTCTTCCAGAAAGGCCCCACCCCCTAAAGGTTCTAGCACCTTCCCACACACCACCAGCTGGGGACCCAGTGTTCAAACACCAGGCTCCGGAAAAGATTTCACATCCAAGCTACAAGTTGATTCTCCAATAGCTGATGCCTGAACCAGTTGCCTGGGGCACCACATCTCCCTGGGTTCCCATCTGACCTTCTGTATAGAGCGCTAGGCACATGGCACTTGGGACAGCAAGAGCACTTGTTTTCCTGCTTCAGAGAAAAAAATATCCCACCACCATTGTCAAGATGAGAATAAGAAGGCAGCTCTAGCCAGCAGGGTGTGAGGACAATCTGCCTGGGAAGTGACAGAGGATCTAGGTCTGCAAGATAGTCACTCTCCCAACTCCTGGCTCAGCCACGAGGCAAGATGGCTGTTGTGTTTACAAAGATTCAGGGACTTCGGAGATGGTCTTGTGGATAAACTGCTTGCTGTACCAAGCTTGAAGACAGGGGTCTGGAACTCTAGGGCCCACAAAAATGTTGAGTGACCATGGTGGTCTGCCTATTCATGCTTAGAAGGGAGATGGGATTCCTCAGGGCAAGCTGGCTGGCTAGGCTAGCCTATTAGTGAGCCTAGGTTCGATTGAGAGACCCTGCCTCAATGAGTAAAGTAGAGAGCAACTGAGAAGACTCCGTAAGCCAACCTCTGACCTACACACACACACACACACTGCACACAGGGATATGCATACAGACACACACACACACACTATCACACAGGGATATGCATACACACACTGCACACAGGAATATGCATACACACACACACACACACACACACTGCACAAAGGGATATGCATACACACAGGCAAATACATCACATACATATACACAGAAGTTTAAAAAGGAACCCAAGGCATGGTGGTGCACGCCTTTAATCCCAGCACTTGAGAGGCAGAGGCAGAGGCAGAGGCAGGTGGATTTCTGAATTCGAGGCCAGCCTGGTCTACAGAATAAGTTCCAGGACAGTCAGGGCAATACAGAGAAACCCTTCTTGAAAAAAAAAAAAGAAACAAAAACAAAAGAAAAAACAAACAAACAAAAAGGGAACCAAAGGGAATGCTTGTAACCAGTGATTTTCAGTATACCCTTGGTCAAGAGCTTCTCAGCTCTTAGTTGTAGAGACGGCGGATAGAACAAGGGCCCATGGAGCACATGCAGGAGGCAGGCGAAGTCAGCCATTGGTTATTGATAAGCTTCAGTGTTCATAATCACTCACTTAATGGACTAGAACAGAAGAGGGGAAGAAAGCATTTCCCAGAGTCTCATTTAACAAGGATTTGGGTTTTTGGTTTTTGGCTTTTGGTTTTGGGTTTTTGTTTTGTTTTGGATACAAGGCCTCATGTAGACAAGGCTGGCTTCAAACTCACTGTGTGTTTGAAAATGGCCTTGAGCTTTTGACTCTTCTGCGTCCATCACCAGGGTGCTGTGATCGCAGGCAGATGCTACCATGCCTAGTTATGCTGGGACCTTATGCATGCTCCACCAACTGAGCCCCATCCTCAGCTGAATAAGGAATTCTATTTGTTTTTGTTTGATTGTTTTTTCTTTTTCTTTTCTTTTCTTTCTTTCTTTCTTTCTTTTTTTTTTTTTTTTTTTTTTTTTTTTTTTTTTTTTTGAGTCTTCTGCGCACTGGGTACTGTGAACTCAGGAAAAAGGTTTGATCAGTGCCCTGGTGGACAGAGCATTCTATTGGCAGGAGTCAGATTGAGAACAGGTACAGGGCAAGAGGCAGTTAGCTCATCTGTGCAGAGAGTGAAAGAACCGAGAAGTAAAACCTAACAGGAGACTGAGTGGGAGTGGAGACACTCTGAGGGCCTGGAGTTCTCACCAAGGTAGTGCCAGGGAACAAAGGACACTTGCCCAAAGGGGTGTCCAGGCTGGGTCTCTGAAAAAAATGAAAAAGCTTACAGAGAGCAGCTACCAGGAAGAGAAGCATGTTCAGAGAGGACACCGGTGACAACTGGGTGTATATACAGAGGAGGCCAGGCCACAGAGACTAGTGTACTAGGCTGAAGTTAGAGTGTTGTTCAGCAACTTTGAGGAGCTGTTCTCTATTTTGTTTTTGAGAGATCTTCCATAGCCCAGGGTAGCCTTAGGCTTGAACTCACCATATAAGTGAGGCTGGTTTTGAACTCCTGATCCTCCTCTATCTACCTCCCAAATGCTGATGATATTGTGAGTATAAAATACCACACATGGTTTTGCTTTACTCTAGTTTGGCTTTTAAGCTAGTCTTATCAAATAGCTCCAGCTAGTGTGGAATGTATAAACCAGGCTACCTGCAACCTTTAGTTCGGCTTCTACCATTGTCTCCCAAGTACTAGAGTCATAGATAGTTACTACCACACCTGGGAAGTTTGGGAGGATTTAGACTGGAGAAACAACATATTCTTGTTTTAATAGAATCAGTCGGAACTGAGTATGAGAAAATTCCAGAAGAATTTTCTGAGCATCATCCCAAGGAATGTTCTACAGAACTAGATAGGAAAGAAACGGTGTGAGTCAAATTAGGGGGAGAAACCCAACAACACATATTTATATACATATATACAGAATATTCATATCACATATGGTACATTATGTATTCCTACAAAAATCCCCATTGCTATTTGCTGAGATGGAAATTACATATGCGTGTGTTTTTACATGAATATACATGTCAGTGAAGGTGAAGGATCTGAGAAGGCCTGCAGTCTTTGGACACTCTCATCTTTACAAACTGTTTGATGCTGCCATGCCAGATGTGGGGAAACCTGAGAGTGCTCTCCATCCCCATGCCCTGTCACTTCCCTTAAGCCTTTGGCTGGTGACCCCACGGGGTCAGCAAGATGGCTGAGCAGGTAAAGGCTGATGATCTGAATTTAATCCTGAGGACCCACAGGGTAGAAGGAAAGAGCAAACTAATGGAATTTATCCTCTGACCTTTATTTAACTACAGAGAACACACACACACACCAAGTAAGTAAAAATCTAAGAGTAAGTGTGATTATTTGTTTCTTTCTTTGAATGCACCTTTCTCCTTAGAGACTTCTTGCCCAGCAGAACCATTTTGCTTGTCTGTATAACATAGGTCCGAGTGATAGGAAATTAACCCTCCCCACTCAGGAAGGGAGGGTGAGAACATTGACAGCCATGCCCACAACTCAAGGGGGCGGGGGAGAGATGAGATAGGAACACACGCATTCCATGAAAGACAGAAATCAGTGGGTGCAAAATCAAACAACACCCCCAAATGTATGCCCTCCTAGGGGTGGGTCTGCTGTTGGCTTTCTTAGAGAACATCTTTAGATGCTGGCAAGGTATTCTCCTACAGTATGATATGAGCCCTGAATAGAATTAGGCCAAGTTCTTACCTGTTCTACTCACCCAGTCCCACCTCTCCCTCTCATCCACATATCTGCTTGTCTCAAACACTTTCACCTCAAAGAGTAGCCTTGCCCCACTGCCCCTCACACCTGTGTGGGGTCACTGCAGGAGATAAATGCTTATTTTGACATAGTCCGTTTCACCGCACACTAGGCACAAGCAATAGCCCTATGTGTGGAGGGAGTGCTGGGGAGAAGACAGGGAGATTATTTCTGCCTGAACCATTGGGTGACCACAATGGAAAGTCAGTTGTGGTCACTGAGAGAGGAAGGTAGATTATCAAGTCGCCAACCTCTTTTCCTGAAATCTCATCTCCCTTACCAGATAGAAGTTGGCAGTTATGGTGGTTTCAATAGGCTTGGCCCTCTCAGGCTCATATATTTGAATGCTTGGACCCTAGGCATTGGCACTCTCTGTTGGAGTAGGTGTGGCCTTGTTGGAGAAAGTATACCACTGTGGGGATGGGCTTTGAGGTCTTCTATGCTCAAGCCATGCCCAGACACAGTCTGATCCTCTCCAGCACTGTGCTGGCTATATGCTGCTATGCTTCCTGCCAAGATGAAAATAGACTAATATGTGTAAGCCAGCCCCAATTAAATCTCATCCTTTATAAGAGTTGCCTTGGTCATGGTGTCTCTTAATAACAATGGAAACCCTAACTAAGACACCAGTTACCACTAAAAGCCCCGAGGCTTACACATCAGTTACTTGGCTGGGACTCCCAGGCCTGCCCTTGACTGCTGCATGACCCGTGTATCAGCTCGTTCTCGAAGGCCTTGGTTTGATTTCTCCATCCATCAGATGATACCTATGCATCAGAAGGCAGCAAGGACAGGAATATGTCTGCTGCCTAAGGCCTGGAGGCTGTGCTGAGCATCTTCAGGACATGCCTTACTCTCTGCCAAGCTGGTTTTATTTCATCCCCTGTTTTCTCTCCAATGCCTGGCACATCAACATCTCTACAAAGTCAGGACTACCAGAATCCCTAAAAAGAGACATGGAACCCCAAGAATCCAGCGAGTTGTGCAACACGTGGAGATTGGTGCACAGTGGATTTGAGTCATGAAAGCCATCTCTAAGGCTCCTCAGCTCATGGGAAGAACTGTGGGGCACAGGTGTCCAGCAAGCTGCAGAGCCCAGCCCCATGCAAATCCTACATGGATGGTCCTCACAGGAGATGGGATAATTCAGGATACACTCAACCATTACCTTATACCTGCTCAAACATGCACACACTCCAGGCACCAAGGACAGATGAATGAGATGTGGTTCTTTACATAGACTAATAAGGTATGCCAAGCTTGTCCCAAGAAAAGTGAAGTCTGAAAAAGTGAGACTGAAAGAGAGAGAGAGAGAGAGAGACTGAGAGCCAGAGACAGAGAGAGAGAGAGACAGAGACAGAGACAGAGAGAAAGAACAGGATACATGGGAGAGGCTTCCCAGGAAGACAGGAGGATTTGGGAAATAATGAATCCCCATTTGTGATTCATATTCAATCAACAAACACTCTGTGTAGAGACTATATGCCAAAACTGTATGCCAAACATAATTTCAGACACTAGATTACACTGGAATGTGTAGAAGAGGAAATTCAGATGGAGCAGTTCTGAGACCAACCTGGCCTATCTGTGTGTAAAGGTTAGGTATGACAAAAATTACATGGACTGGGGGAGCCCCCTGGGGTTTGAGGCAACAGAGACCCTGAATGGATTTAAAGCAATATATCCATGAAACCCATTTTTAGCTTTAGCTAGAACCTTCCAACAGCCACAAGAGATCCTTCTGACTAGCAAGAGGAAAACAGAACATTGGGCTGGTGCTGCAGCTCTGACTGGCAGCAGTGACTGAGGATGAGGGCAGCATAGAGATCTGGGGAGGACAGTAAACAGAGCAGAGAGGGAGGAGCTGGAGGTGATGCCACAGGAGCAAGAATGACCGGTGTGTCTGTCCAGGGCAATTGTGGGAGAATAAGAGGTTCCATTCTGAGATCCTCCAGGGGTGCAGGAGAAGGAGAGTCAATTCCATGTTTGCACCCTAGCCCTCCTTTGTAGACCTGGCACCTGCTCTACTACTTGGTCATCTGTCCTACCCTGCCACAGCTCTTTGGCCTCCTGTCCTTTCCCTAAGAGCCCACCCCACAGAAAGGCCCATCTCATGGTCACTGTGGTGCTTCCCACACTGAGAGAGGGTCAAGCAGCTGGCTTTGTGCTGACAACAATCCTAGCAAGGACAGAGGGCTCTGGAGGCTGGACGGGTGGCATCAGGAGGAGGGTGGGGCTGACAGCTGCCACTCTGAGAGCTTCGCCTCCCATTTGATAGTTCTGATTTCCATGGCAGATGCTTAGCCAGGGTTGTGACCAAGGAAACGGCAGGACCTGTCTTTAACCCATTCTGAGGGTATTCAAGAAGGGAGGGCCTGGGTGTGTCTCAGGGTCTAACCTGGGCAAGTGAGGGGGGCAGTGCAAACCTGCCTTCAGAGGGAAGTGCAGAAACAGAGCAAACAGGGGCTGCCTCTGACAAGTGGGAGGAAGAAGGATGGATGGTGCAAATCTGGGATTCTTACATCAGTCTGCCAGCAGCTGAGATTTTGGTGGCCATGAGAGACAGGAAAGAAGTAGGTGGGTGCTCAGAACTGCCACTAAGACCCCTTCCGCAGAAGGTGCTCAGTCCTCAGCGAGGCTAAGGGCACCAGGAATGGGGGCTTCTTTGACAATTTGAAAGGAAGTGGGCACAGTGTTCTAATACTAACAGCCTGTTATTAAAATCAAGTGCTATTTTGCAAAATGCATTTGCCAGGGAATCGCTAATTACAGGCAAAGCAAGGCTCCGTGTGTTGGTGCCGATTAATCCTGAACGGTTTAAGCAATCGAATTTTATACATATAATTATCATCCAAGATTCACAAAAACAGTAACAAGATGCTCTGAGCTCTGCCCTGGGGGGACTGGGTGGCAGAGATGGGGATGGCGGAAGGGTGTCCAGAAAGGGAGGGATGGTCAAGGTTGGGCTGTTGAGAATCACATGGGAGCATGGCAACTTGATCCACCTCCTCGCAATATTTTCCTTCTTCCTAAGGCAGAAAAGAGCCTGACAGAGCAGGATGGGAGGGAAGAGGAGCAGAGCCCATAAAGCAACTCTTTCACAAGATCATCCATGGGCACATGTGATCATGGGGACAAAGATTGTTCCCTTCTCCTGTGGCCCTGACTTCACATCTATGAAATGAACTGACTGGAGGGACTCTGTAGGCATGACAGCCATGACCCAAGGAATGAAGGAAGGAGTGTTTAGTCCTGTGGTGTACACCCAATGATGGTGCTAGCCAGTGGTGGTGCCCAGTCAGTGGTAGTGTTCAGTCAGTGGTCATGCATGCCTACTGGTGTCTAACCAAAGGTAGTGTTAGAAAGGTAAGAGTCTCTGGAAGGCAAGCTCCTCATGATATATGCATATGGAAGAAGACTGACTTTTGACATAATCTCGAAAGATTCTAGAGTGGGGAGCTATCTAGCTCAGGTTGACCAGTGGGCGTATGGATGGAGGATTGTCTTAACTGTGGACTGACCTAAGCCACTGTGGGTGATGTCATTCTGCAGGCTGGATCCTGACCTGTACAGCAGAGGAAGCTAACCAAGAGCTGAGATAGCAAGCCAGCAAAAAAAATATCTGTGGTGTATCCTCTCTACTCTTGACTGTGAGTGTGAACAGATGCTCTAAGTTCCTGCTCTGACTTCCCTGAAACAATGGACTACAACCCAGAATTGTAAGTTAAATAAATCCTCTCCTTCTCTCAGCTTCTTTAGGTCCAGATATTTTCACCATCACACTAGAAATGAAATTAGAACCGCCATCTTCGCCATCCTCTGCTTTGTGAATCCTGAATATGACAGGCTAGACACACCTGAGACAGTGTGCAGGAAAGAGACCTGGCATGGGCCTCTGGGTAACAATCAGGAGAATGAGCTGCTCAGGTGATGCCTACAGGGCCAGAAGACTCAGAGTCTTCCCATGATGAAGATGGGAAGAGGATTGGTGGAAATGCAGGCCCAATGGCTGACCAGAACACCTGCAGTCCCTTCTCTCTTCTCCCACCTGGAACACTGCTGAAAGTTGGCGTCAAACAGGCAACCTAGAGCAAACAAGAGAGTATGAGAAGACCACCAGGATTTCAGATTCTAGACACACCGCTACAGGGCTCTGTAGGTAAGGGTATGTGCAGGAATCCCAGGAGAGCCAAGGGGTTCCAGAGTCACTCCGCTCAGACCTGGCAACAGTGTCTATATGAGATCCCAGTATCTTTTAAAGGGAAAAGAAAGGCTGGGGACCATGAAGCTTTCCCTAGGCATTCCCTTGGTTAGTGTGTGTGTGATGGTCCAGAAGCCAGGCCAAGGGTCAACCGTCAGGTGTGGAGCCCATGGAAAGCGGGCAGGGGTAAGGGGAAGGGAGGCTCCCCCCTACACAGAACCTAATGGCTAGGTTTCCATGTGTGGCCCTTGGAATTTTTTTCCATAGGTATGAGTTTAACTTTGTCACAGTGGTCTATGTCACTTTAGAGCTTCACAAGCTGTGGTGGTTTGGAAGACATAGACTCATGTATTTCAATGCTCAGCCATAGGGGGTGGCACTATTAGGATGTGTGGTCTTATTGGAGTAGGTATGCCCTTGTTAGAGGAAGTATGTCACTATGTATGTGGACTTTGAGGCTTCCTCTGCTCTGGTTCTGCCCCATGTGGATCAGCACCTCCTCCTGGGTGCCTGCGGAAGGCAGTCTCCTTCTGCTGCCTGTGGATCAAAATGTAGAACTCTGAGTTCCTCCTCTAGCACTATGCCTGCTTGTATGCTACCATGCTTCCTGCCATGATGATAATGGACTGAACCCCTGGAACTGTAAGCCAGCCCAGATTAAATATTGTCCTTTATAAGAGTTGCCTTGGTCATGGTGTCCCTTCACAGCCATGGTGTCCCTTCACAGTCAGTAACTAAGACACGGGCCATCTGAATTTGGATGGACAAGAACCTTTGTCACTGGGTCCCATGTAAGACCTGGGAAGGTACCTGGAATACAGTAGGTGCTCAATAAGTGCTCAATACTGGGTAGAAATGTGAAACTTTCTCATCCTCTGTGGAGAGCCCTGATGTCTAGTCTTTTCCTTTAAATAGCCATGGATGCATCATTCATAGCGCCCCCCCCCAGCCCCCAGCAGTTTCCTACAAACCCTGCTCTGGGTCCTGTGGACAGACCCATGCCTAATCACAAGCCCAAACTCTCTTTTTTGCCTCTTCAAGTGTTAAAATGCTTTCCAGCACTTCCAGGTATTTTACCATGGACCACTCTTTGAAAAAGATGTCATGGGTCTTTCTTTTCCCTGAGGTGACATTAATATCAGCTGCAGCCTACTGGTGAGCACCAACTGTATACAGGCCCAGCAAATGTGAGCCCACAAGGGCCGAGTTCCACAAAGGTTGAGTGAGATAGCCCAGGTCATCTGGCAGACCTGTGAGCATGCTAAGTCCCTCCAGCAGCAGGGCAGAGGTGACAGTCTTGTTCCTTTTGGGGGAATGGGGGAGCAACTAGACACCTGACTCTGTGACAGTCAGGAGAGTGGCGTTGGAAAGGTAAGTTGCAGGGTCCAAAGTTAGACTCAAGCCGAGGCTCAGAGTTGGCTCCTGCACCTTCTGTGCACTGCCCGCTGCTGGCCAGCTACTGAGTTTATGAGCAGAGGGACAGGAAGAAAAGCTAGAGAAGAAAGCCCAGGCTGTGAGTCACCTCTGTACAGTCCCTAGGGAGTTGCCCATGGGTTTTCCCTTAACTGTGGACCACAGCAGCAGCACAGAAAGCCTGGGGACACTGTCCCTGTAAGCGTTGTTTTCTTAACTCCCCAGATGGGAGAAGCTGTTTACTTGTTTGTTTACAGGCAGCGTCCCAGGTAGCCCAGGTTAGACTCAAACTCAGTATTTTGCCAAGGGTGCCCTTGAACTTCTGGTTCTCGTGTCTGCATGTGCCAAATGCTGGGGCGCCCTTGAACTTCTGGTTCTCATGTCTGCATGTGCCAAATGCTGGGGCTGCGGGCGTATGCCATGTGCCACCATGCCCACTTTTAGAGAAATTCTAAATGAAACCACATCCAAGCTTCTTCAACCTGCCCTTCCCCAAATGTGCAGATTTTAAAATAATACAGGTGTGTGTGTGTGTGTGTGTGTGTGAGAGAGAGAGAGAGAGAGAGAGAGAGAGAGAGAGAGATTCCCCAGAGGTAAACTCAGTTATCCTGTCTGTAGCAGGTATCCCATAATTGAGATAGATCAGCAGAATGGCTACTGTGGCCCACGAGAGCCTTATTCCCCTAGTGATTCACTTGTAGGCCATCATATCCCTCTACATTCACAAATGGATAGACAATCATGTGTACACATACTCATGTGCAAACACACACACACATACTCCTGGGAAAACTGGGTTCTGGCCCTGACTGTACCTATTTTGTTGTGTGATTACGGGAAGTCCCTTCTCTCCCGTCTTTCAGTCATTAATTATGACAGTCTACCTCTCTGAACTTCAATGTTACCTCTTCTGCCACACACAGATCTATCACCCGGATTCTACTTTGAGACAAGATTCAGCAGGCCCTTGGCTCCACCTTGTGAACTGTGGTTTCCATGAAAAGAGAAAGAAAGGAGGAGAGGAGGAGGAGGAGGAGGAAGAGAGAGAGAGAGAGAGAGAGAGAGAGAGAGAGAGAGAGAGAGAGAGAGAGAGAGAGAGAGAGCCATGAGCATGTTAAGAATTCTACAAGGCTGACTGGTTGATTATTGAGAGCCAGAATTATCTATCTCAGGCTACCTTAACCCCTAAATAGACATTTGCCACCCACTTCTGTGTGTACCCTGACCCCTTTATGACTATTAGGTAAATCCTTTGTAATGTACAGACAGACCCCTAGCTGCTGCCAACCCAAACTCTAAGCCTGTCATCAGACAGCCTCTGAGGCCAGAGCAGGTTTCCCCACTGTGCTGCTGCCTGAAGCCTCCAACCAGTGCATTTGCAAACTGTTTTGATTTGTGGACATCTTTGTTCTGTCCCTATTAAAAGCTTCATGAGACTGTTACATTAGAACACGGCATCTGGGTAACCTGAATCTGTGTTATTGATCACTAATATTTGGCTCCAGAATAATCTCCCCGACTCAACCTTGTGTGTGTGTACACATGTTCATATCTGTAAATGAGAGTACAAATGGGTCATAGCACGGATATAGAGGTCAGAGGTCAACCTCGTGTGTCACAGACTTCTCCACCTTCCTCCTTGTTTGAGACAGGGTCTTTTTGTTCTTCACCTAGCTAGCCTGACAGCTTTAACGAACTTTTCTAGTCAGTTCCCATTTCCCCATAGGCGTGTGTGGGATTGTAGATATGCTCAGTACTGCTACTGTGCCTGACATCTATGTAGAGTCTAGGGATGTGAGCTCAGGTCCTCTTGCTGATGTGACAAACAGAAACCACTGAGCTATCATCTTTCTGGCTGAAACTCTTTCCTAGTGTCTTTGAGGAAAGAGTTATCACAACCCCACTCACTCCACATCAGCTGTCCCCTGCATCCAGCCATGCAGGCTGCTCAGGGAGGAAGCTGGAGACTGGAGCTCTCTCCTCAGTCTCTGCTCAGCCCTGCTTATTTGCCACACACTTCCCCCGTCTCAGAAGTCACCCAGAGAGCACAAGGGCGGCCTGCTGCAGGATGCCTTGCTAAGCAAATTACAGCCTCTCAGGGGTACAGATGACAAATGACAGTTAAATGGCTTGCTTTGCGTATGCAAATGAAGCCGCTTGATTTACATTCATTTGCACCCGATGGGTGTCTGAAATGGATGGATTTGATTTGTGCTTGATCTCTAAGTGTCTAATTTATTAATCAATAAAACGTCATGTACAGAAGTGAGGATCCCCGTTCCAGCCGGCCTCCATATATGTATGTAAATAACATACTCTCTCAATCTACTTGTTAGGTAAATGCTAATATAAAACTGACAGAGATCTGCAGCTGGCGAATTTTAAGAGCCTGGGAGCTGAGATTTACACCTGGTCTCTGCCCATCCTTTGCCCCGCCCTCACCCACCCCAGCTCCTCCCACCTGCTGCTCCTCACTCAGTACACTGTCCTCTGAGGCTCCTCACCCCTTCAAGAAGCACATTTGTTCCTCCACCCTGCACACCGGCCAGGCTCCACCCTCTGGGCAAGGAATTTTGCACCCCCAAACCACCCTTAACATAGTCTTTGAAAGTTCTCTCCTCTCCAGCTCTGGGTTGAAACTTTTCCTCCTCCAGGGACCCCACTGGTTAAATGCTGCCATTTTTAAAAGGCAGTAGCTTGGTTTTGGTTATCTTGAAGGAGAGGTTGAAAAGTCCCTTTTCATGTTGTGCTCAAACTGGGCAAACCTCACGGGATGGAGGGAGAAGACTCTAGGCTCCCCTGTGTGTCATCCTAGCTGACTTCCATTCTACCAGATGCTCTGCCACAGGGAGGATCTTAGAGAGCTGCAGCTCCAGCCACCCACAGATCCATCCCCTCCTCTTTCTCGCAACAGGAGCACTAGGTAATGTCTGTTCCAAGAGTGGGAGCACTCGAAGTCAGGGTGGGCAAGAAGGGAACAGAGAGCCCTTTTGAGCTCCATGGCACAGCAAGACTCACCCGTCACCCAACAATTTGATGACAAGGCTTCATTCGAAGTAGACAGAAACTTGGACTTACCAGAGAAGTCATGGAGCCCTTCCTACCTCACCCCAATTTAACCCTTCCTATCCCACTATTCCTTATTTAGTCCTCTACATCACTGTGTTCTATCCCCCCTCTCTTGAAATTCACACCTCCTTAGGAATTTACTGACCTCTGTGGGTGTCTTTGATGAAACACAGATACCCGAAGATTCAAAGCTGACAAGGCTGTAGAACAATCAGTTCTAAATGCAACACTGAGATCACATACCCTTCTCCCTAAGTTCAGGGATCACTGTGGAAGAGTGGGCACGAAGATTCCAAAAGCCAGAGGTGGTAGAGCGCTACAAGGAAACAATGTTTTCTGGACACAGCTGAACAGTTGTGTTTGAACCCACAACAGTTTTGAAACTGTGCACAAGCCCTGTGCAAGCTCAAGTCAAAAACCTCAGCGTAGCAAGGAGAGGAGGAGAGGTGGGCTTGAAGTCCCACCCCTGGCTGAGGAGCTGTAAGGAGTCAGGGAGGTTAGTTTTCTCTCAAGAATGCAGCCCTTGGCAGGTCAACCTACCTCAAGAGGAAGGCGGAAACACCACAGAGTACATGGACAGCTCAAAGTGGACTTGATGGGCTAAGGAGAGGAAGAAGGAGACACAGAATCGGGGAGGGAAGTGAGAAAATGTGGGGGAGGGGAGAGTGTGATCAACATAGCAACAATATTCTCAAAGAACTAATAAACAGAGAGAGGAGAGGAAGGACAGACATGGGGAGGGAGAGGGTAAAGGAGAGGGGGAGGGGAGGAGGAGGGACAAGGACAGAGAGAAGTTAGGCAGAGGCTGAGGACTGAGCTCCACAGGAAAGCATTTGTCTAGCATCTCCATCGCTGAAGCAGCAGCAGCAGCAACAACAAAGAGATGGATAGAAAGCATTTCTTGGTGAGTTGTTATGGGAGGGGCTGGTGCTGTGGTCACACTTGGCTTCTTCATTCCTGGGCTTCTCAACAAGTGTGTGGACAGTCAAGGGACTGAAAATAAAGAAGTCCCCCCAAAGGAACACTGTCCTTGAGAAGACATCCATAAGCCTCCTCAGAATGGTCAATGACCTAGTGTTACACAGCTAGTAAATGGGGGGAGCTAGAACTTGAACTCAGGTCTTCCTGACCCTCTCTACTTCCTAAATTCTAGAAGGTCCTTTCATAGCTGACTATAGAGCTAGTCCAACATACAAAGGAGGAACTGTATTCCCCATGGCTCACTGAGAGCTGAGGAAGCCTGCTTAAAGCTGGAGGATGAGCTGCTTCGGGAGGCCACTCTATTGAACTTGGCCCGAGTTTGACACTCACAGGGCATAAATTATCTCACACATGAATGATCAATTAATGTCACTATCTTAAGGTTAATTAGAGAAATACAACTTACGGCCTGGGAAATGACATGGTTACGCTCAAGGGTTGGGTCCAAGTTCAGCAAGTGGATTGAGCTACACTAGACCTACCCAAGAACCTTTTACCACCAGACTCAGTAGACATGCCCACATGCAGGGTGTTACTGCTTTAAACTCAGGGCCTCAGCTGCCCCTACAAAAAGTCTGTCACCACTCTAATTTACAAATAACAAAACAATCTCAGAAAAGTTCAGTTGCCCAAGGTCACACAGCCCATTAAGGATGGAGCTGGGATTTGAACTCAGAGTTCTCTGAGCTCAGACATTTAACTCTTCTCACTCCTTGAAGGTTAATATAGATTGTCAACTTGACCAAACTCAGAGGTAGGAAAGGTATGAAGCATGACTCTGGGTGTGTCAGTCTGGGTGAGGTGGTGTCCAGAGAAGATTATTTCATGGGGACTGATCTGGAATCACCTCAACAGCTGTCCCTTGCACTTGCTCCCCTCAGCCAGTTCAGTCAGAGCATGGACCAAAGAAGACATCCCATCATGATTGTCCTCCTACATGCACCTTAAAGGAATCTTGGGCTGCAGATATGGTTCATTGGCTAAGAGCACTGGCTGCTCTAGCAGGGGGCCTGAACTCACTTCTCACTAGGCTGTTCATAGCCACTAATCGCTCTAGCTCCAATGCCATTTTCTAGCTCCATTTTCATGGTATTTGTGTGCCATGCACACATTATAGACACATGTAACACACGCACACACACACACACACACACACACATACACACACACACACAATATGCATATATACAAATTAAAAAAGATCAAGATAAACCTTTAAAATGGAAAAGAAAGTGAGCCTGTGGTTTCCAGTTTCTAAGCTCTGAACCATAACATGGTTGGGACAACAGATCTCAAGTCCTGCATCTTCTGCCCCAGTGGCCTGATGAGATGGGGTGAGCAGCTACATAGGGGAAACCACCATTAAACCTGAGGTACTCGCATGCCAGACATTCAGGGCCAGCCTAGCAGGATAACCACATGGGACAGCACCCTGTCACTTGAAAAGGACCTGCATGACTATAACTGACAATAAGGCTGTGGGCACCCAAGTCCTGTTGCCTCTTGTCTATCTGCTGATGTTCTCTTGAGGATCCATGGAGGACACAAGTAGTCACAGCCAGGAAGGCTGTCCTAGTTTTTTGTTTGTTTGTTTGTTTGTTTGTTCTCGAGACAGGGTTTCTCTGTATAGCCTTGGCTGTCCTGGAACTCACTCTGTAGACCAGGCTGGCCTCGAACTTAGAAATCCATCTGCCTCTGCCTCCCAAGTGCTGGAATTAAAGGCATGTGCCACCACTGCCCGGCCCTAGTTTTCTTTCTGTTGCTATGATAAAACACTCTGACCAACAGCAACTTGGGGAGGAAAGGGTTAACTTGATTCCTGCTTCTGCAGGTAACAGTCTATCACTGAAGGAAGCCAGGGAGCCATGTAGGACTATTGTTTGCTACCTACCTCACTCACAGGCTCATGCTTGGCTAGCTTTTTATACAGCTCAGGATCATCTGCCTAGGGAATGATGCTGCCCGCAGTGGGCTAGAACCTCCTGTATCAATTAACACTCAAGCAAATTCCAAGCTGATACATTCACAGAATGATCTGGTCTAGAAAATTCCTCAATTAAGATATCCTCTCTCTAATGACTGTGGGCAGTATCAAGTTGACCATGAAGGCTAACAGGAGAATTTGGCTTGGAGACTCTGAGGAAGGTGCCAAACCTCTGTGGACTCTGTTTCCCAAACCATGGAGTGTATGTATGTGTGTGTGCCGGGCAGGAGGGGGGTCCCAGCTGCACCTGACACAGGCAGGAGGTGACAGTTGAGTCTGGCTGACAGGTGCAAGCTTGGCCCTGGGCCCAAGACTCCACACGAGCCACCAGCTGCTCTCCTGGCCCTGATTTGAAGGTTTCTTTTGGTCCTGTTGTTTTGAGGCTCTTTGTTTGATATTGCAGACATGAGGAGCAGAAGCAGACAGCTTTCTTGCTTGTCAGAGTTCCCCCTGCCCCAACCTCCCAGTGAGATGTTACAGATTGGGTCTTCTAGATGGAAGTACAACAGGTGTGCATACTTCAAGCCTACAGAAGCTGCAGGTCCAAGGCCAGCAGTTAGAGAAGGGATGGAGGCTACGATGGGCTTCAGGTGGGTGGTCTCGGCATCACTGGAAATCCTTTCTCCCCACAGACAGCTTTGTGCAGGGTGGCGGCCAGCCTTACTAGAGTCATCAACCCCACAGATTGCTTGGGCAGACTTCTAATTCAGCCCAGCTCAGATCCCCATTTTATGTAAATATAATGTATCCAGGGATAGGTCACTCAATGTGGCACCCACATCTCCCAACACTATTCTTTAACTTCTGCTCAACAATTTCCATTTTACAAGACAGCATTGCATGCTTCATCTCTTAATGGAATAGCCCTATGATACCCATACTGATTCTCATGTCACAGATGGTGGGGCAGGCTAGGAGAGGTTAAATCCCACACCTAAAAACACACAGCTCAAAAGAGGTCCAGTTAGAGCCTAACTCCAAGTTATCTGGTTCAACAGCCTTCCCCCTGGTTCTACCTGCCTGCCCCATAACTGATGAAGCCTGCACCTCCTTGGAGAAGCAGCAAAAGTGAGTGGCTCCCCACCAGGCCCTTCTGGTATCCCAGCTGGAACTCACTCATTTCTCGTCTGTCACGTTAACTTCCACTGATCATGGCAGGAGGAGACTATTATAATCATTGCTCATGTGCCCGGCTTTCTCCCACTGTGGTGGGCACTATAAAAGAGCTGAACCCAGGCTATTCTGAACCCAGGATGGAAATAATGGCATCCAGGAGGTGGGGAAGGTCCCCAGTGCCTCAGGCTTGCTCAAGTCCTTGTTTCTGTCACCAGGACTGTTGGCCAAGTCCCACAAAGGACCTGCTGTGTGTAGGTCAGAATTTTGCAGCAAGCATTCAGAAATCCTGCCAGTCTGAACTGCATTGGTGGGGAGTTTCTCTGTGGTCCTGGGATGTCTGGAGGAAGTTTTGTAAACCGAGTCTCTGGATTTTTGTCTCACTGCCTCTGCCTCCCTCTTCTGTTCGTTATCCCTTTTGTCTTGTCTTTCTCTTCCCCTTAACTGGATAAAATACAGAACCAAAATATATTTTCCTATTACTTGATGTACAGTTTGCATTTTTAAAAATCTGTTCCCTGCTCTAAAAAGTATATGAGTGGGATGTTTTCATCTTTACTTCTGTCTTGTTCACACACACACACACACACACACACACACACACGCACATTGTGGGGGGGGCAATGATCAAATTACATGACTCTTGAGCCATCTTTTTCTTTTTTTATCAATTGTTTACTATTTACAGAAAACATAAGATTCTACTTGTACCCCTGGTGTTCCTCAGAAATGCAGCTCATGGCCTCTGCCACCAGGTCAGCCAACCTGCACCAATCAGTTGATGGGGAGCAGAAGCCAGAGCATCCTTTAGAAGAAAGGGTAGAGTCAGTCCCTGTATATGGAAAGCTGGTACCCAAACCAAAGTGTCAAGTCAGCCTGCACATATGGACCCTATGGTAGAGGGAAGCAGATTCAAGTGCTTCGAGTTATTAATAAACTGAATATCAAAAATATTCAGTATGGACACGATTTAAATTCTTTATTATATTTTATTTATTTGTTTTGTGGGTTGAAGGGCTTGTGCTTGGAGTCAGAGGATAGCTTGGGGAATTGGTTCTCTCCTTCTTCTCAGGATCAAACTCAGGTATTTAGGCTCCTCAGAGGCAGTTTCACCCTCTGAGAAATGGACACAGGAGGTTCACCTAGGTTATATGGCAATGATCTATCAGACTTGAGTATGTGTGGACCTTGGTTCCCGTGGGAATCATGGAGCAAGGCGTCCTCTTGGACACCTCATGGTGACTGCTCTTTTATCCCAATGCATGAACAACTAGCCAGACCCACAAAGGAACAAAGAAACCTGCTCCAGGCCACCTAGATCCTCAGAACTGGAACTCACAACTGTGACTGACTGGTCAGCTCCTCCCCTTGGGAAGCCATGCTTTGGGTATCAGTTACCCCTGAAAGCAAGAGGTCACCAGGGAAGGCTTCCTTTAACCCCAAGGCCTTGTGTGCAATGTGATCACTACAAACCCAGGTCTTCTGAATCTTAGCAGCTCTGCCTTCCAGTCACATGAGCAGATGACAAGAGTGCCCTGAGGGAGGCACCCTGGGTATTAACAGCCAGACTGCCTGGTAGTTATCATCATCATCATCATCACAGCTACAATTGCTCATCCTAAGTTAGGAGGCTGCAGCTGTGTCCAAATGCTTGGGTGTATCTAAGGGCATCCTGAAACCTGAACTGTGACCCAGACCCAAGTTTAGACGGGGAGCAAGAAGCAAGCCCTGGATTGTCATTGTCATTGCCCTGGTGGACTCAAGGCATTGGCAGGAGCTGTCTGCGGCCAGGAGACAGGTCCACAGGAGCCCATCAAGGAAAGGCTGTGCTGTGACCCCATTATCCACCAGTGTTGGTCATTTCTTATCCAAATGCCTCCTCTGTGGATGGGGGGGGAGTGGTCTTCCATGATCCCTCCTGCCTACTGCAGACTCCTGAGAGCTGAGATGCTCTGAAAGGTTCAGCTGCTGCCAGAGGGGTGCAGGCAGGAGGAAGGAGGGCAGGAAGGAATGAAAGCCACAGTTGCTGACAGTGCAGACTCAGAGAGAGGCCAGAGACCAGTGACGCTGGAGAACCCAGACTGCCAACACTGTCTTTGACATGCACAATGCAGAGAAGGAGAAAAAAAAAAAAAAAAAACAATTCGATTAGGGAAAGGGGATGAGAAAGGCAAGGAGACAGAGGTGACCTGCTTTTGCAGCTGGCTCAGCGATGCAGAAGCAGATGGGTCTGGCCAGAATTGCAGCGCTAGGAAGATGTTATACTGGCCTAGGCTGGAGTCAGGTGAGAGAGAAAGGAAAAGAAAGGAGGTTGATGTCAGATGCCACTACCTGGGACCAGTCACACAGGGGCATCTCTTCCAGCACAGGCAGAGGAACAAGAACCCGGGAAGGCTCACAAGGCTCTGCAGCAGGCAGAGATTGACCAGAGAAAGAGCCAGGCTCTCAAAGTCTTATTCTGAGACACAGCTTGTCCTCAGGGAACCTCTGAGGAAGACATGACCTATCTTAAGGGAGCCTCTTTCTGAAGGCAACATGGCCTGCCTTCAGGAAGCCTCAGTCTGAGGTGGAAATAAGCCCTAGTTTTAAGGATCTTTAGGCTGAACAGTGTCATAAACTGGGAACTATCCAGATGTGGAGCTGGAAAACCTGAAGACCTGTTTGGGAGACAAGAGAACTAACTTAGAGTATTCTGTAGCTCTCACCAAGCACCCAGAGACCAAAGGAAGACCTGTGTCTTGTTTACTTTTCTATTGATGTGAAGAGACCCACGACCAGGAAAACTTAAAGAAGAAAGGATTTTGAAGGTCTTACAGTTCCAAAAAACTAGAGTCCATGACCAGGGCAGGAAGCAAGGCAGCAGGCAGGCAGATATGGTCCAAGAGCAGTAGCTGAGAGCTTACATCCTTATCCACAAGCAGGAGGCAAGAGAGAGCCACTGGGGATAGCGTAGACTTTTGAAACCTCAATGCCCATCCTCAGTGACACACCTCCTTCAGCAAGACCACACCTCCTAATATCTCCCAAACAGTTCCATTAACCAAGGGTTGAGACATATGAGCCATGGAAACAATTATCATTCAAACCTACACAATCTGTCACATAGAGGGCCACTAAGAATCAGAGGTGAGGTTGGGTGTTATATCCAAGGTTTTTATCTCATTTTCTGTCCCAAGGAAAGAAATTTTTTAAAAAATCTGCATGTAGCTGAGACTATTATCACACAAATGGCCTTTACTTCCTTAACAACTATTTTTGTTAGCTGTTAGTTCCTTAACAAGAGTCTTTGTTCGTTAACAGCTCTTTTGCAAGGCTGCTGGTAGAAACGTCTCTAGACCCCCACACCATGAGCTAGGTACGACGTCCTTCAGTATCTGCGGAAGATTGGTTCTGAGACCCTCAAATGCCTTGTACAAAATAGTACACTGTGGGCTAGCAAGGCAGTTCAGTAGGTAAAGACTCTTGCTATTGAGCCTGGTGACCCGCATTGCACATAGTGGATGGAGAGAACCTGCTCTATCAAGTTGTCCTCTTGACCTCCATGTATGCCACTGCAGCACACAAGCTCAATTACACACACACACACACACACACACACACGCAGGCACATACGCATGCCTGCGTGTATACACACATGTATACGAACATGTACACACATACTCATGAACACACATACACACACGCACACACCCAGACCCACATTTTAAAGTAAAATACTTGACATAAATAAGCAACATTCGAGAGAGTTTAGTCTATGTGTCTTGGCCCCATGTCCTAAGGCAGATTATGGCAGAAGGATCACGTGGTTAGGAAGGTTCTTTACCTCAGGGCAGACAGGAAGTGGGGGATGGGAGACTAGGATACTACAGAACTTCTCCCAAATACATCTCCTGATAACCTACTTCCTCCAGCTGTGCCCCACTTTCTTAAAGCTTCCAGAACCTCCCAAATTAGCGCCTTCAGTTGGGGACCAACAGTCAACACAAGAGTCTACTGAGGAGGGGGATTCATACCCAAACCCGTATTCTCAGTACTCACAGCTCACACGCTTCCTTCCAGACTCTGCTGAGACTCTCTAGATTACTTCCTATAGCTCGCACATGACATGTCAGTAGTTAGCTATTAGATTCTATTGGGTAAGGAATTAAGACGAGAACCAAGCACACGTGCAGGTGTGTAGACATTCTCTCCTGTAAGAGGCTGGCACCTGAGGTGGGCTGAGCTGGGGCTACGGTTGCAGCAGGCACCACTGGCTGAGACAGGAGTTAAGCAGCTCTCTCCTGCAATGCCTGGGTCCAGACCTGCTTCATATTTCAGAGGTTTTTCCAAGATTGATAATAGTTGTGTAGACTTAACCAGCCAAGCACCTGTTATTCAAATATCTGAAATCTAAAGTTCTGCAAACACTTCTGTGTATGCACATGTGTGCATGGGCATACCTGATAACACTCGTGCCTATGTACATGTGTGCACGCAAACAAACACTTGTGCCTATGTATGGGTGTGCACGTGCAGAGAGAACAGAGGTCACCCCATCTTCATCTATTGCTCTCTATCTTTATTTCTGGAGACACTGTCTGTCTTCGAATTTAGATTGAGCTAAGGTGGTTGACCAGCAAGTCCCAGGAACCAACCTTTCTCTCTGCTTCCCAGCACTGGGATCACAGGTACTCACTACCACTCTAAGCGTTGATGTGGGTCATGGGTACCAAAATTATGTTTGCACAGTAAGCTCTTTACCAACTGAGCCATCTCCCTAGCCGCTAAACTCTAAATGGTTTTAAGTATGGCGTCAGATGTGGCATTTCAGGTTTTCAGAACAGGGATGCTCAATCTAAGTTAGTATTCCTAATTTCTCTAGTTCCCACACTAAATTAAAGCACGTGGGGCTGGAGAGATGGCTTGGTGACTAAGAGCACTCATTGCTCTTGCAGAGAACCCAGGTTTGGTTCCAAGAACCCACAGGATAGCTCACAACCACCTGTAACTCCAGTTCGAATGGAACCAAAAGGATCTAACGGCCTCTTCATGCCTCCATGGGTCCTGAACATATATGGTCTACATAAATTCAGGTAGGCATACACAGGTATACACAAATAAGAAAAAAGGCTTAAGAAGCAAACAAACCCAAGATGCAAACAGTGTAAGTAACGTGTCAAAGGTATGAAACTAACCATAGCAGAGTTAGAATCTGACCCAGGGCTTCTGTTACACTGGGTGTCTATTCTTTATGTGACTGCTACCAGAGCCTAGAAGCTTGCACCTCCATGGGAGGCCCAGGTACCCCTAGCACAGTCTGAAGCACATTCAGAGACATCTCACCCTAGCGTATAAAGCTTTGGAGCCAGTAACCACACCAATACCTCAGGTACAAACAATTCACAGTTTCCTGTTGGAAGATTGCATTTCCTAGCTTCCCTTGGAGGCTAGGGAAGTCATTTCTACCCTGCTAAGGGTCAACGTCCCACCTTCCCCTGTAGGCATTTTGGTCATCTGCACGTGTGGATGATAAAATGCTCCCTCAAAGTGAATAAGCTTGGTCCTCCCTACGGTCAGAACAAGCCTTTCTTTCTGCCTTCTCTCTATGGCTGTCTTTAAATAACCTAATACTGGTGAAACTTGAGACAGCATCTGGAGATCCTGCCGCTAGCAGGCAGCTCCAAGTCTTTATTTTAAGACCTGTGCAAAGGTCCCATTCTCTCCGCAGCCCTTTCTCTTGTTGGCTCTGCCTACCTCATTGTCTCACTTCCATACAGTCTGACCTAGGTGGGAGTCCACTCTGCACTCAACCTGAAGATACGTACAACAGAGCAAGGTAATTCCCTGGACCTAACTCAGAGGCGCCCTAACTAGGTCTGAGAGCTCACTGAGGCTTTCTTACATAAGACCCACTTGGTTGAAGGCACCGGAGGCTTTCCATTGGCTGCAGAAACTACTTGATCAGCCAAAAGCTCTGGGAACCTTCCACTGGTCCTGCGGTATCTGAACCCTAAATTGTTATCTTGTATATTATCTTAACTAATGTTGTGGTTGCTTCACTACATTCCAGGTGTGTTGGTCATTTCAGGACTTTAGAGGATGCTCTAAGCAGTTGGCTATTGACCTTTGGTCTGGAGTTTACCCTTTACCTGCTCCAATTTTTCTGTAAAGATTCACTCAGTAGAAGACTCTAAGAGCTTTCCACTGGCTAAGATCGGCTGAGAATTCCTAGAATTCTCCATTGACCCATAGCTAAAAACTCTGAGAACCTTCCACTGGCCCTGAGATCTTAAGTCTACCGGAGCCCCATAATTGAAATGACCACTACTGGGTCAAATTTGGAACTTTTGACTTTTAATATCTGAACTGATTTGAATAATTCCATAGGGTATAATGACAGTTGGTCTAAGAATCAGAGTTGAATCTTTCTCAAGGCCCTTGCTTACAGCTACACTCAGAATCAGAATGCCCACTGTTACTTCTGGGCCTCGAAACCTGAATCTTAACAGTTATACCCACCCATAACTGAGATACCTTAACACTCTTTTATGTTACACTTCTTCTGCCCAAGCTTTTGGCAACTTCGTGTTTCTGCCTCTCCAAGCCTGGAAAATCTTGCTTGTATCGTGTAACAGGTACGAGGTAAAACCATCTCAGGTTGTTTGCTCCACGCACAGACACACACACACAAACTGGTTCAGTTTTACAGAGATTCAAACGTTTTATGGGTATGGATAATATTGAAAAAATAGCCCCAGGCATGGTGGCACATACACCTTTAATCCCAGCACCTGGGAGACAAAGACAGGAAGGTGGATGTTTTAGTTAAAGGCTAATCTTTCTACAGCGTAAGTTCCAGGCCAGCCAGGGCTGGACAGAGAAACCCTGCCTCAAGAAAGAAAGAAAGAAAAAAAAGAAAGAAAGAAAGAGAGAGAGAGAGAGAGAGAGAGAGAGAGAGAGAGAGAGAGAGGAAGGAAGGAAGGAAGGAAGGAAGGAAGGAAGGAAGGAAGGAAGGAAGGAAGGAAGGAAGGAGGAGGATGGGGAGGGAGGAGGGGAGGGGTGGCAGGGGTGGGGAGAGAAAAGAAAAATGTTCCATGTTGTTCTACCCTACCGAGAACAAGGCTGGTTCTGGAGTTGGATTCCAGATTCAACTGCCTCAGATTCAAGTGTGTCTGCCTAAAAGTTTCCTTCAAAGTCTGCCCTGGGTCGGGTCAGCCATCTGACTCAGACAGGGAAAAAGAGAGAACAGAACAGCCTAAGAAGAGCTTTGCTCTTGAGAACAACTAAGAAGTAAATGCTTCCCACAGTGGTTACAAATGGCAAGGTGTTTAACTCGCTGCCATCTTCTCCCTTACTGAGTATGTTTAAGGCTTTGGTTGAAGCTTTACCACTCTGTAGTTTAAGAATTGTAAGGTCATCAAGTGTGGTTTTAAAAGGATGTATAGATAATCTTAATTTGCAATAATTGCCAGGCTACAGCTTGCTACAATACCATGTTGGTAATTGGGATTCAGATCTTGTTTAGGAAAAATATGCCCATCACAGACTTCCCTTGGAGTACATGTGATTTGCTGCCATCTTGGCTGATGATCTAGACTTACCTTCGAGTAAATAACAACCCCGTGGCTTGCTGCCATCTCGGCTGGTGATCTCATTAGGCTAGAAGCATGCCATGTGATTTTACAACCATCTTGGTTACAGTGATCATGTGATATCCCTCTTCTTATAATTACCCCTTCCCCCTTTTTAGAGGACTGGGCAACAGTAAGCTTCCAAGCCAGCTTGTTTTTAAAGTAGGTCATACAAAATATGGTTTTTGCTATCTTTATTAAGGTTCAGCTATTCAGAGAAACTGAGTCATATACAAAGCTAGTATTTTCTAAAAGTACACTAAAAAGTCCAGCCTCTTGGTAAATTGTATTTATGGTTTAAAGTTTATTTTGATAATAAGGGATTTTAACTCAATAATTATATATTTTAAGGCTCAAATTTAGTAGGAATAAAATGGTAAAATCCTAATCTTATAAAAGGTACCAAATTATTTTAAACTGGTTTTTTTTTTTTTTGGTTTTTCGAGACGGGGTTTCTCTGTATAGCTCTGGCTGTCCTGGAACTCACTTTGTAGACCAGGCTGGCCTCGAACTCAGAAATCCGCCTGCCTCTGCCTCCCGAGTGCTGGGATTAAAGGCATGCGCCACCACGCCCGGTAAATTTTTTATTTTTTTTTATTTTTTTTGTTTTTCGAGACAGGGTTTCTCTGTGTAGTCGTGGCTGTCCTGGAACTCACTCTGTAGCCCAGGCTGGCCTCGAACTCAGAAATCCACCTGCCTCTGCCTCCCGAGTGCTGGGATTAAAGGCGTGCGCCACCACGCCCGGCTTTAAACTGTTAAAAATCATTAAGGTGTATAAGTTAATGTGGTCAGTCATGCTAAATATAAATGTGATTTATTTACAAAAGCAAACTTGGGGGAAAGACTAATTTTTATCCCCCCATTATATAGTATTCTGTGTATGTTGTCAATGTTAAGCCAGAGATAAGTCAAAACAAGCCTGAAGTTAAAGTTAGTTTAATATAAAATGTATTTAAAACCAGATATATGAAAAATTGGTTATCAAAGATTAAATGCTTGCATAAATGTGTTAAGTTTACAGTACACACACATGGCAGGAAACCACCAGCATCTAACAGTTCCCTTGGATGGAGCACCATCCCACCAAAGTAAGCTGCTTGATAGCCTTATTACAGGACAAGGATGCCTGGAAAGAAGGCTGGCAGAAGTCTGTTGCTATGTGAGCTATGTGAGCCTGACCAGCCCTGACTGCATAGGCCTGACCAGAAGAATCCTCCTCTCTATCCAAAGATGAGTTACTCCTCGTGTCTCACATGACAGGGGTGGATTCTCTTGCCCAGTGGAGGAGTCCAGATTTCTTCATCCTCATCCTAAATGTCTCAAACAACAGAGAGCAGACAAGAATCACTCCATTCTCATTGTCTTCCAAACTGACATATGAAGATGCTGTGAACAGGAGAACCTGGTACCTAAGCCTATAGGGTGACTGGTACAGGACCCCCACACTAGTTCACTTGGTCATGCCCTTTATCCCAGCATTCAGTTCTTCCTCTTAGCAAAGGCTAAGTCCAGGGTTCATGCGCTAATCACCTTCTCATTAAAGGAGGTCCTCAAACTCACAGCTTGGAAAGTCATTAAGACTATTCAAGCTGTGTCTTTGACAGTTGATTTTTTTTATCTGTAATATCGTAAGTCCAGGGTTCAAGCACTAACCACCCATGTCTCTTCTTTACAGGAAGTCATCAAACTCACAGCTTGGAAAGTTATTCAGAATATGCAAGTGGTACCTTTGACAGTTGGCTTTATATCTGTAGAGTCAGAGAAGGATTCCATTAAGTGATACCCTAATCCCGTGCTTCTCAACCCGTGGCTCATGACCGTTTTTTGGTTGGGGTGTAGAACAGGAGTCAAATATCAAATATCTTGCATATCAGATTTATTACGATTCATAACAGTAGAAAAATTATAGTTATGAATTACAGTTACAGCAATGAAATAATTTTATGGTTGGGGAGAGTCACCCCAAAGTGAGGAACTGTATTAAAGTGTCACAGCATTAGGAAGGTTGAGAACCATTGACTTAGATGAGGGTCTCTCCAACCTGGGCTCAATTGTGGTGCTTTTAGGATCTAGTCTCAACCCAGGTAGAAAGCTCCTGAACTATACTTGCACTCTCATTTTGGAGCCTACAAGGAGTACACAAGCTTTGGCAGTCATATTCATAGAGATTTTCCTAAGAAATCCCAAAAGCCAATATTGTCATTTAATTTGCTTTATGTGGCTTTACAAAGGATGTGTCTAAACAACCAATATGCTTTTACACAGAATGCTGTTAGGAAACGTGCTCCCTGCTGGCAGCGTGGGGTGGTCTAGAACTTTGTTCATCGACAAAAGGAGTAAAGAGTTGGCTTTGGCCTTCTCTGTCAATAAAGTCTATGCTACATGTAATTTATTTATGGCAGGTTTGACGTGACTGACTGCTATTATAGCTCATCTGTTGGTGGAATGTATGCAATGAAAAGATAGGGTTTTTTTTTAAAGTTCTGTTAATACGGTACTTTTAGAAAACTTTGGAAAGTGGATCATTAACCCTTGACATGTCAGTCACTGATTCAGTGACGTAGGATGTTTTAGAGTGTTCTGGAGAAATGCCTGTTGATGAAAAATCAACTCAGCCCCTGTCCCTGGGAGGAGTATACTTTTTAAGTTGGAAATAATTTCTTTTGGAGGAATACAACTTAGAATTGAATGGCCTCTTTACACAGTCTGACCATATAAAATGTATTTACTATATGATCTTGGAGTTACAGGTATGATGTTCTAATGTTTAACTAAAATATATATTGTCATGTTTTCAGATTCTAGATATGGTCACGTAAGGTAACAGTCCCAATTTTTGAAATTTGACCTTATCAAACTGTTTCTAACCAAAAGTTGTGTTTCACTCAAGACACTCTATTTTTGTTCATTAAATAAGAGCTGCTATTGTTAATATTTGATACAAATGTATGGAGTTTATCATATGTAAAAACAAGGAATATTACTTGGACCCTTTCTGTTCTGATTCGATCTTTAGATGCTGACTCTTAACTAACTTCTTTCCAAGGCTTCCAGCTGCTTGTCCCTTAGGCAGGAGACCGATGTAACGACAGCTAATTAGTCACCTTATCCTTCTACTGAACATGGCCCTGCTGCTTGTCCAATTACAGTTAACTCATATTAATTTTGATGTAACTGTGTATCTTAATGTTCCCCGCAAAGTTGTACCACTACTTACCTCCTGACTCACTTCCTGGATCTATGCCAGCTGTGAGGTGCTATCATGGCCCCTGGGTAGGACCGTCTTCTGAGGCCCTCTAACTGTGGATCTCCTCCCATCTGTCAGCCTTGGATCATCCACTGAAAGATGAATACCCCTAAACCCCATACGTGAACAAATGTGTCATGGGCCATCCAGCGAATCCCTCTTCTCACCACTGTGAACATTGTTTGGGGACTCAGAATGGAAACAGCTGGACTGGATCCTTCTTTGCATCAAAGAACCTCTCTGTCTCCCCAGCTCAGATCAGCTTAGCATCAGTCAGGGTCAGTTTGACTCCTTGATTGCTGCAGCCCTCCAAGGTTATGGAGAACCAAATCTGACAGCAGCTAAGATGGGGCCCCTGCCTTCCTCAGTGCTGCTTCCACAACAACAAATCCTAACTGGTTTCAACAGATGCTAAAGCCACAGGGACCAGACAAAGGTGCCCTCCTGTTTCTCCCCTTGACCTTCTTCCCTCTCTGCTATCTGTATACCTACGTGTTTACCCTGCCTTTTAAAGGTTTTACTTACTGAACTTCACCCTATACACAAACAACCTGCCCCACTCGAGCCCTCCCTAGAGCTCTCATGCCACTGCAACGACTCCATGTGGTCCTCATACATCTGCAAAAAGGTCCTTTCAATGCTGTGGAGAAAATGGCTAAAAGGAGCCTTCTTCCCTGTCACCTTGACCCAGATACAATTCTTTACATCGATCCTGTGTGTTTCCATTTCCTCTCTCTGTGCTCCCTGCTACCTCTGCCAGCTTACTTTGGTCCAGCGGTCCTGGCAACGGGACTAGCCATTGTCACCGTGAGTCAACTCTATGCCCACTTCCTCTCATTGGTCCACTCCGTTTTTCCCACCTCTGTTCCCCCCCACCCCCTGTCCCATCCTTCAGCCTTCCCAGAAAATCTCTCAGTTCTACTCTGTAACCAGAGCATCTGTTTACAGCCCTTTAATAATAATTCTCCAAGTCTCTCCAGGAGTATAGGACGTCAACTACCTGATCCACTAAGCCAGACAAATTATGAATCCTTTCTGTTACATGACCAGAGGTCCCCCTCTTCAATGGACCCAGGACTACCCCTTCCAAAAAAACTCTCCTCAGCAGAAAACAGCTAAAAGCCCCTGCCCTGAGTGTTTTATTCCTCTCAGAGTTAAGAATGATAGTTTATTGCTCAAAGACTACACTTTCTGGTTCCTTTGTGGGCTACGGAAGTCATGCCCACCCCTGTAAAGGGCTACATCCCACCTTCCTCTGTGTGCATTTTGGCCATCTGCACACGTGGGTGACAAGATGCCCTTTTGCCGGGAATAAACACAGCCCAAGCTTCGTTTTTCTGCCTTCTATCTCTCTGCAGCTGCACTTAGAGCAGTCACAGCTGGGTCACATCAAAGTGTAACTGGGGCCAGGTGCTACTACAAAGACCAATGCCAAGAAGTTTCCTGAGAGCATATGTCACAGAGATGCAGGGATCCACCATTGGGAGACATCTGCTGCATCTTCCTCCAGGATGCCTCACTGGCTTACCCTGCCCTTATCTGATCCCTGCCACCATTACTATCCCATCATTATCTCAGTGGGACAGTTCCTGTTTAAGAAGTAGCTGACCTTCCTGAAGGTTAGCCCCAATAAGTGAAGGCAGGTGGGGACTTGGTACAAGTTCCCTCCTTCCTCCAGAACATTAGCAGGGGAATTAGGCATCCCTTACCTTTCAAACATGGAGAACTAGTCACATGACCCACCCCAGTAAGGCCCTTTAAATCTCCACCTGCTATTATGGAATCCAGGGTCCCCCAGAGATCACTAGGACAAACGGACCCACGAAGCTCCCTCTCTTGGACTCCATCACAGCCTCTGTGACTTGCTCAGCTTGTTCAGGTCTTAGGTCTGGGTAGCAGGCACCTGTAGACACTTCACTGCCCCTGCTCTCTACTCTCCCTGGGTTTTTCCTTGCCATTCCAAGGACCAACAAAGGAGAAACTTGAATTCACTCAGCATTGTGAGGAGGTAAATTCCAGGAGACTGGGCACTAGGGCCCCGGGGAAAGACCAGAAGCAGCAAAATAAGAGGGGACTGCATGGGTGATGGTAACTGAGACCAGAGGGAGTCATCCTCTCTTCCAGCATCCTCCCCAACCCCCTCACCCTGGCAGCCAGCCCCTAGCCCTTCCCACTGACAGCTCCTTCTACAGAAGGAAGCTTCCTCTAGCCCAGGATTCTGGCAACAGATGAGAATTATCATAAACACAATGGTTTCAATTAGAAGGAGACTGGCTGCCTAGGAGGAGAGATCCTTGCTCTCAGAAGCTTTACCCACACCTTATTGCAGCAGCAAACAAGCTGGCCACCACTTCCTCTGGAGACATCATCTCTCACCTCAAACCCCAGGCACCAGAAATCCTAGTCGCTTCTTTCCTCTAAAGCACACACCCCATCCCATCCCATCCCAAGCTGCCCCGTGGAGTCTCATCCTCTTGTGCAATCCAGAGCCACCTCTGTAGACGGTTGTCTGCCCTCTTTCAGGCTTAGAGGCCCCTATTCCATGCCAGACCCAGGGCTGAGGCCTGGGGAAGTGCGGCACGCCAGTTCTAGAAGCTTCCTCAGGTTTCTGGCTCAGTATGTTTGGTCATTGTTTTTATTTTCAGCAATGTTTCATGAACAGAGCTTGGGTGTTGGCTCAGCTTGTAAAGTGCTTACCATGTAAGCCCAAGGGCCTGAGTGCCATGCCCAGATCCCATGTAAAAATAACCACGTGGAAGCTCACTTGAAAACGCAGTACTGAAGACCCCCCATGGCCTGCTTGGTGAGTTCCAGGCCAAGAAGACATCCTGTGTTAATGAACAATGTGTAAGGCATCTGCAGCACGCCAGGCTACAGATGTGTAAAATGCAGCCTTCACATGCACCAGGAATACACACATATACACACATACAAACACACACACATAACACACACACAGCACACAAACACATTCACACAACACACATAAGCACACATACAAACATACCATAGATAAACACACAGACACACAAGCACACACACACTCACACACAAGCACATAAACCTAGATACACACACATAGCACACACACAAACACACATTCACACACACCACACACACACAAGCACACACACCATAGATACACACCCAGAAACACAAGCACACACACTCACACATACTACACACAAGCACACATATACACACACACTCACACACACCACACACATACGCACATATACCATAGATACACACACTTACACCACACACACACACAGCATATATACATATCATTTACCATAGACACACACATAAGCACACACACACACACACCATAGATATACACACACAAACACACACCCACATGTACACCCAAGGACACACACACACACACATATACAAGCACATGTACAAACACACACACTCTCATAAGTACAGATTATTTCCCCTAAGGAGTGACTTTAGTGATAGCTTTTAAGTTTATTTAAAAGATTAAGTTTTGGTTTTAATTATGCATGTGTACCTGTGTGTCTGTGGGGTAGGGGTATGTCCATGTGAGTACAGAGGTGTCAGTTGCAGTTGGAGATAGAGTTGAGCCTTTTGATATAGGTTCCGGAACGCTGTAAGAACAGCGTGTGCTCCTAACGACTGAGTTGTCTCCCCTCCTACGTTTTGGGCCGAGACTTTTACCTTCTGGTCTCTTCTCTTCCCAGGCTCTTCAGTTTCTAATTCCACAAGGCACCTGATAGCCCGGTCCTCATCCCAACTTCAACCTGTCCCCAGATCCAAGTGGCCATTTCTATGTCATCTACTCCCAAGCCAGACCCCTAAAGGCAGAGGCTGAGAACAGCCATCAGCTGTCCACATCCAGAGCCTTCCTAAACAGAGCTAGAGGCTGCCTCCTGTTTCAGGGGTCAGTGACCCCTGCCTGTCAACAGTACCCCAGAGGCACCATTTCTCCAACTTTAATCATCTTGATGTTTCTTCCCTGACAGTTACTGACAAGGGGTCACTGTAAGCCAACACTAACTGTTGGGGGAACAGGAAGAAAGGAGACAGGAAGATGAGAAAAAGGCTTCTCTCAGCAGCCCCGAGAGACATCCAGGTTCCGCTTATCCTTCATTTAATAGCCTCTAAGAACCCACTGCAGACCAGGTACAGTCCTAGGAAGTGTGGTGGCAGCAGAGGACAACACAGCATCCCACCCACAGGAGCATCCTCACAAGCTGCTAAGGTGCCCAGACACCCACTTTAGCAACACAGTGCCCAAGCCTGCATAGCCCTTTGGCTCAGATCACTGGAGAATGCTTTGTGTTTTGAGCGGAGAACCAATGGATAGCTGAACTTTATATTGGATAAGGAGACCTGGGGCACATAGGTTAAGAACACAGGCTTCTTGTTTAAAGGACTGGGCTTTGACTTAATTCCCAGCATCCACATGGTGGCTCACAACCATCTGTAACTCCAGGTCTGAAGCATCCCAAGTGGGCACTAGGCAGTTACAGGGTGCACATCTACACATTCAGGCAAAATAGGTATACATATAAGATAAAGTAATCATTTGAAAACATTTTAAGGAGACCTTAAGTGGGGGAAAGCTGAGGTCTTAGTTTGGTCTTACTGCTTTTTCTATTTGTTATGAAACAATGAAGTTCACTAACACACAGAGTCCCCCTGGGACCAAGACAATGTAAGCCTCTGCCCTTTTCTGCCCCCTTTGGTCACCTCTTTCAATTCCCGATG
Source organism: Mus caroli (assembly GCF_978045245.1). Taxonomy (NCBI): domain Eukaryota; kingdom Metazoa; phylum Chordata; class Mammalia; order Rodentia; family Muridae; genus Mus; species Mus caroli. The sequence goes on from NW_028227273.1 coordinate 45,762,456, forward strand.
GGGTCAGATGGTCCAGTGTATAATAAGTTCCAGTCAGGGTCCTGGTCACCTGTAGCTGTGGCTATGGACTGTGTTTGACTTGGGCATCACTTCAGCTCGGCAGCCAACCACCTGTGTGAACTTAGGACTGCACCTTTAATACTCCTTGGTTTGGTTTCCTTGTTAGAGTTGTGGGAAAATACTATACTTGACAGTATCACTACTAATGTACCATCCCAGGGCTGGAGATGTTGTTCAGATCAGAGAGGACGTTTAGTGTGTACAAGACCCCGGTCTCAATCTCAAGCATCACATACATTTAGGCATAGTGGTGCATGACTGTAACCTTAGCACTTGGGAAATAGAAGCCAGGCGGATCAGGAGTTCAAGGCCGTCCTTGGCTACATAGTGATTCAGAGGCTAGCCTGAGCAATATAAGTACTTGGCATTTAATAAACGTGTTGGAAGAATCATCACTTGGGTACAGGATTCTAAGTCCTCTCATCCTTCCCTCTAGGTTTCAGGGATGCTGACTTAGAAAACAACAGGTTGAATCTACGCCCCTCCACAGGGGGTGATATCTTCTAAAACTCATGTTTCATCCCTTTGCGTATGCCTCAGACTCTTGAAGTCATCTCCTTCTCCATCAGCACTGGGGGGATTGAGCATCACCCCACCCCAGAGTGCTGAGCCAGAGAGAAGGAAGCAGAAGGGGAGCTCTTGGGGCCCATGAATTTTCTTCTGTGTGGATCGGCTGTGACTGGAAGTGAGGGAAAAGAAGACGTGATGTCGCCCTAAGGGGCTGCCAGCTGCCACTGCCACACAGTAGTCTTGGAGGCAGAGAACATAATGAACATAACAGCATTTTCATTCTGAGAGCGAACAGTGCACAAGGCTGTGCCTTCTGTGAGCCTCTTACGATGGGTCTCCACTGCTCCTCTCCTCATCTCCTTTCCTTGCTACTGGAGTCCCCACTGCCCTCAGAGGCCAGAGGGGCACAGTGGAGACCACTGATGCCAGGGAGGCGAGCTTCTATGATAGAACAGAATATCTGGTCAGTTCATAATCTTCTCTAGCTTCCTTGGGGGCCAAGAGAAGTCTGTGGCTGCAGGAAGCCACTGGTACAGGAAGGAATGCAGTGTCTCTCCAAGAAAAGACCAGATCCCTGAGGTTCTGAGTCGTCCTGGCCTAGGCAGGGCTCTAGGTGCTGGTTCCTCCCTACATGCTGAGGCAGAAGAATGGCTGTGTTCCCATAGTGGAGCTCAGTGGAGACTGGGGGCACCTTCTCTCTCCCATGGATTCAACAATCTGACTCCAGCCTTCTCCCTAAGGAATCTAGTCTGTAATGATGAAAGCACACTCCTGTTGCATAGACTATGCCTCCAATGCTCCCTACCATAGCTTGGGCCAAGTGCTACACCCTGAAGCACTTGTGTGAGAATTTCTGGAAGCCTTGTCCCTGCCCTCACCTCTGTCAAGTCACCAGAGGACCATCTGAGTCAGAGGCAGGGAAAGCAAACAGCCTGACTATCCCATTCCCGGTAAGCCAGGTTGACTATGGCCCATGGATATAGCTGTGACACATCCATCAGCTGTGACACCCTGGGTGTTCAGAAGCTTTCTCAGAGTGGAATCCCTGTGGTGGGGGTTTATGATGGAGCATGGTGGACAGTGAGGGGGTGGGGGTGGGGTAGAAGCAGATATCTGGGTGTTGGAGACAAAACCTCGGAGCCTCTTTCTACAGCATAAGAGTGAGGAGCTGGCGAGTAAGGAGTAGCTGAGTCGGGAAACTGTGGGTCTTGTAAACGTGAGGTACTGCATTCAACCCCACAATCCACTGAAAAACAAAAAAGTCAGGTGCAGTGGTCAAGGCTTGCGATACCAGCACTGGGGAGGTAGACCTGGGGGAAGCCCTGGAGCTCACTGGCCAACCATCAGCAAGCTCAGGTCCCAGTCAGAAATCTTTTCTCCAGAAATAAGAACTGTGCCCGGAGAACCATCCTGAATGTTGTCCCCTGGCCCCCACACATGTGCAAGATCTCAGACACACTGACCACAGGTACAAGTGACAGGTCTCAGCCGCCCTAAGTGGGATGTTCTCACTTGCAGAAGATGCTAAGAAACATGGCAGCATCAGCATCTTCTGCCAGAGCAGAGGTGTCTAAATCCAGCACTTCCCCCCCTAGAGACCGGTGCCAAACAGTGGGCCTGCCAGCCACAGAGAGTCTCTCTCTCTCTCTCTCTCTCTCTCTCTCTCTCTCTCTCTCTCTCTCTCTCTCTCTCTGTGTGTGTGTGTGTGTGTGTGTGTGTGTATGTGTGTGTGTTCTTCAAACATATGCATCATCAGACACCATGACAGACAGCTTCACTGGCAGACACCCAGAGGCACACCCTGCCTGTGCACAGAGCCCACACATCTATACACTCATACGGGCATGCACTCATGATCAATTTCTGGGGGCCGGGGGTGCTGTGTGGTACACGCCTGTCAATTCTAATGTGAAAATCAGGACAGTGCCAGGAGGAGGCTCCTCGGCCTCTGCAAGGAGCTTTGTAGGCTCCTGGTGATTGCCTTTCCAAGGCAGGCTTGCAGCCTGTGAGTTTTTCCAATTAGAAACCCTGGGCCCTGAGAGTTGACAGAGGCAGCAGGGGATCATTAGGAATGCAGCCCTGGCACTGTTGTGTTGGGGGCCAGGGGAAGGGAGGAGGGAGGAGGACATGGGAGAAGGGAGGGAGGAAGGAACAGGAACAAAAGGGGGAACTGGATTAGGAAGAGGGAGGGGCAGAATGATGAAGAAGAGAGGAAGGGGTGGAGGAGAAAGATGGAGAAGGGAAAGAGGAAGAGAATAAGAAAGGTAAAGGGGGAGGAAGGAGAATAGGCTGGAGAAGAGAAAGATGGGAATGCAGAAGGCCTCCATGATGGGCAGATGGGTGGATGGGAAACATCACAGTTAAACAGCCACATTATAGACTCGGAAAAGATCTGCTGAGTACAGAGCCTTCCTGCACTGGTAGCAGGGTCAGCAGCCCTCACCAGCAATGGCTTTCTCTCTTCCCTCCCAGAGAAGTAGCCCTCACTCAGGCTACCAGTGGAGCACCAATCCCCTGGGCCTCTGAGCTAGGTTGCATGCAAAGAAGTAAGATAGTAGAGGACCTTCTGGGGTCCCCTCCTCTGATCTTAGCTCTGCTCAAACCTCCTCTCTAAGCAGGCAGAGCTGGGCCTGGCATCTTTGTTTTCCAACTCCCATTTGGGCTGCAGGCCCCTCAGGCTGCCTTCGCCCCCCGCCCCCCCCCCCCCCACAGGGTTTCTCTGTATAGCCCTGACTGTCCTGGAACTCACTCTGTAGACCAGGCTGGCCTCGAACTCAGAAATGCACCTACCTCTGCCTCCCAAGTGCTGGGATTAAAGGCGTGTGCCACCACTACCCGGCTAAGGCTGCCTTCTTGAAGCTAGGCCACCCCCTCCCCCCCAAGTTGTTCTCTGCTGGCAAGAGGACCCCAGGCCTCTGAAGAGACAAGAGGGGCTGTGACTCCCTAGAGTCACATGGCCCTTTTTTTCCCCCAAGGGCATCTAATGCAAGACATCCCATAAGCACAGGAGAGGATGCAGACAAAGGGTGTGGCTATGAAGGACCAGGTTTGGCGTTTATATGCCATTTCTGTAAAAGGGACAGTCCACAATGACTGACCAAGTCTGAGGGCTGTCTGAGGCCCCACCATCTCTGTAGACGCGACAATCTGGATCTTCCAACGTGACCAGTCTTTAGCGTGCGTCCTCTCTCTGACGCAGGAACATCACCTCAACTTGATGGGCTCTTACTTCATCAGCACAGATGCCAGAGGGACAACCAGAGCTTTCAGCCTGGCTTCAATCCTTACATGAGCCCTGTAAATCCTTTTTGGATAGAGCCCGGAGCTCATGTTAAGGATACATACACAGCTATATGTAGGTACAGGCCTTGTTGCCAAGAGAGGCAGCATTACTCGTTAGTGCTTTTTGGCAGCTAAACACATCCTTGGCTTGTGCCCCTGGCCCATGGACACCTGGGGTGTCCACCCCACTCTGACTTGATCCCCACCACCGAGCTACCTCTGCTGCACTCTCTCCCGTCCTCCACTCAGGGAAGGAAATAAGCTGAGAGGAGACAGGCCTGTGTTGTTTTTTTACTGTTTATAAATCTCTTAAGCTTGACAGAGGCTGTTTTTTTCAGCCCCAAGTCTAGCAGGAATGTTGCTGTTTTCGTGAAGAAAAATCAAAAGAAAAGGATTATAATTATGGGTCAGGTCCTAGGTGGGGAAACAGCTGCCGGCGATGGGGGCTTCCCTGGCTTGGACATCTTTTGTATCAGCAAAGGGTCAGGCATCCTCACAGCATGCTGAAAGGAAGAGCAACCTGGGTGTTGGCCTCCCTTTGCTCTCTTTACCCTCTGTCCTCAGGGGATGCAGAGCTCTGTTCTTGTCCTCAGTGTGGCAAATGCCGGCAGTCAATTCTAAATGGTCAGCTCATGTGACACAGGGGATCTGGGCCTTGCTATTTTATTTTATTTTGTTTTGTTTTATTTTATTTTATTTTATTTTTTGAGAAAGGATTCATGGGAGCTGGCGTAAGCAAAGGAAGTCGGAGCAGGAGGGTTGTTAGACCCCCTCCCCCACATGCAAGGCTGAGGAGACATCATCGGAGACCTGTGAGACTGTCTGATCACTTCGGAAGGTTTATCAGGTCTGCACACATCTCCGTTTTCATAGTAGAGCAGTGCTAAACAATGAGAGAAAGTCTCACTTCAATGGCTGACTTCATGAGTGACCACATCAAAGTTGTCTTCCATCTTTGGATGCCCCAAACCTGTATCTTTAAAAGATGTGGCTTTTATCTTTAAGTGTGTGTGTATGTGAGTGTGTGTGTGTTTGTGTATGCATATGTGTGTGTTTGTGTGTGTATGTGTGTGTATATGTGTCTGTTTGGTGTATATGTGTCTGTTTGTGTGTGTATATATGTGTGTTTGTGTGTGCATATGTGTCTGTTTGTGTGTGTATATATGTGTGTTTGTGTGTGCATATGTGTGTGTTTGTGTGTGCATATGTGTGTGTTTGTGTGTGCCTATGTGTGTGTGTATGTGTGTATATATGTGTGTGTTTGTGTGTGTATGTGTGTGTGTTTGTGTGTGTGTGTGTTTGTGTGTGTGTATATGTGTGTGTTGTGTGTGTGTGTACATGAGGTCCTCTGCAAAAGCAGTATGTACTCTTGAAACTCAGAGTCAGCTCTCCAGCCTCCCTGAACCTGCAGGTCAATCACAAAAGGCTGAGTAATGAGTTCAGATAAGGCCTACTGGACACTGCAAACTTCCACAGTATCAGCACCCCAACTTTCCAGCCATGGAGTACCCCCTCACACCAGGATACAATAGCCAGTTTGCCCCCCACCCCCCAGCCCTGCAAGCCCAGCTGAAGGCTGGAACACAGTAACCCCAGGTCTGGATCCAAGTTCTCCATCCCTGCAAAGCAAGTGAGGGCTTCTTCCTAACCCACACTCAAATGGTTTCCGTGTGTCTCCACCCCCTCAGCCTACCACCATAGCAGGCATGAATGTCTCACCTGGGGCTGAGTTGTTTAGGCCTGTTCTTTTTTTCTATTTTATTCATCTCAGACTTTCAGTGTCAACAGGGAAGCTGTGATGAAAGCCAGCCTTTGTCCCTCTGAGCCCCAGGCCTGGGATCCCTGTGGCTTAGCCTTTCTGACAGGACTGGAATCAACAGCTCTGGGTTCCTTAGTTCCCTTGGGCCCCGGCAGGAGGTCTAAGTGGCCCATATACCCCTGTCCCCCAAAGACCTGTGAGCCCAGCCTCTCCCTCCTAAGCTGCAGAGGCAGGCCTAGAAAATTATTTGCTTCAGTGGTCTCTCATGGCCAGGAGCAAGAAAACAATGTTCAGAGGAAGCCAATACCTGCTCCCTTCCCATCTCATCTCAGTGCTTAGTTCCAGAGGACATGTCACCCAGTCTCTCAGTCAGTGGGGATGAGGGCAGGCCAGGGAAAGACAGCCTCAACTCAGTGTGGAGGGGGAGGGGGAGGGGGAGGGGGAGGGGGAGGGGGAGGGGGAGGGGGAGGGGGAGGGGGAGGGGGAGGGAGTAGATAAAAGGCTCCACAGGTAAGGCACTTGCTTTGTAAGCTCAAAGGCTTGTGTTTAAGTCCCAGAATCCACCTTTGCAAAAACTCAGGATGGTGACGCCCACTTTCAATCCCAGCGCTGGGGAGGCAGAGACAGGCAGGTCCAGCCAACCTAATCCACTTGGTAAGTTCCAGGCTAGTTCTTTGCTTCAGGAAACAAGGTGGGCAGCCCGAGGAATAATGATACTGGAAAGGTCAGTTTAGGAACTTTGGGAAGGTCATGAAACACTTGCCCCTCTGGAGCAGGAGGCTCATTAACATTTCTCAGACCACAGGGCAGAACAGACCTGCGGGTGGGGACACATTTCACAGGACTGACCAATACCCACCTTCAGACAAGGGAAGTCCTTGTCACCTCATTCCCTAAAGACGATTCAGTTTAAAGGGTGCACTGTTCTGCCAATCATATTATGCCTAGTTGCTGATGGTCCCTGGAAATCATATAAAAACTCACTGAAGGGGTCCTGGGGGTCATCACCTCTTTTGGGGGTCTGGGATGACCCCAGTGCACCGGAACAATAAATTCCTCTTGCTTTTTGCATTGATCCTGGCTCCACGTGGTTCACTCAGGGGGTCCCCAGTAAGCTAAGGATCCCCAAAGTCTTACAATACCCGAGGTTATCTTCTGGCCACATGTAAGTATACCTGCACACACGCGTGCGTGAGCACGTGTGCACACACACACACTATAAGCACAGACATGTATAGTAATAATATTAATAGCCAGGGAAAGCTGAGAGGTGGTGGGGCTTCTTGTGGTTAGGATGGTCAAGATGATGCCCACTGGGCAAAGGCTGGCAGTGGACACAGAATGGGGTAGTAGTTAGAAGCACAATGTTCTGAATTTAGATTTGAATATTCCACTGGAATCAGGGTGAGTCACTTCTCGTCTCTGAGCCTGAGTTTCTGTAGTGTAAACCAGGGGTGATCAGACACTTCTAGATCACCTTGTAGATCAACTGAGCTGATTCACGAAAGCACTTGCTATAGTACCTAGCACATAGTAATACACTCCATACATTGAATACTATGTCTCTCTTCTCTCCCTCTCCCTCTCCCCCTCTCTCTGTCTCTCTGTCTCTCTGTCTCTCTGTCTCTCTGTCTCTCTGTCTCTCTGTCTCTCTGTCTCTATGTCTCTCTGTCTCTCTCTCTCCTACCCGCTTTGGAGAGGAACTTGAGAGCAGTAAGCCATATTTCCATGCTGAAGGACTTCTCAGTGATAAACACCTTGTGAAACCTGCTGGTCTGAACCTGGATACATCATGAATATGGTGGAATGTGGTGGATATTCAGAACAGGTCTTTAGAGTCCTTGTCCCTTTATGGAGCCACCCAAACCCAGCATGCCCAGTACTCTGGTTGAGCCATGGGTTGCAAAAGAGAAGAAAGCAAAACATACAGCACAGAGTAACTGCCCCCCACCCCCACCCCACCCCACCCCACCCCACCCTACCCCACCCCTGCCTCCATTTCCAGGGTTGGAGAACCAGGCCAGCTTTAAAAGCATGTTTAGTGTGTCACAGTCTGCAGCGGCAGCCACAGTGGGAGTCTCGGAGACACAAGCAAGGATGCTCCTGAAGCCCATGCCTGTCTTAAAAGCCATCGTATAGTAAAGATAAACTAGGTTCATTCCTGTTTATGATTAAGCCTCTGATTCTCAAGATCAGGCCATGTCTGTCCCACCTGTAACCTTACCTACAGTTGGCTCTGTACTGCCTGTTCCAGGAATGGCAAGCACGCCTTTGTTTCAAAAGGTTAATAACCATCTTGCAACCCTACCTTTGTTTCAAAGGGTTGTTATGGCTACACTGTTATGACTACCTGTGTTACAATCATCTCAGAATGATCATGCCTTTGTTTCCGGAGTTCTTAATGACTAACTTGTTGTGATCACGTTCTGCTCCTGTAAACCTGCCTATCTTGCTCACCAAACCCCCCATTCAGAAACCCTCTACTCATGAGCTATAAAAACCGTGTCTTCCTTATATCCAATACTGACCTCTAAAGCCTGCCTTAGAGGAAGGCATTCAGTGTATACAAATCACAAAAAAGCTTGCTTTGATTAATTGGGCCAGTGGTCTTTATCCTCCAGTGGTCTTTGGGATTAGCAGTTCAAAGAATAGGAGGAGGGTGGAGGGGACCAGCACAGAGGCAGGAGGAGAATGGGGGAAGGAAAGGATGATGAGGGCAAAATGGGGATGCTGGGTGAAGAGAACCCAGGAAGGAGAGAGAAAGCAAGGGCAGCAGAGTCAGAGGGAGAGCGAGGACACTGGACAGTCCAGGGTCTCGGGGTCTAGACTCAGCCTGTAGAACCACAGCACTGTGTAAGAGCTGTCTGTGTCTTCCTGCCCATGAGCCCTGAAGTGCTCTGAGAGGAAGCACTGTTGTGAGATAGGGTCTGTTCTTTTATTACCCCTCCCCATCCCCCCTTCCCTTTGCTCTCTCTCTCTTTCTTCCTTTCAACCCATCCCCTCCCCTTCCTTCCTCCTTCTCTTCCCTTGTAGTGCGGCATCTCTGGCTTCTGGAATCACTCCTGCCTCCGGGTGCATCTGGTAACTACTCAGTTTGAAGATATTCCCTGTACCCAGCCGGCAGTGGCCTAGTGACCTCTGTGTGCATTGCCCAGTTACTCCTGACAGGGGACTCTGGAGAGAGAAGGCAGGGCCCCAGGGCTGCCATGACTTCCTTTACTTTCGTTTGTGTGATGGTGCTGGGGTGAATTCCAGGTCTTCTGCCCACTAGGCAAGCATTCTACTTCTGCCGAACCAACCCCACCAGGGTAGTTTCTGAGGGTCACAGTTCCACTGGGGAGAGAAGAAAAGAACTGTGCTATGGTAGGGGGGTGGGCAGCTCTGACTACAGGAAGCTCTGGGGGTTTCAGGGCAGAGCAGAGGACGATACTTTGCTGTGTCTGCTAGGTAGGTCTTTTTGTCTGGTACATTCCAGAGGTCTCTGTAAAGTCCCTTGCATCAGATGCTAAGAGCTCATCCCTGCTTAGGCAGAAGGCTGTGTTAATCTCAGTAGACTGCTGATCTGACCCCCAGGTCCCCAGAATCCACCTCAAATCTAGACTCACACTCATTAGCAACAGCTTCACGCAGAAGCAGGCAGACACCAAAAGCCTGGTCTTACCCTCTAGGTCACGGCTTTGTCTTTTCTGAACCTTGATTTTCCTCACCTGCCGAAAAGAGACTCCAGACAGTAGCTTCTTCCCGAAATCACCAGGACAGTTTGAAGTCACGCATAGAAAGTACTTGGTGAAGGACAGTCATGACCAACAGTCATTGCATTTGACTTGTTGAAGAATACCTTTTGGCTTAGTTGGGGGTGGTAGTGTAATCCTGAATCCCATCATTTGAGAAGTAAAGGCTGAGAGTTCAAAGCCAGCCTGGGATACAGAGTGAGACCCTTAGGGCCTTGAAGAGAAATAGTGACTCTCAGTACCCTATGCTGATTCTGCCCCCGTGGGTCCCATTATTCTACAGTGGTCTGCCTTACTTCCTCTAACTGAAATGCCCCCTCATTAGATTGGAGGCAGGCACCATGGCTCCCCTCTCTACTCACTGGGCCTTGTACCATGCTCAGAAAGGGTTAGCTTAAGACTGGTTGGATACGTGTATAAAGAAAAAAAATGGGCTGCAACAACTCAAAAGCTAAATAAATGCATATGATAAACAAAATAGTAGTGCAAAACAATAAACAATAACTACCAAATAAAACAACAAATAAAGTAAATAATAAATTAATTAACAATTACATAAAAATAAACCATATATTTCTGTGGTAAAAAAGTGGCAACAAAGTAGCTCTTGATTAATGTCAGTAAGTGATCACCCCCAATCGTGGTGATGCTCCTGCCTCATACATTCTCCTCTGCCACATCAAAGTCTCCTGCGTTCTAGTGTCCCCTGTTGGCATCCCTTGTTTACCCTTCTCCACCTGACGCCTGTGCTGGAGGCTGTTTGGTACCCTGCACATCAGTGGTCACTGTACCTTCTGCTTTCACCTGTGGGAGGATCAACATGAGTTGGAGGGGACAAGAGGTCGGCTGGCCACTCCATCTCCAGCAGGATGCAGGCGGGCCACCTTCTGGGTACTGTCCATACTCTCTACTGTCTCACTACCTCCTTCCACCCTTCTCAGTGTAGGGGAGGAACCATCTTCTTGATGTTACTGGCCCCAGGCTACATCATTATCGCCATGGCTTCCCTGTGCCATGCCCACGTCTTTGTAAATAGTTCCTTCCAAAATAGCTGGCTGTCATTTTTTTTTTTTTTTTTGCCATCTGTTCTTTGATGAGAGACCCCGACTGAAGCACAGTTTCAAGGAGCTGAGATCTGAAAGCCTTGTTCTCCTGGGGTCTGATAGAGTCTGGACTCTCTTCTTCACTCTGATATTTGCCAGCCATGGCCCTTATGTAAAAACCTCAGTTTTCCTATCTATTTTCAACGGGAGTAAAATTAGCACCTCTCTGTATTTACAGGTTATTCTGGGCACTCGAGGCACAGAGAGGAGCTCCACATTGACAGCCATCAGCAATTTAGCATAATCTCCAGATCAGGAGAATGCATGGCGACCTTCCCACAAGCCCTGGATTCAGTATGGGGAGCGACATGGTTCTGGAAAATTCACTCTGCTCTGGCCCGGTGTCATGCATCTCATGCCAGAAGCCACGGCAACTGATTGAGACTTGCACATGTACCCCACAGCGGGTCCAATCAGAGTGGAGCCGGCACTCCTCTTGAGGCGATCCGGAGGCTGTATCATAGCTATTGTGTATGTTGATCTATGGATTTGCACAGCCTACATTTCACTACGGAGGGAGAAGGCTACAACAGAGGATGAAGCCAATACACAGGCAGCAAGGAGCTGACCTCCGAGGGATCGACGTGAAGTTTGCATCGTGCATTCTCTTCACAAGCAAACAGATCTCATTTTATAAAGTTAGCTCAGGGGCTGTAGAGGTGGCTCTAGGATTAAATATGCACACTGCTCCTACCGAGGACCTGAGTTTCCGTCCCTGGCACAACATGGAATGGCCCCCAACTGCTGGTAACTTTAGCTCCAGGGGATCTGGTACCCTCTTCTGGACCCCATGAGCACCTACACGCACACGTGCATACCTACATACAGATAAAGATAATTTAAAGGAAAAAAGAAACCTTCAAAACATCATATCAAATTGGGCTTCCAGCTACTTACAAGTATATATATATATATATATATATATATATATATATATATGTATATATATATATATATATGCAAGTTGGGAATTTGCTGTCAGACATAGGTGCTGACTTTCTTGACCCTGAATTCTTGGGCAGGACTTCCATAACTTATACGGTCAAGCCAAAGGACTGGAATGAGCAAGGAACAAAGTTTGCTTGTTCAGAGCTACTGGGACCCAGTGGTTTGAGGAACTCTGAGATGTGGCTGACAGCACAGTCATTACAGGTTTGTATATTTACAAGACAATTCCTGAACAACTGGCTGTGAAGTGACTTGTGAAGGGAAGCCTGTTCTCATCTGCTCAGGATGTTAGCAGGGCTAGCGTGAGAGCTGTCACTCCCCAAGCTTGGCAAATGGACCAGACTTGTCACGCCAGAGCAAGGACCCAGTGACTAGATTAAAGCCTCGTTTTCCCTTGGTGGCAGGCCAGGTGCTTGAGAAGTCTAAAGCGCTTGTCATAACTTGCTCTCTATTGCTGTGCTAAGCACCAGGACCAAAGCAGCTAGAGAGGTGGTGGGACTAAAGAGGTCTGGACCACAGTCTATCAACAAGAAAAATCAAGAGAGGAACCTAGAGGCAGGAACTGAAACCAAAGCCTCGGAGGAAACTCCTGGCTTACTCTGCAAGGTTTACTGAGCCTGCTTTCTTCTACCACCCAGGGTTACCTGTTCAGGGATGTCACTGGCAGCAATGAGCCAGATCCTCTCCTGTCAATCACCAATCAAGAGACTCTCCCAGACATGCCTAGAGACCAAGCTGATGGAGACAGTTTCTCAATTGAGATTTCCTTTTCTCAGATGACTCTAGGTTTGTGTCAAGTTGACAAAAACTACCCAGCAGCAGCAGGTCAGAGAAAAGCTTAGCATATTAGAATAACTGATGACTTTCATTTAATAAAAACAAAAACAAGGTTTTTTTTTTCCATAGTTGAAGCCGGCCTGTGGAGAGCAGAGAGAAGAGAAAGTAAGAAAATAAAGCTTCGATAGGAAGCCTTGCTGAGTGTGACCCACTATCTGTGCTTCTTGAGATCCTGATGATCTGAAACCTGGTGGGGACAGTGACCTGTGTGAGCAGAGACAGCTGCGGGAAGTGCTATGAGGCAACAAGGGGACCAGCAGGAAACATGTCTCTGTGTGCACATCTTTTGCAATGGAACACCGTCCTGGCAGTGGTGTCAGGTAGTTGTGTTTTGAGGATGGAGCTGGGGTCCAGCCAAGAGCCAAGGGCAGAACTACAATGCCTCCCTACCCGAGAGCAGGGACCCTAGAACTCCCCCAAGGAGGCAGAGGCCGTGACACTAAAAGCCACTAAAAACAAACAGAGCAAGGGAACTCGTTTCTAAGAGACTTAAGACCGACTCAGAAATATCTTTTGGCTATGTTTATTGGCGCATGGTATTGACTAGGAAGTAAACAGACTGGAAATCTAAGGTCCTTACAGGGAATTAGACTGTCAAGCCTGGCTGTCAGTGGCCTGTGATGGCTCAAACCCTCAGGTAATCCCCAAGTTCCCAGCCTCTTCCAACATGTGGCATCTGCTGAGATAAATGGTCCTCTCCAATGTCTACTTCAGAGGGGTTCAGAGAAGATGATGGCCTGGGGGGTGAGGGAGCTCCTACCCCACTCTAGCTAATCTTGGAAGGCATGCACTGCTAGGAGAGACACAGGACGGTGCCTCACTGTGGCTTTCCTTTACAGAAAGTCTCACATTTCCTCACTACTAACCTGTACTAGGCATGATGGAGCTGCAGGCAGCTGACCAGTTCACCAGTTTGTACTTGAGTCATAAGTAAGTGACACCTGAGAAGTAGGAGGGGGACACGTGGCACTGGGAGGCGCCAGACTGAGGGCAGTAAGCGCAACACAGTGACATTTCGTAGTGTCTCCCTCAGAGTGTGCAGAGGGTTTCTCATGTGTGAACGGGAGGATGGAAGTGTATACGGATGCATGTGTATGTGTTGGCAGCTAAGATGCAACATGTGTGGGAAGGAGTGTTGGCTTCCAAAGGTCAGGAGGGAATCCGTACATCATCTATGGAGGATCTTTTGTGAATCTGGGGAGGCTGACTCCCTCTCTATCTCCAGCATGGAGTCTGTGGATGATGCTAAGGTGATCAGTGATGGTCCAGGACCCTGGCTGGTTACAGAGACAGGTTACAAAAATGTGGGGTCCAATTCTGGATACTTACAGGGACTCTCACAAACAGACCATTTTGTAACAAATTTTTTTAAAAGATCTATTTGCCTTGGTGGTGGCACACCCCTTTAATCCCAGCACTTGGGAGACAGAGGCAGGCAGATTTCTGAGTTTGAGGTCTACAGAGTGAGTTCCAGGACAGCCAGAACTGCACAGAGAAACCCTGTCTCGAAAAAAAAAAAAAAAAAAAAGAAAAAAAAGATTTATTTACGTTTTATTTATGTTCTCTCTCTCTCTCTCTCTCTCTCTCTCTCTCTCTCTGTGTGTGTGTGTGTGTACAAGCATGAGCACACATGCAGTGCCTGCAGAAACCAACAGATGCGTCAGATCCCCTGCAATTAGAGTTACAGGTCCTAGTGAACCCCCCTCCCCAGTAGGTGCTAGGAACTGAACTTGGGTCCTCTGGAGGAGCAGCCAGTGTTCTCAAGGGAGGAGTTCTCTCTCCTTCCCCAGTAACAGGGTGTGGAAGAAAAGCTGACTGTCCCAGGGTTGGTTCTAACCAATGGCAGATGCTGTAATGGATGTCAGAGACAGGGTTTCTGCTCTCTGGGAGCACACATTAGAAAGTAGGGTGAATACACACAAAACCAGGATGGACAACAGGCTCAGGGGGCTAGAAATAGCATGCAGATTGCAGGGCTCAGAGGAAATGGAGTCCAAGACTGCCCAAGCTGCTTCAAAGCCCACATTATAACAGCTTTTTAGGTACAAGAACCAAGAAGTATTCTCGGTTGTCTCTCCTTGTTTGAGTTGAGTTTGTGGCAGTGTTTCCCTTGAACTTAACTCATTTGGGGGGACGGATTTCATCATAACACCTAACCAGTGGGCCAGGAACTCAGACAGCCATTGATTAGTAAGAACATCACAGGTCCACTAAAAGTGGCTCTTGAAGAGCTTTGTCCCAGGACAAAGCAAGTCATGATGTCAAGATGCTCCACCACATACTGCTGTAGGGTGAGGAAGTACCAGAGAGTGCTAGGGAGAACAGAAGACAGAGTTATTTATGTTCCCAATGTATGGGGACAGGTGCTTAAAACGGCGAAGGATGGAGCTGAAGAAACGGCTTTGTCCGGAGAGTCCACTTGCCATGCACGCAGGACAGGTTCAGATCCACAGCATGTAGGTAAAAACCAATGGCAGTGGCATACCTCTGTAACCCTGGCCCTGGGGTTCCTGCAGCTCCTTGACTAGCCAGCTTAGCTGAATCAGTAAGCTCCTGCCAGCAGTAAGAGATTGTGTCTCACGGTAAATAAGCAGCGCCTGAAAAGATGGCCAAGTGGTTAAAAGTGCCTACTGCTCTCACTCCTCTGTAAGAGGAGCCAGGTTCAATTCCTGGCACTCACAGTGGGCAGCTCACAACTGCCTATGACTCCAGTTCCAGGAGATCTGACAGCTCTTGCCATTATGTGTACCTGCATATAACGTGTAGCTCCCCGTGCCATTTAAATAAATATAAATAAGTAGATAAATAAATAAATAAGTGGGAAGTGGTGGAGAAAAACAGCTGACACGAAACTCTGGTCTCCACACAGGCACCAGAATGAACATGTGCATGTATATATAAGCCCTCACCTGCTGCCACCTAACACACAATTTTAAGAAAATAAAAGAAGGATAAGACGAGGAAGAAAGGACCCCTGACCCCAAGTCACACCATCTGCTGGGAATTGGGGCAGCCCATTCCCACATGACCCACACCCACTCTGGGGAGCAGGATTTCTACCTCACTCTTGAAGCAGCGGTCGGTTCTCAGTCTGTGGCCTCTATTCTGCCACATGTCAACGCATAGAAATCTGCTGGTTCCCAATCCCAGCCAGGAGACAATTAACCCTAACCACCACTGCCCTGTTGTGTAAACTTTAAGAGGTGGAACCCTGATAGAGGAAGTGAGTCACTATGGGACAGGCCTTGAAACCCGCCTCACTTCTGGTTCATGCTCTGCTTCCTTCTTGAAACTGCATGTAACTGGGACACCTTCTGCTGCTCTGCCTACCCCACCATGGTGGACTGTATCCTCAAACTGTGAGCCAGAATAAACGCTTCCTCCCTTAAGGGAGGCATTTGGATTCTAATTATCGGGAATTTGGTCACATCAGTCACAAATGTAACTAAAACGGGGAGGAGGGCTGGAGTCAGTACTTCTTTCTAGTTCCCTGTTGATAGCATTACAGTTGGCTCAGGGTCATTTCTGTGTTAAGACAGTTTTGTCTGCTCTCGTCACCTGTAGAAACGGAAGCAGACACATCCACATGGGATTTCCCCGAGTCATCCCTGAGGTTAAGTATACCACGGTGAACAAGAGGAATGATCCTGCCAAGTCACACCTGCAGCTAAAGACATGAGATAATTAAGATTCAAAGCATAAGATTTCAGCTCTTCTGTCTGTCTTAGGCCAGCATGATGGCTCAGAAAGTAAAGACACTTGGAGCCAAGCCCAAGCTTGATCTCTGTGACGCACATGGTGAAGAAAACTGACCTAGGTCCTCTGACCTCCATATACATGCAGACACACAGTCAGTCAGACAGACAGACAGACACATTAATTTTTTAAAAATTAAAAATTTTTGAACAGAAAATACACCCTAACCTAGGAACCAGTTTTTAATATTTGCATATTCTTTCCCATCTTTCTTTGTATGCATCCTTTAAGACAGACAAACAAACAAACAAACAAACAAACAAACAGAATCCCTGTTGAGGGCTTTTCTTGATTAGAATAATTCTGCACTGGAGTCCTCTTATTCCATTCTTGTTTGTCTTTATCAGTAACACCCCTATCCTTAAATCATGCAATCAACACATCAGTTACCTAACAAGTGAAGACTTTGTCTTCAATTTTGGCTGATGTTGCCCTGGTTCTCAAGATCAGGTCACACCCCTCAGCTCATCTTGCCAGAGGCAGAGCCTGCTCCTTTCCCATCTATCCCCCTCTTCTGTCTCCTGCCTTTTGGGCAGAGATCTCATGTGGCTTGCCTCTGCCATTTCTGGTTTCTAATTAACCTGCCTCTCTAGCTTCTTGTGGCTAAGCCTGTCTCTGCCATCTGACTATTTAAGGAGGTTTAGCCATGGTAAATATCAACCAATCTACACTGGATTTATTAAGTAAAGAAGTAGGCGTATCAGCACAGCCAATTTTCTTTTAATAATCAACAAGGCCCATACAGGAGAAAAATAAATGTAACAATAGCCAAACAGCCTAAAGGGATGATGGAAACTGAGTCACATCAAATAGAACTTTGGGACGCTTTGTAGCAAGGGAAGACAGGAAGGGCTCTGAAAGCAAGGCTGTTCTGCAGGATGTCCTTTATTTAAAGCTTTATTTATTTTTATTTTATATGTGTGTGTATCTCTCTCTCTCTCTCTCTCTTTCTCTCTCTCTCTCTCTCTGTGTGTGTGTGTGTGTGTGTGTGTGTGTGTGTGTGTGTACACACCACAACCATGCAGATTCCTGGAACTGGAATTACAGGAGGTTGTAGAATACCCAGCACGTGGAATTATGTCTAACTTTGTAGACAGATGAGGGATGTTCCTGTTAGGAAGCACAAGTCATGGAGGTTCGGGATCCTGATTTTGTGCTTCCTGCTCTTAGTTGTCCTGCAGACTTCAGGGGACAGACAGCCTTCTAGCCCTGAGTACCATTGGTAGCCTTCTTCTCTTAATGGGTTCAGCAGACATTCCCCCAGTCAGCTGACTTTCCCAGGTTCTCAGAGGATTCAAACACCCTCAACCTCTACTCCCTATCTATGCACCAGGCCTTTCCACTGACTGGGCCACTGCTATCACTTGAGACTGAAATCTCTGTTTCCTCTCCCCGGGCCCATGCAAAGAGGAAGCGAATGATCTGTGACACACCAAGGAAAAAGAGAATGTGTATCCAAGCAGGAGTGTCTTAAGTGAACCCCAGTCGTGGCTCATGATGTTGACCTAGTCCTGAGACCTCTGCCCAGTGAACTAAGCTGGCTGAAAAGCTGGCTTCCCTGCCCTGGGTCAACCTGAGAGCAAGGCAGAGCTCAAGAGAGGTGGAGGGATTCACTGATGTGTGAAGTGATGAATGTGGGAGGTGGGTAGATGGATGAGTGAGGTAAATGGATAGGTGAAAGGAGCTGTGGATGGAAAGATGAGGGATATATGGTGGAAGACTGGTGGTGTATTCAGCTAGGTACACCAAGGTAGATGAACGGGGTAGATGGATGTATGGGTGGATTGATGAATGGGGCAGATGGGTGGAAGAGTGGCTATGTAGACGGATGAGTGTGGGAAGCTAAAGAAACAGAGAGTCATGGAGATAACTAGGTCCAAGTGACAGGATGCTTCTTGGTGGCAGAAGGGTTGTGGAGACAAGCTCTATCTATCTATCTATCTATCTATCTATCTATCTATCTATCTATCTATCTATCTATCTATCTATCTATCTACCTACCTATCTACCTACCTACCTACCTACCTACCTACCTACCTACCTATCTATCTATTCCCCTGCCCTGCTTCTTACGAGACGCCATTAATTCAAGGTAATGTGAACTCCACAACGGCTCAGCCCCAGGTCGCATTCGGGCCTTCTGGCTACCACACTCCAGTGAGCCCAGCCTTTCACAGAGGAGCAAACTGATGCCCCGGATCAGATGAGGGGCCAAAGCCCCAAGGCCTACCTGGTTTTCAACCTCCCTCCCCCTCCTCCCCTTCAGCTTTGCCAAATCATTCTTGTCCCAACTTTGACCTACTGATCTCCCCCACCATCCCTTTCAGATCTCCACCCCAGCAGGTTTTTGTTTAAAGTCACCCTACAATGAACCAACCCACGGGCTCAATGGTCTCCACAGCCAAAGCAGGCGGTAAGGGCAGCATGCTGTGTCTAACAAAACCATTTTTGCATAATGTATAATTAGCTATATTGTAATTTTTTTTATAAGAAACTCTGTGGTTTGCATGGTGATGGAAAAGAAAGTTCCTTCTAACATGCAACGTAAGTCGGCCCTTCCCTCTCACTTAGAGTGAATCGTCTTCCTGGAGTCTCCTCTTCTTGAGACTATAACTCATTGTTCCTTCTAGCATTAGAAAAGGCAAGTATAATTAAAAGCACTCTGCTGGGGGCCTCTCCTGTCTGCTCCCCAACATTCCCCCAAGGGCAAGCTGAAGAGCTAGTGGGCTGCACTTCAGCCTGCCCATCCCCCACCTCTCCATGAAAACAGGCAGGGAAATGAGGTCGCGGTGAGGTGAGTTGGAGGCTGGGCATGGAAGAGGACAGGACTTGGCGGAGCTGTGCATCCGGAGATGACCTCAGCAGGGTGAGGGAAATAACCCCGCCCCACCCAGCCCCTGCCCCTGCCCCTACCCTGGGAGACAACCCGCCCCCCCCCCCCCCCCCGCCAGCCCCTGCACATGTGACACAAGCTGGCCGGGTGTAAAAAAATATTTCCCTCAGAAATATTGATCCAGAGGGGCGGGTGACTACCACTCAGGAGTCGTCTCTGCCCCATCCGGAGAGGAGAAGTCAGAGGCAGAGGCAGAAGAGAGGAGGAGAGCCCGGAAGGCTGCTGCCGGGTGCCCGGAAGGCTGCTGGTGGGCTTGGGAGACTCATCCTCAGCTCTAGGGGCTTGGATTCACCAACCTCCTTCCATTTGCCCTGTGACCAGCTTCACCTTCCCGGAGCCCGAGGCTCCCTCTCGCATGCTTTCCTGATGGAGCAGCTCACTCAGGGAGAATCTAGTCCAACAGGGCTCAGGATGACCAACGACCCCATCCACACATGCCTTTGACCTTGTTTGTCCTTTCAGTTTCTTACCTACTGCCAAGTGCTTCACCCAGCAAATCACTTTTTGACTGATTTCCCAAATCTCCGAGCATCCAAAGAAGAGGCCTATCAAAGACCAGGGTAATTCTCAGGACAGCCCAGAGTGAGTATGGGGTTCTGTCCCAGACATACCATTGGTGCTTTGGCCACTTTAACCCACACCATTAGCTGTTTGCTCTCCTCAAACTCCACCAACACTGCCCACCATTGATGGTCTCTCCAGAGTTGGCCTCATAGTTCTAAGTTGGGATCCAGAGCAGCTGGGGGGAGGCATAATTCCAGACCCCTTCCCATTCCAGCACTGCTGAGGACAAGTCTCCGTCTGGAGCTGGCCCTTCAAATACCAAGGAGAATGTGATAGGAATCGAGGTTAGAGTGGCAGAGTGGTGAGGGTTAGGCCCACCCCCTACCCCCCACCTCCTACCCCCTACCCCCACCCCCACCCCCTTTAAAAGGACCAAAGTGGGAAGACAATAGGCAACTGGGGTGATTCGGATTGAGCTAGACCTGGATCCAGCAGGAAACCAGAGACTCATCCAAAAGTGGCCACACTTGTCTCAAGGCAGAACTCAACCACAAGAGTGTGTACCTAAGAGAATCCAAGCTGCCTGGGTGGCTACTGAGATAGCACTAAAACTGGTCTCTTCCACTTAGAGATGTGACTCAGCCGGTAGAGTGCATGCCTACCGAGCTTGCAGGAGCTGGGTTCTAGCCACACAGCACTGCATACAACCATGACGGCAGCACACTCCTGTAATCCCAGCACTTGGGAGGAAGAGGCAGGAGGATTAGAAATCCAAGGTCATCCAGGGGCACATGGAGAATTTAAGGCTATCTTGGGAGCTGTCAAACCCTGACTTAACAACAACAACAAAACATAATAATAAGGTCTGAGGATGTAGCTTGGTGGCAGAGGCCTCCAAGCAAGCAAACAAACAAACAAACAAGTGCATGCAGGCACACACTCACACACACACACACACACACACACACACACACACACACACACACACACACTTTCTGTTGGGTTTCCATGTACTTTCCTGAGCCTTCACGTCATGCTGACTTCCCAACCTCATCTCAGGTGTTATAGACACCCTGACACTAGGCAAACCCATTCTGAGGCATTTCCCAAGCCTTTTACCCTGTGAGACTTGGGGTGGGAGGTGATGCCCCCATAGGCAAGTAGTACAGGAGAGATTCCTCTTTGTTTCTCAGTGACAAGGACTCCATGGGGCCAGCATGAATTGCAGAAGCAAAAGCCACGCTGAATCTGCCCCGATCATCTGACCCCCTGAAGTGATGTCCTGGGTCTTTCAGAAATCTCGCTTCAGAGACAGGCAAGTGTTATTATTGACTAAGGAAACAGAGCCCTAGGGTCCTGAGACCGGGCCAAGGTTGCAGCGATGGGGTGAAACTAAAGCCTTCACTATTAGCCACCATCCTGGAGAGAGCCACAGAAGATCTACAACATAGTGCCCAGGTCAGGAGGATCTGCCCGGTAAGATTTAGAGGAGCCCACAGAAACCCTGGGACCACAACGAGGCCTGGATCTCTGTAAAGATATGAGGTGTGTTAGTGAAAGAGGCTTAGAGCCTGGCTGTCATGGCTGGACCAAGCCTTTGCTAACCCTGGTCCCTTTCCCTGGGGATCTAGGCAGTTGTAGCCATACCCCGAGTCCCTACAGCATAGACAGGCCATTGATCCTTAGGACTGTATGCTCCTCTGTGGCTGGTGAGGGAGCATTTGGGTCTTGGCCACTGTGCTCAAGATTTGACATGGCTGCTGCTCCCCACCACATGGCTGAGATCTTGAAGTGAGAGGTGAGGAGCAGCAGGGGCCACCTCACTCTCCAGGCTTCTCAGGCAGCAAGCAGAGAGTGGGGTCAGCGGAAGGCAGAGGAGGGGGGAGAGAGGCCTGGGACTTTGGGTAGGGAGCCTAGGCGAGGAGGGAAGGGTTGGACTGACATTGGAATCACTAAACTGTTGTAAAATTCCCATGAATTTTCTATCCCATGAAGTTCTATCAAACTTACTCCAATTCTGTCCTTTAATGCCCCTGAAAGCCATTAGGAGGTGGGTGAGCCCATCTGAGGGGGAGGTCGTGGAAAAGAGGAGAAACCTTCAGCTGGGGTGGGGTGGGCAGAGTGGGGTTGCAGAAGGCTATCGTGTTTACTGCATTTTTCTAGTACAGGAGTGGGGCAGTTGCCTTGGTGGGGAGAGGTCAGCCTGTAAGTGCTCTCCTGCAAAGAGCCAGGCTGGAGGCTTTTCCTGAGGACTCTGTAAATCAGAACTCCTAAGTGAAGCCATTACAGGACCCGCAGCTCTCAGCCCATAGCCAGATGCCACTGCTTGAGACATTATTGGGAGTTTATCACTCCTGCTGCTGTAAATCCTATCAAAAAGTGCATCTTGGGAGGAGGGTGTGATGCCCTGCCAGCCGGGATCCCCAGCCACTGGGTTGTCTCAGACCTGAGCAGGAACAGACTCCCAAGGGCAAGCTAGCCAGGGGAGAAGTTGGTTCCTAGCTCTCATTCTCTCTCTCTCTCTCTCTGTGTGTGTGTGTGTGTGTGTCTGTGTGTGTGTGTGTGTGTGTGTGTGTGTGTGTGTGTGTGTGTGTGACTGGCTACCTGGGCCCTGGGGCTAATACCCAGCTAATCACCTGATAATACCCAACTGGCTTTCCACACCTAAGGAGTTGTTCAGCCTTGCAGTTCAGCGAAGGAACAAAGATCCCAGAAGGGTATTAGTGCTGTCTGTCTGTCTGTCTGTCTGTCTGTCTGTCTGTCTGTCTGTCTGTGTCCATTCTTCCACACTTGCCCTCCTTACCCCTCCCTTGGTTTTCTGATCCCTCTCTACCCACACCATTCCTCTAAGTGAGTGGCATTCAGCCCGCCCCTCTGACACTGCAGATTCCCAGTTTCTGTCCCACAAGACTTCCCTGGTCTTATACACAGATCTTCACATATCCTTCTCTACTGTCCTGCCCAATGCTGCCTGTACAAACAGCTGTGCAAGCAACTGGATAGATGGGGCAACCTCGCCCTCCCTGTCCCCTGGGCGCTGCTAAAGTCCTCCACAGGCCATGGGGCGAAGTTTTGCTCAGTGTCCACAAATCTAACTCCACCACAGACTTCCAACTCTAGAGAACAGGAATGCTCCCAACCCCCAGCATCCCCCTGGTTAGCCTGGATAGAGCACCTTAGAGGAAACTCTATAAACATGAGTTTGTGGCCATACTCTGTGGTCCTAATACCCCTTACAGAACAGGAAACACAGAATTGCTAAGTAAGCCTCTGGGTTGAAGGGGTCTGTGCATCCTTGCACACATAAGCCCCCAGTACCAGATCCTGCTCTGGCCAGTAGCTTGAGCCACTACTATTGCCCACCCTTTGCAAGATCCAGCATTTTAAGTCTTCTGGGATCTTTCTGGGACTGAGCCCAGCGCCTGCAAGGCTTGAGTCATTGCTCCTGGTAGGTGGGTAAGGGTTGAAGGAAAAACTCTTAGCCATTCAGAAATAGTGGGCAGAAGCATCAAGGAAACTGAAGGAAGGGTTGGCATGAGTGGCCAGTGCCCTACTTCCATGGGCAGAGGCTCTGCATTAGCAACGCTTTGCCACAGCCAAGGGGAAGATGCACCTAGGGAAGGAAGCTCGTTTCCTGACTCAAATTGAGATAGGCTCTCCCACGCCCAGGGCACTGGATCTGTCCCATAGCTCCAAGCAGAGCTGATCATACCATGGCCTATGACCCATTAATGGTCATGAGATTGATCCAGTGGGTCATGACCAGCATGCTGAAAGAGCAGGACAAGGCAGTAGAGCCCAGAACAAAGATACAATGCTCAGAAAGAAGGCTGTTCACAGACTCTTGTTTCCATGAACATTCCTCGGGAATGTGTGAGTATCTTAAGGATGGCTTGAGTTTTCATGTCAATGTTTGTATATAGGTATTATTGAATCTGTACTGCGTACCTGTATTTTAATGCCAGTGCATATGAATGCATGCATATGTGGAAGTCAGAGGATTAACTTGAGTGTCATTTCTCAGGTACCATCCCAGTCCTTTCTTGTGACAGTCTGTAATTGGCCTGGAGACTCTTCACCAGTTAGGCTAGGTTAGCTAGTTGGCAAGCCTCAGGAATCCTCCTGTCTTCACCTCCTCACTCTGAGCTTATAAGCCTGCACTACCATATCTGGCTTTCCCCCTCCATGGGATCTTAGCAATCAAACTCAGGTCCTCAGGTTTGCAGGGCCAGCACTTTCCCAACTGAGCCATCTTCCCAGGGATTCGCAAAGGGCTCTCAGTCAAATATGAAGACCACTGACTGACGTTGAAGACATACCCCATGGCCACATCTACCCTCTCACTCACTGTGATTTCAGAGAGCAGATATCGCTTGTCAGCATCTGCAGCTGATGCTCTGGGCAGGCCATAGTAGACTCTGTAGAATTGGCCAGAGGAACAGAACAGGGGTGGGCAAAAGAGCAGGGGAGGTGACGAAGAGGGAGTGAAGGGAGAGTATGCCCAATTCATTTCTACAAGTGGAGACAAGCTCCACCTAAGTTAGAGAGCAGCTATTTTACCGGTATCCTGTAGTCCCAGCCACCATGCTGCCCTTGAAGCCGAAGAACCCCTGGTCACTGGAAAAGCAGCAGGTACAAAACCTGTGGTCCTGCCAACATGCTCATAGTAACCAGCTAGAGAAGACTCTGGAAAACACTCAGGTCTATTTCTGTCACTGCTTAGAGATGAAGGCTTCCCAAGAGACCAACTAGAAAGTCTCCATTGTGCATGCCAAGGCACTTGCGCACATGTACGTGCACACACAAATACGCCATTAACCCTAAGAGGCCTGTCTCTGGCCATGTCAGTCCAGGAGCTGCAGGTGAGTCTGACATTCACTGGCCTATGTGAATATTTATCTATGTAGGAGAAAGCCACAGGGATATCTCCTTAAAATCTGTTTCCAGGCTTTGCTGAAATGATGCTGACCACTCTGTAGTGTCTGGCCCCACCCATGACTTCTGGAAGTTGCATTCAAGCTGATAGGTGGACTCATCTGTATAAAGACTTGCTCTCTGCAAGCCTACAGAGTACACACAGAATTACCTCTGTTATTCTGACACCAGAATACACCAGACTCACCTCTCTGTTTAGCTCACAACTCTCTCTCTCTCTCTCTCTCTCTCTCTCTCTCTCCACACACACACACACACACACACACACACACACACACACACACACACACACACACACTGCTCACCCAGATTCACAGGAATAGAAGCAGAAACAGATCCATGGAGCTTTTGTTGGGGGTTTCCTTTGAGGTCTTCAGGCTACCTGAGTCCTTGCTTCTCCTCATGGGGAGAAAGCACAGAAAGCCAGAGCTGCCAAGGTTTCCTGCCAATCTCCAGTCATGTATCATGATGCAAAGACCTGGGGGGGCGGGGGATCGGTGGTTTAGAGGTTTCCATTAGGCTGAACATCGGAACATCACCTGTTGCATTTTAAAGCCTACTCCTTGCATCTAAGCTGGTACTGAGCCAAAGCAAAGGCTGAGGTGGAAACAGCAGAGTCCCACATGGCAGCCTCCCCCTCTGGGCACAAGGCACCTGTCATGAGCCTGAAAGCATGTTACAAGCTGCCTCATCTCCCAGAACATCAAGAAACAAGAATAGAAATCAGAGAGCTACAATCCCCACATAATCTCCAGCCTTGTCCTCAAAGCCTTCCCTGACCTCACCATCCCTGTGGTTACCATGGACACCACCTGCCAGCTCATGACCTCACTTGGTTACTCCAAAGACACACACCATGCACCGTGACCACATAGCAACCTCTGCCATTAGTTCTAGCAGCACCCACACGCTGCCCCATGACAATACAACTGTCCTTACTATCGTTGCGGTCATAAGCCATAACCACTATCATTTCCTCCATTGGTGCAATTGTGCCCCACCCTAATAAAGACCATAACAGCCACCTCATCATCAATATGATCAGAATACTGCCCTACACCATGACCAGGACAGCCATCTTCAACCTCCTGCAATCTGAATTCCATTCTATACCATGATAACAGCAGCCATTTTTGTGCTGTAAGCAGAATCCCAGCCTATATCCTATTCTACTGTTAGTGCAGTCAAAGCCTATGTGGTACACCATGACCACAATAGTCACCTGCTCAATCAGTACAGTTGGCACCTTAGGCTACACCTTGACCACAACAGTCACCTGATTCATCAGTACAGTTGGCACCCTAGGCTACACCATGACCACAACAGACACCTGATCCATCAGTACAGTTGGCACCCTAGGCTACACCATGACCACAACAGTCACCTGATCCATCAGTACAGTTGGCACCCTAGGCTACACCAAGATAATCTGCTCCATCAATGCAATACAACCTACAGTAGGTCATGACCACAGCGGTCATCTTGACCACCAAACAAATGGAACAACCATATAGCAATACATGGTATTCACCTATATCACTGATACCACTGGAACGTCACTATATACCATGACCTCAACAATTATCTCTACAACCCACAGGAACCTGTATCACAGCACGACTACCACAGCCTTCTCCTCTCTAAGAAAACCTGTCTCACCCTAAACACGACCTTGATAACCATCTTCACCATCAGTGTAACATAGTGGTACCCTTCTTGTCATTCCACCCTAATATCCCCAAAGCACTGCCTCTGTATGCATGACTTGGTGATGGGACTGGTCAGACCCATATCAAAGCTCTGTCTGAGACAGAACATATAATTTAACATTTATCTGTTCAAAGAGAGGTCTTGAGAAGACTGGTCTGAGGTCTGTCAGCTTCCTCCATTTCTAAGACAGAGCCTTAACCTGTAGTTGGAGGGAATACCACTCTTGCAGTATGGTCAAAAGAAAGAATAACTCCCTCAGGCTGTCCTCGGATATCCACACCCATGCCCTGGCATCCATGCTGTCCCACACGAATCTACATACATGTACGCACAAAACAGATATGTGAAATATGCAACCTAAAAAATAATAGATGCATAGTAGGGTCCCACAATGACCTAGCAGAAGGCGTGAAACTCGAGGCCAATCACCAATATCCCCTTCGTCATGATAAGCTTTGGCATGGTGACTGTTGGAAAAATACACACTTGAAAGAGGACACAAACATCAGGCTCATTTGCCATCCCAGACACAATGACTTGCAGAGCTCCTCTTTCCACCCATTTTGAAGCTTATCTGGGAGAAGAGGGTCAGAGAGGCTAAGACAAGCTCCTAGGTCATGCAGGATGCATGCTCTGCCTGAGACTCCTAGGAAAGAAGGAAGAGTGAAGGGAATTGTGAGCCATGCCCTGGTCCCTTGGCTCTATGAGGAAAGGAGGAACTGTTCTTCCCTTGGCCTTATCAATGCCTCAGAAAGCTGAGAGAAAAACCAACATGGCAGCCTCCACCTGCTGCCCACCATCAGGATGCAGTGAGGATGTAGGGCCTTCAGACACTGCCTTGGCTAAAAGAGGGGACAGGAAGAAAGCTCCCTTCAGGTTGTACAATACGGGTACAAGGGACCACTTCCCCGTGTAAAAGTCCCTTCCCAAATCTAGCTTGAATCTTCCTTTCTTTTATTTCTTTCATGAATCCCAGCTCCAGAGATGAAGGGCATGTGGGAGAGGTAGATTCATACCCTCTCTCAGTTGGCACAGTGTGAGGACACACATTTTGTACCCCACCTGAGCAGACCTGAAGGAAGGACATGCAGACGTGATCAACTAACGCAGAGGTGCTTTGGAGGCAGCAAGGCATTTCGGCAGGCATTCCATGGGACATGACCTTAGGAGTAAACACTGGATGATCTGTAGGAAGATCCACAATGATGCAGTGCTCCACGGTGCCCAGAGATGGCTTGCTGAAGAACAGCAGTGCCCAGCTCAGTCCTCTGTGAGCTGCTAAAGACTCACCTTGTCCCTCACCTGTGAACCCCATTCTCTCTCTTCACTTTCAGCTTTCTCTCCATTTTTTTATCCTTCTCAAGAATACATTTCTGGCTTTGCTCATCAACCACAGGGACTGTAGCTCAGCTGGCAGGGCACTTGCCTGGTATGCATAAAGGCCCCAGATTCAATCCCAACTCTACATAAACTTGGTGTGGTGACATACTTCGTTTATCCCAGCCCTTGTGAGGTGGAGGCAGGAGGATCAAAAATCCAAGGTCGTCCTTGTCTGTGTACTGAGTCTGATGTCATCCTGGACTACATGATACCTCATTGCTAAAACAAATAATACAAGCGAAATCAATAGGCTAAGACTCCCACATAAGATATCTAAGTGTCTGTCAAATCTTAATCCCAATAATGGTCTTGGTTTTGGGCTGAGTTGGCCTAGGCTTCTTAAGAAATCATTGCCCTCACCCTCTCACCCTCTGCTATATGAATCTCCTCTCTGTGCCTGGGAAATGGGAGTTGATCTGTGTTCATGGGCCTTGCAGTCTTTCTGTGCCAGGAAGTTCAGCAGTTCTTATCCATAGCAGCTGCCATACCCTGCAAGTGTGAGGGCCAAATGATTCTGAGCTTCTACCTCTACTCCCACAGACAAGGAAACTGTCCTATTTTTCATTTCTGCTGTTCTGATAAAAAAAAAAGAAAAGAAAACCTGACAAAAAGCATCTTAGAGGAGAAAAGAATCTATTTCCGCTTACCATTCCAGGTTACAGCCCATCACAACACACTGTGGGAGCTTTAAGCACTAGACACATTCACAGTCCAGAGAAGAGAACAATGAAGTTGCTTGTTAGCCTGTGCTCAGCTCTATTTCTCCACTGTGATACCAGTCAGGACCCCCTGCCTAGGGGATGGTGACACTCACAGTGGGCTCAGTCCTCTTTTTTCAGTGAACAACCCGCACCCATCATCTTAATGTCAACAATCCTTCATTGAGATTAGTTCCCCATCTGATTCTAGTTTGTGTCAAGCTAACAACTAAAGCTAACCATGGCATGAGCTCAGCCAGGTCAAATAATGTCCAAAGTCACCCAGCATATAAGAAGCAGGGCCAGGTTGAAGGTCCCCTGCTATAGGATGCTTCATTTACTTATCTCATCACTGTGATCAAATACTTGATAAGAAGCTCCTAAGAGAGATGGAATTCATTTGACTCATGGTTTGAGGGGATACAGTTCATCTAGGCTAAGAAAGCACTGCATAAATGGTGCCTAGAGACTGGCAGCAGGGGCGTGCCTGCAGCTGTTAGCTCACATCTGGAAAGATCAGGAAGCAGACACAGGACAGAGAATGGAGTTGGGTGTGAAGTCCAAACCTGCTAGGCCCCACCTCAGGAGCTTCTCCAAACAGTACCGCCTGCCGAGGGTCAAGGGCTCAAACACATGAGCCTGTGAGAAGGGCTTCATATTAAACCACAGCAGGCTGTCTCCAAGGGTTGGTAGAGAGCATGCATCAGCAGAGAAGACCCAGGCCGCTTTGTTATATACGAGCCACTCTGCCAGCTATAGGCAGCTCTGATTCATATACTTGGTGGTCAGGAACTAGAGTGCAGTGTATGTGAGCCACACCCAGGACTATCTCACAGAGATTGGGAAAAATCTACAAACCTATGCTGAAACAGATGTCTCCAGGATGAGGTCATGGAAGCCGCAAACTGTACCTGTTTGGAGGCAAGGAGAGGTGGACCTACAAAAGGTTCTTAGATCTCAGTGTTTTGGAGAACATGGTGAAGCCAGGAAAGAAAGTGGGCCTAGAAGGATCTCTTGGTTGATCACTCAAGCTCAGATATTGGGGACCCTAAATTCATGTATTCTTACTCAGAAGTTTAGCTGGGAGCCCAAAGGATGTGGTCTTCCAGTGACCAGAACCCGAGATGAGTTTCTACCAGTCCAGAGAGACATACTTTGAGTTTGGTCGTTTCTCAAAACAGTGGTGGTCAAGATTCATTCTATCCTCCCTGCACCAGCTTCGTCTAGAATTGCTGTCACTACACAGAATGTTTTGCACACTGACCCCCTAGTGACTGTACCAGGAAGGCCCCATGTGCCATGATAAATGGCTCAGCAGAGATGCCAGTGGGTAGCAAAGAAGGATTTTAGGTTTGGACAAATAAGATTATGTTGCCAGAGGAAAATTGTTCTGTACATTATGGAAGATGGTGTGAGTCCTTCTGTCTGTCACAAATGTTTACTTAGCCTGCTACCCTGGCCATTGGTCCTGTCTTCACTCCCCACTCTTCCTCCTTCTAGGTCCCTCTTCTTCCAGAAAAATCTGTTTGGGTGCACTCTGTACTTGGGCTGGCCTTCCTGTGTCTGTATTCCTCAATGCTAGCATCAGAATCCCAAGGAGATTTTAAAATGTGAACGGCCAAGCAAGACCCAGCATGATGAAGTTGGGACTCTCTTGGGAGCAGAACTTAGGGCCCAGTGATGTTGAGCGCTCATAGGTGATTCCAGTAGAACCACTGCTCTCCCTTACCAACCTTACTCAGCCCCTTTCAAGATTCAGCCCCAGGTGTCTCAACCAATCATCAAATATTTATTGAGTCAGGCACTATTCTAAGCACTGGATATAAAAATAATAACGGTAGCTGATGTTTGTTGAGAACCTGCCATATACCAGACACTGTTTTAAGTGCTTTCCATATATTAACTCACTTAACCCAAACCACAGCTCTGTGGGAGGGACTAGGATCCTCCTTATCGAGCCCATGAAGAAATGGGAAGCATTGAGAGTCAGGCAGTGTCTGAGTTTGCATTTACATAGACTGAGCCCCAGAGTGTCTACTTGGATACTCTCTACTCTCCTGGTCTCTTCCCTTCTGCCTTGCATGCCTTAGAGGATGCAGAGATACAATTAGCAAGGGAGCAAATGCAGGGAATGCATAAAGCAGTATTGGGAGCAAACCAACCTTCTATAGGCGTTGGCATCTGAACGGATACTCGAAGGATGGGAAGGAGGAAGAGGGCCAAGGAGAGGGAAGAGAAATGGAATTCCAGACAGAGGGCTCAGGGAGCATGAAGGCACAGGGGTAGGGAAGGGAAAGATGCACAATATAGTCTAGGGAGCACCAAGCTCTAGAAGGAGAAGGGGATGAGGGTCCAGAGCAGGTAAAGAAGCAGAAGGGCCATCACCTGGTGGACCGAGTTTCTTGTGTCCAAGAGCTGTTTGGCACCTGCAATGGGGCACACAGTACCTATGTGCACGAGTTTAAGGGACAGGGACCTAGAGGCTGAGCTAAGTACGATGTTGGTGTAGTGACCTATGACACATGGCTAAGACTGATTCACCTCCCCCTGAATTCCCTTCAGGCTTCTCAGCTCATATCTCAGACCCACCACAGTACACTATAGACCATTACCTATCCCTCTCTCTGCCTCCCCACCAGTCCCGCAGCATCCCGAGGGCAGACACCAAGCAGAAGGGACTTCTGTCCCCAACAAGAAGCAATGCCAGGAACTCAGTAAACATCTCCCAACCGCTTGTGAGTGTGATGGAGGGATGCTGAGCTCAAGAGCCTCTTCCTCCCTAGATCTGGAATTCACACATCTTGCATGGACCATTCCACCCTCCGCAGAGTCCCCTTGTCCCTGGCAGCTGAGCCTCCACTCTGTACTGTAGTGCTGAGCAGTGCTGAGCTGCAGATAAACCGCAGAGCCTAAACCGGACCCACCAGGGCAGGAGGCATAGAGAGAGACATGGTCCATCCATTTCACTAGAAATAGCAGATTCCCAGGATTCCCAGAACTGTGGGGGTGGGGGATGGGGTGGGAGATGCTTCCAATAGCACCAGTGCCCAATGGACAATGCAACCACCACTTTCGTCCTGCCTCTAACAGGGATCCCAGGGATAGGGTCAGTACCAGAGACTTGATGTAGATAGTACACCAGCCAGCACATGCTGCCTCGGTCTCTCCAGCCACATTCAGAGGAAGGAAGAAGGCAGGAAGGAGGCTCCGGGGAGGACAGCAACCACATACCAGCTGAAGTCTGAGCAGAGTTGAGATTTCCAGTGCTAGACTCCTGCTCTCAAATAGTTCTGTGGCACTTTTTGAAGACTCCACCTGCCCTGCTTGCTCCTGAAGGCCTGTCTTTGAAAGTGCTAAAGGCATAGGCTATAGAAAGCCAGAACAGGGTGACTCACTAGTTACTGGGCAGATGGAGGCTTCAGTCCCACCCCTAGGACAGCTGCACCTCTTCCCTGGCACGGGGCACTCTGCCCACACATTTATAAGATATAAATCCTAATTTTTGAGAATTTCATATATTAGTGTTGTATTTGTTTTACTTTCATCTCTCCAACTCTTCTCTCTCTCACACACAAACACACATGAATTCACATACACACACATCGGTGTGCACATGCTCACATGTTTAGAGTCCCATTATTGTTACCCCTATGTACACATGTTTAGGGATAGACATGTGTTTAGAATGGAACACTATCAAGAGGCTTTATCCTTGGAGAAAACAGATTCTCCCTCCTTTGGCTGCCTACTTTCTTTATTCAGGGGTGGGTATTGTGACAATCTCCCCCATCTATGTTGGCACGTTGGTTGGTGTTGTCTTGTGAGAGAAAGCATATTTATGAGATTTCATGGGTTGTAGCTTTCTCCTCATGTATAGAAGACAGCATCACCTGGCAGTCCCCACCGTTCCCTGGCTCCTACACTCTTATGCCACATCCCCTTCTTTATAGGGCTTGTATCTCCTATGTCCTGATTAAGCCTGCCGCAGGCTACATCGCAAAGGAGTGCACAAAGTCAAAGCCTGGCTCTGCTATCTCATGGTGAGGGGCTTCCCTAGACCCTTTCTTGTCAGTTTCCTCACTATGTACCCTAGCAACCAAGGATGGCATCAACACTAGCCTCACAGAGGAACTGAGGATCAAAGGAGTCCCAAGGGAGGTGTGCTTACAAAACGGGGCTCAGCACACGGGTGTGCTTATCCAGCGTGGACACTGGTGAGAGCTTTCTGGGTGAGCCTGCTGGAACCAGGGCTGCTATCCAAATTACAGCCCCACTCCATGTCTCCGTTCCTCTAACTGGTCAGTGGGGGAGGGTTGGTTCATCTCTACAAATGACCCTAAGACCACCACGCCCTGCTAAGGATTGTGGGACTGTTTGGAAGTTTAAAAAGGAAAGGTCTCTTCTGAGTGGGAGGCTACACGGCAGAAGAAGGGTCCATTAATCACCTTGACTGGGAGGCCGTGTGGGTTTTATGGATCCTAGGGCCCAGGCCACTCTTCTTAACATCATTTAGAATTTATAGACTCTTGTCACTGTCCCTTTAACTCTTTTATTCGGCTGCCCTAGAAGCGGGCCTGGCATGAACATCGTCTCTGCTGCCTGACCAGGGAAATGCAGCCGGTCATGCTTTCGGCCCTAGCTGGGCTAGGATGCAGCCATGTCCGTTGAGAACCTGGTTTGGAGCTCACTGGGTTTCTATCATCAGCAGATGTGCAGCCAGCAGGAGGGCTGACATGCCTCCTCTCCCTGCTGAGGAAGAATGAGACAGTGACAACTCCATCAAATGAGATGACGAGCTAGCGTCCCCGCCTTGTCCATCTGGCCTGCCCTGTGTGGATCTGGCCCTGGGAAGTCTGGGGCCTTACACCTCAATATATTGGAGGCAATGGGGCCTCGGCCCTGTTATCATGTAAGGCAACGGGAGCAGAAGCCCTGATGAGACTGGGTACTTGTTTCTCACTCACGTACAAGCTGTGTGATTCTAGCAAAGACACCTGACCTTTCTGAGCCTTGATTTTCTTCCTTACCTGAAAGGGATACATGCACCAGTCAATCCAGACTGCCCAATGCTAAAATGAAGAGACACTGAATGAAGAAGCCTTGGCAGAGACGTCTGGAGAATGTGTCACTGTGGTCAAGCTCAGGGGCTCCAAGTACATTGCAGCCACTGCTGACTCTAGGCTGTGACCTCACCTCTTTCTTTGGATAACACTGCCCAATTCATAGCTAATCAGAGACCAAGGTACAACAGCATCTCTAGAGCTTGCTTACCTACAACAATGTAGGTGGCACCCTTCCATGGGGGGGGAGGTGTCCCAAAGTGAATTAAAAAGGGAGCTGAATGCTCACAGTCATCTATAGGATGGAACACAGGGCCCCCAATAGAGGAGCTAGAGAAAGGACCCAAGGAGCTGAAGGGGTCTGCAACCCTATAGGTAGAACAACAATATGAACTAACCAGTACCCCCAGAGCTCGTGTCTCTAGCTGCACATGTAGTAGAAGATGGCCTGGTCAGCCATCATTGGGAAGAGGCAAACATTATATGCCCCAGTACAGGCGAATGCCAGGACCAAGAAGTGGGAGTGGGTGGATAGGGCAGCAGGGCGGGGGGGGGGGGTATAGGGAACTTTCAGGATAGCATTTGAAATGTAGATAAAGAAAATATTTAATAAAAAAAGAGGATCTGAGTACCAGCCTTTTTCTCCCTCTGACCAACTGCCTCACCTTCCCGCCATCATGCCTTCCCCACCACAGTGGACTGTATCCCCTCAAACCGCGAGCCGCCACCACCTCTTCCTCCCTTGAATCACTTCCCGACTCGTGAGTAACTAACACTGCCCTCAGGTCCTGGTTCAGGTGCGTGTTTTCTGTGCCACCCAGTGACTCTGCCCCCTCCTGAATTTTAAAACTGAAAGTCTTGCTTCCAGGAATTCCCAATTCCAGCAGCCTGTGACAGCTCCTAGAACACTTAGTGCTCCTTGCAGGCTCAGTTTCCCCGTCTGCACACCTGTTGTTTCCCTTGCAAAGGAAAAGGATGTGTGCAAATAATGGAACCAATCAGGGAGTAAGGACAAAACACCACATCCAGAACCTGGAGCCTCTGGAACCCTTTACTCATTCGTAGTCAGGACAGCCTTAGGGACTTTCGTACTGGCATTAACTCCAGTTTACAAAAGGGAACCCAGGCTCATTGAGAGAATTGCATAAGACCACAGCTCTTAAACAACATGCTGAGGTAGGAGTCCAAGCTTCCAAGAAGTTGTAGCCTTGTTCTCTGGTCCCCAAATCCAGGGGACTGAGGTCCTGATGTCCCTAGCCCATCTTAGACTCACAACATCTAGACAACAGTGTTTGAGAGTGTGGGTGTGGAATCCAAGCCCTGCCATCTTACTTACTGTGGTGTCAGATAAACTACTTAACTGCTCTGGCTGCTCTGTCCTCATCTGTCAAACATGCTGACAGGACCATCCCAGACAATCAGTGAGAGTATAGCATTAGCAAGGCAAGCCTATGGCAGGGTTAGAGAAGGATCCATCAGTAATGTGCTTGCACTGTAAACAGGAAGACCTGCGTTCCATCTCTGCAACCCACGCTAATACAAAACAAAACATGGCATCACTCTTGTAATCCCAATACCAGGGAGGCAGAGGCAGGAGGATCCCTGGAGCTTGTTGGCCAGCCATTCTGGCCTACTTGGGTTGCTCCAGGAAAGCAAGAAACATTATTCAAAAACAAAGTACCTGGCACCTGAGAAAAGAGTGACAGTTGAGTTTCCTTTGGTCTACACACACATGTACACAAACACACATACACACAAATACACACACAGATACATAAACACACACATATACACAAAGACACATACACATACACATATATACACATACACATATATACACATACACATATATACACATACACATATACACATACATACACATATACACATACATACACATATACACACAGACACACAAATACACTCACACATATACACATACACATATGCACATACACATACATATACACACATATACAGACACACACAGACATACATACACCCACACAGAAGAGGGAGAGAAGGGAGAAGGGGAGAGGGAGACGAGGGGTGGAGAGAGAGAGAGAGAGAGAGAGAGAGAGAGAGAGAGAGAGAGAGAGAGAGAGAGAGAGAGAGAGAGAGAATGCTTGTATTAGTGCAGCGCTGAACTCACACAAAGTTCTGATAGCCAGAAACCACTATTACAACCTCCTATAACCCAAGCGTGACCTGGGCAGTCCATTAGCCTCTCTGAGCACCAATTTCTTCACGTTTAAACCTAGATGATGCCATACTTCCTCTCCGGCAGAGATTAGCCAAGCCATGGGTACAGTTTTAGCACATAAAAGGGCTGCACAAAGGAACGGGAGAGGATATGACGTGTGTGCAATATAAGCACGGTACCTTAGGTAACAGGATACCACTGCGAGAACGCCCTGCTTTAGAAGCCAAATTGAGAGAGACAGGACGGAGAAAGACACAGCAATGCAGAGAAAGGCAGAGAGGGAGGGGGAGGGGAGGGGGGAGGGGAGAGCCGAACTGAAATGGAGGATCGATGTGGTACTGCAATTTAAAAACCAATATACAGTAACCACTGTCCTGACTGCCCAGTGACAGAGCAGCAGGTGGCCTCCCCAAAGCTGGGCCAGCCCCAGATATCCCAGGCGTCCTTGCTCTAACATGTGAGCCACAGCTCTATCCCAACCCGGGTGTTATTCCGGGGAGCTGAATCTTCTACTCAGTGGCTTGAGATTTAGCAACAATGCTTGACATAGAGCGTCAAGCTGGGCTCAGGGTCTGGACTCCCGCCATGGGAGAGGGAGCCTGGGCTGGGCCTCCATTGCCATGGCCCGACAGAGCGTGATCCAGCCCCATCATCTCTCCTCTCAGACTCTTGCTGATAGCCATTCATAGCCCACACTGCCAGACTCCTGCTCGCTCTCTCCTGTGGTCACACTCACACTCGTCAGCATCTGAAGCCTTGCCCTGGATACTGATCTCAGGGTTTCTCCTTGCCCTTTCCCTATTCCCACAATTCCCTGAGACTCCAGGCCACAGTCATCCTGCTCTCGTTTGCTCTCCGAGCTATGATAGACACCACCACCAGAAACAAGTTGGGGGGAGTGAGGGTTTACTTAATCTTACATTTCTCGGCCAGCTCATCACTAAAAGAAGTCAAGGCAGTGACTCAAAGCAGGAACTGGAAGAAGGGACTGAAGCGGAGACCATGGAGGAGTGATGTTGCTGGCTTGCTTTCCTGACTTACTCAGTTTGTTTTCTTACACAACCCAAGACTACTTGCCCAGGGGTGGCACCACCCACAGTGGGCTGGGCCCTCCCACATCCATCATTAATCAAGACAGTGTCCCACACACATACCCACAGGCCAGTCCAAAAGAGACAGTTTCTCAAGTGAGATCCCATCTAACCAGATGGCTCTTGTTTGAGTCAAATTGACAAAGCTACCTAGCATAGTCAACTCTCACAAGGGGTCCCCAGCCTTCTTCTGGGGGGTGTGTGTGGGGGTAAGGCCCACAGCCATTTCCTTGTTCTCAATAATTTCTCAACTCCTTCACTTCAAAGCTCAGGAGTCCTTCGTGCCCATCAACAAGGTCAGCCCTGGCAGGGCACAGATGTTCCCACCCAGGACATGGATCTTTCTAGTCTACCCTCTACACAATGAGGAGGTGTATCCAAAAGCCTCATGTCTCCACAGAGGCTCCATGCCTTGCCTGGACTTAGCCCACAGAGGCTCTCTTAGCCCCATGCTCCACATTTAAACTCTCAGAGGATGGAGACCACTCTCAACCTCCCGCGTTGGAGCACTCTACAGTTCCCAGAGGCTCGATAAATGTTCAGATCCACCACAACACCCAACCTTTCATCATGTAGACACAGCCTGTCTGTGAGGATCTCCACCATCACACTATACACACTCACTCAGACATGCAATTAGAGTCAAATATATATGGGGCATGGGCCTTCTCCCACACTGAAGCTACTATAAACTCATATGCCACCCTCACCCCACATCATGTGCTTCCACACGCCCACAACCCTTTCCCCAAACACACTGTAGCTGGATAGAATAATGATGATGATGATGATGTTGACGACGACGACAATGATGATATCCTCAGAAAAGAAGAGTCCCTTGATAACTTCCTTCTGTTGGTTTCCCCTCATGTGTAATGGATGCACAGTCATTACAATGTGTGCGTGCTCCAGCCCCGTAAGCATGGTGGAAATCTAAGCCCATGGAAAATATCATAAATTACCCCAAAACAATGTGCACTTTAAGGGGTGGTCACTGGGATAGAATAGTTCGTAAGTGGGTGCATAGTGGTCCCTCTCCACACTTGGGAAAACTACTATAAATGGAACTTCTGCCATGTCTACCTCACAAGGTCCCTTCGTGCCAGACACCGATCCAAGTGCTTTCCATACAGTAATTCATTTAATCATGGAGTTCTAAGAAGTAGACACTACTATTGTTTCCATTTCAAAGATGGAGAAACCAAGGTACAGACAGTAATGTGCTAAAATTTACACAACCAAGCAAATAGAAACCCACAGAAGCCCTAGCAATGGAGACCTAGAGTTACATGTGCACATGTCCCCAAGGATACCATGTTCATGATTTTAGTGCCCAGATCCGTACTGACCGACCACATTCCTCTATACCACCCTCAGCATAGACTAGACATTCTGAGGATGAGGAACATGCCTCGTCTTAGCAGATGAAGACTTCTCAAGTATAAAGAACCTGCCTGCTCCTTGTGACCACTCTGACTACAGATGTGCTCCCTGCCCGCAGTCTCACATTCGAATTCTTGCTTTTCTACACACAGGGCATTGCTCCTCCAAGGCATGAGAGTCCATATTTATCTGTACCTGGAAGCTGTGACTCTGGAGAGAGCATCCAGGGTCTCCCTCAGTTCTCCTCAGTCCAATCCAGATGACGCAAGTACTCAAGCCATAGGGAAGATTAGATGGTTTCCTTAGGGTCAGCTATCCCTAAATTAAGACCATGACCCCAATCTCTTTAGCTCACTGATGTCTACTTGGGGAAGATGGTAAGGTGTCGGCTTAGAGTCAGGTTGAAGGGGGATCTGGGAAAGCAGCTTGAGGGTTTGTTTCTTAAGTTGCCTTTATACACTGCACATGATCTGCATCATGCCACAGACTGCTGCAATCATCACTACCACCTCCCTTCCATCATCATCAATATCGTCATCACTATCACATCTACTCTACCATCATCTTCTTCATCCCATCGTCATAGCCAGCACTCCATTATCACCATCACCTTCACCACCACTGTTGTTATCATTATTCTGTTGTCATTCACCATCTTCACTCCATCGTCACTGTCACCATTATTCCATCTTCATCATTTCTTCATCATCATCACCACCATCACCATAGCCTCAACTCCATCATCACCATCATTACCATAGCTTGTGCTCCACCATCATCATCACCATCATTGCCATCACCATAGCCTCAACTCCAACACCATTATCATCACCATCATTACCATCATCATCATAGTCTCAACTCCACCAGCAGCAGCAGCAGCAGCATGACCATCATCATCATCACCAATATCACCTTCATACCACTACCATCATTATCATCACCAACAATCATCATCATTACAACCAACCCACAACTGTCACCATTATCACCTTCTCACCATCATCATCCCCTCCGCACTGTATCGTTCCCCTCACCACCACCATTATCAGTTTTATACAATGCAGGTAATCATAGGTGACTTCGGGGGAATCTTGAAAACATACCACACCACACACACACACACACACATACACACACACAAGAATGCAAATGAAGAACTGTATCAGAAACCAACCAGCACTGAGGATCCCCACTACCAACCCCACAGAGGCCTAACAGCCATGGAAAGAAACAGTTGGGCCACATGTAAGAGGCTTAGCCAGGTGGGCACCGAGACTGTAAGGCATCAAGAACTGGAGTTGACTGTCTGCAGCATCTGACCTGCTGAATGGTACATTGCAGACTTTCAGAAAGTCATCTGAACAGGGGAGAACACGTGACCATCAGCTCATAGTGAGTATGGACAGAGAAGGCTGGGCTGAATGGCTATGCCCCAGTCAGGCTACCTGCAGTCTTATGCCTTAAACTGGTGGGAGGCCACCTCAGAATAAGCAAAATGAGATGCAGGGAAGAAAAGAGTGATGTTCTCAATAGGGAGGATGGAGCCTGGGACAGTGGCTCACATCTATAATTCCAGCACATTGGGTGAAGGCGATGGAGCCCAAAGGATTTCCTTGAGTTCAAGGGTAGCCTGGCTCAAGAGTAAGGTTCTGTCTCAAAACAAAATGAAAAGAAGTAAAGGAACGCGGTCTTGTGGGCTGAGGCCAGGAGACCCTGCAAAGGCCTGTGCTGAGTAGCACAGCCTGATGAGTAATGATGAGAACGATTGCCCCCCCCAGAAGGAGCTTAAGCCTTCCGTCTCTCCACATTAGTTAGAGGTGGTGCAGTCCGAAAGCCAGAAAGCCAGAACAGCCACCAACCAGTCTGCTAGGGAACATATGTCCTGAACCACAGGGAGATCTCCAGAGCCAGATCTTCCATCCAGCGAGATCTCCCTGGCCCCCAGTTTCCCATCAATAGCCCATGAATAGGATTTAAGTTTCCTGCTTCTCTGGGAAGCTATACAGAATGTACCAAATCCTATGGTCCTGTTCAGTGACAGGGAAAATCCATGTGCCTATGTGAGCTCTGATGCCTGCTGGACCTTCTGTGTCTTGTCAGTATCCTTTGTCCATCTCCATCCATCCTCCGGTGTGAACTTGGGGCTGTGGGAACTATGAAGATGTTCTTTGTCTAGTGGGTGGTGTTCTTAGAGGGAGGGAGTGTAAGAGTATCCCTCTGTGTGCTGGGGTGTATATAGGTTAGTATGTGACAATACAGTGTCTTGTGTATGCATGTAGGTTGTTGCACTTCCATGCCTAGGCACTCCCAACGTGGGAGTGTGTCTGTGTGTGCCTGGGCAGGCAGGTGTGAGTTCTGCACACCTGTAGGTGGGTGTATGTAAATGTGAGGGTGTGGCAACAAGGAAAGAGATGCCTGCCTTTAGCTGCAGCCCCGGATTCGAGTCCTTTAAGAGGAACCCAGCCAGGGTAGGGCACTAAGCCAAGAGAAGCATTTGACCAATGCTGTCTGGCAGAGAAT
The DNA here is from genome assembly GCF_978045245.1 of Mus caroli. Classification (NCBI taxonomy): domain Eukaryota; kingdom Metazoa; phylum Chordata; class Mammalia; order Rodentia; family Muridae; genus Mus; species Mus caroli. Next base: position 45,802,822 of record NW_028227273.1, read on the forward strand.
GAGGAAGAGGTCACAGGTCCTCGGCTCCATCACTCCGGGGCTGAAATAGGTCAGCAGAGGAACCTTTGCTCCATAAACTTGTAAATCAAAAGATCACTGGTTTGAACAGATGGTTGTGTGCTCAGGATTTTAATTTCCAACCGAAGGCAGGCAGGTTTCTGCGAGTTCAAGACCAGCCTGGTCAACAGAGAGAAAGTTCAGGAAGAGTCAGATTGTGATCTGATTTAGGAGGGTCTTAAGAGAGCACCCGGAGCCCATTGTGAAGGAGAGGACAAGAAGGCAGAGAGAGAAACATCCCAGGTACCTCAACATGTGCCCAGCAGGACTGACAGGGAGCTCACTCCCGGCTTTACTGACCTCAGAGAATAACCAGTCCTCCTCACCTAATTCTAGAGAAGACCTTTAGCCTTTCTCCTCCATGACCTCAGAGTACCGCCCACTTCTCCTGCTGCTGCTACCAGAGCTCTGGGAATACTCTAGATGCTTCTCTACGGGGGAATTGTGGTAAGGGCCCTCCTTTATTCATGTAGGTCTCCAGGACCTCTCCAGGATGACGGGGCTCCACTTTAGCCCTTCCTGGCTTTTAGGGGTTATGGACATTTTGGAGGTTCGACATGCTTCTATCACCATCACCTGTAACTCACCTGTAACTCATCTGCTCTGTGGATTGCGTGAGGAAGGCCTGGCCCCACTAGTTGCTTTGCTGTGTTCACCAGGACAACTAGGAATTGGAGAGACTCCAAAGTCAGTTGCAGTGACCTATAGCCATTCACACCCCACCCACCGGACCTGTATTACTGCAGATGTGCCCAGGTTCCCCCATCTCTACCCCTCTCTCAACAGGTATAGAATTTAAGTTCCAGACTGAGCCTAGATCACTCACCAAGTTTCTACAAACAGTGCAGGTGGTCAAGGGACCACATCTGTTACACATGTTGGGGGCCAGAGCATGCCACAGTGCTGCCTCATTTAGAGCTATTCTACAGAAAGAACATCCACACGGTATTCCTCTATTCCCCAGCCCTTCGCCACACCTGAATATGGTGAGCGGAACACCGTGGAGTCCGGAGACTAAGAATAAGAATAGGAAGTAAGTCCCAGACAAGAGAAAGAAACCAAGGAGATACTGCATTTCCAGAGTGTGTTATAGCCCACGCTTGCCTTAACCTCAGTACATAGTTGACAGTGACTTTGAATTTCTGATCTTTCCACCTCTGCTTCTGAGTGCTGGGTGACAGTCCTATATAACCAAACCTAGCTTACTGGGTACTAGAGATCAAACGTGGGAGCACAAATGTCAGGCAAGCATACTACCAGCTGAGCTACATCTCAGTCCTTCTTGGGACTTTGATTAGAGATATGATCTAAAGCGAGACAAAGAGGCTGGCCCTCTGGGAACAGGGAAAGAGAGACAAGCTCTAAAGTGAGCTGCAGAGGGAAGAAGGGCTTCAGAGAGATGCCCTGGTCTCTGTTCCTGCCATTGGGTACTGCTCCCATGGGTGAGGTATGAACGACTATAGGATACCAAGTACTAAGTGCTCTGAGTCCTCCTATTCCTGGCTGTTACTGTGGATACAGGACAGTCATTAGCAGGATGAGACCTGCTGCAGATAATCCCATAGAGGGGTGAGTTATAGATACATGGGTTTGTTCCTCATTCTCTGACTCAGTTTACCATCTGTGTCCTCATGTTTGTTGGGTCCCTGGTGCTCTTGGCTGATGGGAGGATATTCCAGACAGCAGACCCAGCTCTATCTAAATCTAAGATGGTTGATTTCTGTGGTTCAGAAGCCAGGCTACAGCCTTGCGTCTCTTCTGCAGAACTCTAATACCTTCTTCTGTTCAATCTCCCTTTACCAGGCAAGGGGATGGGGTAGCACAAACATGGACCCACAGAGCCCAGCTTGGGCAGCACAGGCTGCTGCTTAAACTATTCTGTGCGCTTGGCCTCAATACTGTAATGAGCCTGGTGACAGGAATGTTCTTATCTCTGACCTTTGTCCTCTGATTGCTGGAAAGCCAAGCCTTGCGTTCTAGGGCAGGGCATCCTGGCCACCTCCCATCTCCATCTGAGATGCCTACCCAGGAAATCAGTGGGTAATGAGGGAGCTTTGGATGGCCGAGAAGCTACATTGATGCTGTCTTTAGCTCAGGGTTAGGGTTACCAGCTACCAGGAATCTGTCTCTAGCATCTGCTGGCTCTTCCTACCCCTGGATCTATGAATCCATGTCCTCTGCTTCTGTCTGGGAGCCCTAAGACATGCAGACTCAGCGGAGACAATATCGCCCCCAAGAGGGGAAACAACTTCTTGGTGGAGAGGCAACACCAATGAAATAAACAAACCCCTCTCCTTTCCATCGATAAAACATGCTCTGTGCCCAACGTAGAAAAGGCAAACATGGGCGGGATTTCAATCTGGTGGGACAAATGGCTAGGAAAATGTTTCTGCAAAGTGTCCTTCTAGGAGTAACGAGGAAAGAAGACAGAGAAACATCGGCCTAAAGGCCACACCCTCTGCCACCCTTGGGTCCATCTTCAGTGGCTGTCACCTGATATGCATGCTGGTATGTGTCCCCTCCCAGCTGTCTGCTCAACATCCTGTGCACAACATGGACCACATGGCTCTCCTCAGCAACCTTGACTGCTCTGTCCCCAGAAGGCACAGTGCCCACTGCCAGGCCCAATGCCTAATGGGAAGGTCAGGCCCACACAAATCTGGTCCAGAGAACCATACCAGCAAAACCTGAGGCCTGGGTCTTTTGAGCCTTTTGCTGACAAAGGTGCCAACTTTTGAGTGAGTGCTAACATCCAAAATCAGGCCTTGGAGGACAAGGGTTAGTCTCTGTCCACATTATGTATGAGGTGGAGGAATGAAGAAGGATCTCTAAATGATGCTGAGTGCTCAGCCCATGATTTTCCTCAGGCATCCTACTGACATCTCTGAACTGTCCTGTCTGTCCAGTGTCTGCTTCTAAGCATGTGGGCCCAATTCATAGCCAGGGCAGGGCTGAGCCGGACAGGAGTTTTAGAATGTATTCTCTCAAAATACCTCATGCCCAGGTAAATCATGGGATCCCAGCACTCGTCAGACTAAGGCACAAGGATAGCCTGAACCACATAACACCATAACACAACTCTGCATCGGAGCGGGGTGGGGTGGGGAGTGGTGGGAGGAGTCAGATGTGGTAGCAAACACTTGTAATACAGGATGGACATCTGTGAGTCAGGGTATGGTGGGAGACAGAGTGTGGGGCTGGAGGAGGGAGGGTTTGGGTTTCACACTCAAGCCTCAGGCAGGAAAGGATAAGAAACTAAACTCATAAAGCACAGAGCTTGGCTTCCCTAGCAAAGACCCATGGCTAGAGGACCCCCCCAAAGCCCACAAGGAGGGAGCGAAGCATCTGCCGGGCAGGGGCGGGGGCAGAGGTCAAACAGATGGCCTTAAGTCAATTCCTAAAGTTTTCTGGCGAGCTCCCTGAAGGAACAGGGAAGTCGCAGCACAAGCCTCTATCCTCCACGTCTCCGAAGGCCTCTCCCTGCCTCCCTACTTTCCCCGGGGGATGGATCTGAGAAAGGATGTGGAGCCTGTCAGGAAAACATGGGGTCAGCACACATTTGCCGGATGGGCATGACTATGTCATTTCATGGGGTGAGACCGTGGGTCTCAAGTGACTAACAAGAATGTGGCAGAGTCAGAATTTGAATGTGGCCTATCCAAATTTAATTTCTATCCCCAGGTGACAAAAGGACCATAAAGAGCCTACTTCTACTGCCTTTGCCCAAAGACATCTGTAAGATCCCACTCAGTGTGGTATGGTGTGTGTGTGTGTGTGTGTGTGTGCGTGTGTGTATGTCTACCCTAAGCTCAGCCATCGTGGTCCTCCTTGCCGCAGGACAGGGGGCTTTTTGAAAGCAATTTCAAATGCCAACATCAATGCTCAATTGTCCGTGAGTTGACTCCCACCCCCACAGCCGAGAGCTCAGAAGTTTCTACACACACCAAAAACAACAACAAGAAGAAAAGCAACATAAAAGAACAAATTTGCTCCACCCTTCAGGCTGGCAGTTGGAAGCCAGAAGCCCCAGTCCTTGATTTTACTTTGAAGCAGGATGGAGGATAAGAAAATAGGTCCTTTCCAGCCAAGTCAGGGCTGCAGGGTCTTAGAGCATCCCCACCTCCTGCCTGCATCCCTTATTCCCTTCCTTCATCCTCCTATTCTCAGCCTGGCCTTTCCCCAGCTGCTCACATTTCTAGGCCTTGGGAAAAAGCCCATACATCAAAGAAAGATATCGGAGCTCAGCCTCCTTCCAACCATGACAGACCCTGTCCTGTACCAGGAGCTGTCCCTGGGAGCTGGCCTACCGAGTAACATCACTAGAAGCTGCACCAGAAGTGATGGGTTTGCTGCTTATGTTCTGGGGTTGAGGGCAAGAAGATTAGGAATTAGCATCTGGGCAGGAATTAGACCAGAGCTGGATGGCTAGGAAAGGGGACCTGCAGCAGAGCATAGGAGGGACAAGAGAGAAGGGCCATACAATTCTGTAACCCCTGCCTACAGCAGAGGGACAGGATGCACCACAGTCCATGGGGCTGGAGTGGAGCGAGGAGCAGCACTGGGTTAGGAAGGCTTGACCCGTAAGCACAGGTCTTCCAGGCCCAACCCTCTCTCCCTTTCTGCCTCTGACAGGCTCCCTAAACCGGTCCCACAGCCCTCTTAGCTGCATGGCTTACTATCTTCAACTCTGTCTGAACCCAGGACATGGGACAAAAGCCTAGTTTATTTGCTTGCATCCACCAGCCTTCCCGATGCTCAAGCAAGAGTTCCCAACAGGCCCCCGCCCAAGTGCAACAACCCACCTCTGCCCTGAAGCCTGGAACTCCACAGCTAGCTTGTAGGTTACCTGGTTACTTTCTTCCTTAGCTGGGTTTCCACCCTAGCTCCAGCCCCAGGGGTCAAATCTTTCAAGTCACAGACAGACAGACACAGACAGATACACAGACACAGAGACTTACACAGAGACAGATACAGAGACAGACAGACAGACAGACAGACACACACACACACACACACACACACACACACACACACACAAACGCAAATTCACTGCTTTAACCAGGACAGAGGGCTAACATCTCTAGGCATGCATGCGGCTCCAGCTTGGAGGACAGGCTCTGACAGCCCTCTCCCTGCAGGTGTCTGTCTGTCTGCAGCTGTTTCTGAGTGTACTTGGCATGAGTCGTGCTAGGTTCCTCTGCAGGCTTTGCCTGATTCCTGCTCTCTCTCTCTCTCTCTCTCTCTCTCTCTCTCTCTCTCTCTCTGTCTGGACTCCTTTCCCTGGAACCCAACGCTTCTGTCCTTTGTGCTCTCTGTGGGGAAGATGGGGAGCAAGGCACTGCCCTTCTCCTGGGAGCTGTCTGCAGGTCTCAATTCTTGCTCAGGCCAGCCTTAGAAGCAGGGCAGGGCTGAGTGAGAGACAGAGGACTACCAACATGGGCATGGTTAACACCAGCTTACATACTGCTTTATCATGGCATTCTCAGCAACCCGAGTGGGCAAACAGAGTCCTCCTGATCTTGGTTAGATCTGCCTGAGGCCAGGATAGGGTCCCTGCAACCATGCCTCCCTCCCCTCCTCCACGGCACTCCATCGCTGCCCCCCCCCCCCCCGTCTCCACCCCACCCGTCCAGGAACCAAGCTCCTGAAGACCCCAAAATAGTCACCCAGACCTCAGCACCATCCTAGCCAGGCCTGGCATGTGCTAACACGCAACAGCATGGTCTGGCGGCAAAGTTCTGCATTCAAGGATTGCCTTTGTAGGAGACTGGGGTCTCTTCCTTCAGCTTCCAAGCCTAACCCAGACCGGTCTGAAGCCTCACCAGGACCCGCTCTCCTCCCTCCCTATCAGTTTCTCCCCTTCCCCCCACGCTATCAAAACACAATATAGAAGGAAGGATGGAATAGAGAAGGCATCCACAGGAGGCTATAGGATGGAGGAAGTCCGCAAGTGAGGCAGGAAAAGAGGCAAAGTTCCCCTGTTCCCCCAGGTGCGCACATCCCTGCGCCCATCTCCCGTGGACACCCAGCGTCGCCAAGACGCAGCAGCAGCGACAGCCACTCACCTGGGCAAGGCGGCATCTACCCGTGGCGGGGAGGCTCCAAGGCCGGCTCCGCAGGGCGCCCGGGCTCCTTGGCTCGGCCACGCATCCTTCCTGGCCCGAGACAGGCTCACGCTAAGCGCTCCAGCTGCAGCGATCCAGCGAAGGCAGGCAGATGGTGGCCTCGGACCATCCACGCGGGGAGAGCCCTGAGCAGCTTATTCAGTTATATCCATGGCATTTAGCAAGAAGAAGGGGCGGGAGGGGGAGTACAACTTGTGCTCTTCTCTTCCAGATTTTAAAAAAAAAATAAGGGGGAAAAAGGATAAAAAAAGATAATTCCGTCTAGGAAGATGAGGGTAGGATTTTCCTTGTTGAAGAACCACCCCCTGGCATCCCCAGGAACCTGCAGCCTCTTGGAATGTGGGATGTCTTCAAGTTCAGACCAGTCTGTCATGTGTGTGTGTGTGTGTGTGTGTGTGTGTGTGTGTGTGTGTGTATCAGAGGGAGCAAGGCACTCACACCCACAGGCACACACACAAATACACTCCCCCGCACTCCCCGCATGCACACCACTGGCCCCCCCACGCGTGCGCGCAAAGCGCTCTCTCTCTCTCTCTCACACACACTCACACACACACACACACACACACACACACACACACACACACACACACACGGATCCGTGAGGACGCTGTGCGGGTTATGCAGGCAGCTGCGGCCAGCGGTGCAGACAGCCTTAGAGACCCAAGGCGCCCCAGGACTCCGAGGCAAAGCGAAGCGCACTGTCCCCGCCGGGCTCTCCAGCACTGCAGCCCCCAGTGGCCGCCTGCGGAGCTGCAGTAGCTCCGGACCCCAGATCCTGCTTCAGCCGGGATCCACAGCCCGAGGATCCTCGGTTCTGGCAGCGTTCGTTCGGAGTAAATGGGTTGGAACTGCAGCCCAGCAGGGCCGCGAGCCCTGAGAACCCCGAGGACCCGCTTGATCCGCCGCGCAGTGACACGACAGCTCCTGCGCACGGCGATCCCCGCGGCCGGGTCGAGTCCGTGCTGCCGCCTCTCGTGCAGAGTACGCCTTGCACACAGCTACCAGCCCGCCGCCTGCCGGAGGAAAATCGGACCGCGTTGGCTCGGGGCTACGGGTGGGGTTGGCGATGGGAGGATCGCGCCCACCCAGCCCTAAACCCAGCTAGGAGCCATCACTTTGGCTCCTATAGCAACCCGTGCTGGGAGTATGCACACACAAGCACACACGACAGACTTTTCCTGAACATTTCAAGACTGTCCAGGCGAATGGAAGCTCTTGTTTGACAGCCCAGCAGACCATCCTCCTCCATCCACCCCCACGTGACATAGTACGAATCCGAGGTTCTAGATTAAAGCGAAATGTCTAAGGCACGTGGTAGGTAGCAGAGTAATCACTCTGGGCTGGTCGTAGGCTTAGAATCACCAAGCTGGTGCAGCAGAGTCTTAGTGGCCTTTAGGCTCTCAGTGGCCAGTTTCTGGGGAAGGTAAGCCTGGGGTCTGAAGTGCCCGGCATATATTTCCCTGTAGAGGACATGAACTGGGGAATCCCGATGTTGCTCCAGCTCTTAAAACCAAGGGCAAAGAGCATGCCTCGATTCGTGTCTGCTTTTGCTTGTTCCGTGCACCTGTCCCAGATACCCACAGGGAGGCACATGTGTCATGTGGATTATGTCTCTCTGGTCCAACAGTGGCTCGGCTAGACAGGGCTATAGGGAAGGAAGAACCTGTCTCTTGCCTATCTGGGCACCCCAGCTGGGTGCATACCTACTGAGGTGCAAACAGCGAGGGAGGTCTCCTGCAGGGCAGGAAGGAAACTGTCAGATTGGTATGCTTGGTGACACGCTCTTCCTTGCAAAGGTTCTGGGTAGCCTGACAGAAAGGAGGTATGGTTAGGATGCAGCTCAGGGTGTAAGGGGTGGGCTGGCCCTGGAAAGAGGGAAGCTGACTCCAGGAAAGAGGCAAGCAGGAGCAGTGGTAGAGGTGGGAAAGAGAGGAAGACATGAACTGCTGAACCTGAGAGAATATGAAGAAAAGAAGGGGACCCAGGGGCAGGAAAGAGGCAGCTGCTGAGAGCATTCCTCTTTGGTTACCTGGGTTTTGCATAGTGTCATAATTAAGAACTATATTACTATAATGAACATAATAATTTAAAAATGAAACTAAATAGAATAATTTTTAAAGTGGATAGAGTGGAGAGGGCATGCAGTCTGAGATAATGTCTGAATTCTCCCGATGGGGCGGGGCTGAAGGCTAGACTACTCTAAGTAGACTCATCCATGAAAAGATGGGACTAGAAGAGCAAGGTTTGGCACAGGACAGGACAGAGCTGCATTGAGAAAAGGAAAGATGTTAGAAAGACAAAGGCGGAATGGAAGGAAACAATAAAGAAACACTGGGTGTGGGACAGGGCACAACTAAGACCTCGTTCCTGGAAGGAAGCCAACACAGCTACTCTAAAAGAGACAGAACCCAGGTCCTGAGTAATTTAAAGGATAACTCTATAGGGATTGCCTCAGCATGAACTGAGTTTGGGGACTGGACTTAGATGTCCTAGGAGCTCACTGTGGTTTTGAGATGTGTGATAGACACAGCGAGTCTCTCCCCTTACAGGGGTTGAATGTGTCTAAGGCATTTCCAGCTGGAGGGACCTCTGAGCATCCTTGGAAGATGGGTGAGGTCCGGTATGTATGTAGGGAAATCAAGAGATAACCACTCTGCTGCCTATCTCTGCCCATGGGCCAAATGAAGGCTTCTTGGGTCATTGGGTGAACCCAGAAGGTTATATAAGAGTAGCTGCCTGGCTACCAACCACAGAGGTCGGCCAAGGGTAACTGAGGGTCATTCATCCTATGTATGTGGGAGGGGGAGGGGGCTGAACATAAGCCATGTGTCAATAGATTCTTCTCTATGCCCACTCTTTTGAATAGCATGTGGCGAACAGCTTCAAACCTCAGTCTTCTGTTTTCCTGGTCCTTTGCTCTGGCTAGACACCATCACACACACACACACACACACACCCGCCCTAGAATCACTGTGCTAAGTATATTAATATATTTCCAGCCTCTTTGTACTTGTTTTCAAAGCTAAGATACTGAGATGCAGATCCAGAAACGACTGCCCAGAGAATGTCCACTGGACAGACACTTTTAGATACATACAAGCATTCTTCTCCATTTCTGGGTGGTGGAGGATGGCTTGTGCTACATGCTGGACTTTAAGACTGTCCTCCACTCTTTAGTAAGACTCCAAACCCACTGTGGAGAAGGGTCAGGCTCGTTCCCACCCAGAAGCCACTGCTCTCCTGGGATGCCTCACTCGCTTGTCCGCATGTCTGCATCTCTTGGCTTTCTGGCTGGGATGGAAGCACACTTCTCGTGTTGTGCTAACTTCTCCTAGGGTGACACAAACATCTACTCATCCCAGACGAGCAACGATGACAGAAAGAAGCAGTTTCACCAAAGGCCAATGCCGTGAGACCAGTGACTTCATGAGTTTTTTTCAGCATAAACCACATCACTGAAAAGTCTTGCTCGTCATGGATGATGAACTCATGACAGCTGTGCTGTAGAGCAGCCTCTTCAATTAATCATCGACTTCCAGTATACTCGGGCATCTCCGGCAAACCACTTGCAGCTGACTGGAGATCAAGGAGGTACCTTGGTCTAGGAGTGACCTTCCCCTCTTATGTCTACTAGGGGAATGCCAATGGTTCTTTTATTAGAGTATAAACTTGGCTATCTCTGCACCGATCTGTTTGCGCTACTGGGCAAAGTTAGTATCTACTCCAAGACAGAATCATGCCATACCTGTGATAGTATCATACAGCAGCTAGAATATTGTGGGCCTTGTGGCTGGCTCTCCTCACATTTGCTAAGAATCTTATGGGGTCCCCCGGTAGGAGCAGGAGGGCTTAGGTAGTTAGACACTAACAGGCTTGGAAGACACTGGGGTGAGTCTCCCTACCCCAGTAGTTACAAGGCCATGAAACCTAGGAAGAGCTGACACTGCAGAACTTTAATTGCTGATTCAAAGAAAGGGACCCTAGTCCTTTGTCTGAACCAGGAAGAAGTAATGCTATCCTTAACTGGCCAGGAGATCCCAAATGAGACTCTAGGAGCACAAAATCTTATGATTTTACTTCATACCATGGTATTTCCTGATCAAGAACAAGGATCAAGCATTGCTCCCTCCCGCAAGAGTGAATCCAAACCGACCTGTCAATGATAGGAAAGTGAAACACCCCTCAGGAGGGAGAAGCTGCTTTATCACAGAGATGTTAGAAAGGTTATAAAGCCAACCTAAAGAGTAGGTCAACACAGTAGCCCAGCATCTATGCTCACCCCGAGAGCATACTTGGCTCTACTCTGAATAATCTTCTATGCGGCACACCATGACTTGTCTGAATTCTTTCAAAGGAGATCATAAGGGCCAGGAAGCCAAGGGCGGGGCCTAGCAAAATCACCGTGGCAAATGTTGAAAAGGCCCTTCACTGAACAAGAAAGTGGGTTTGGGTCCTGACAGGACATATGATAGAGGAGTGCCCCTATTTGTTATGTTCCCTAAGAATGAAAAAGAGAGGTGGCTGACTCAAAATGCAGGAAGGGGTTCAGGTTAGCTAGGAGGACAGATGCTCAGGGCTATGGAATCACAGGGAAGAGGACTGTCAAGCCCTGAGCATGCTCTGTAAAGGAACAGTGAAGCCTAGAATCCCAGAAGCTGCGGATGCTCCCCTGAGCCTCAGTTCACAGGCCTGGAAAATGACTGTGGGCCAGGGGAGCAAGAGGGCTGCTGGTATCAAGGCATTGGTGAGATGGCTCAGTCAATAAAGTGCTTATGAGATCCCAGTTCAAGCCACAGTATCCACATTTGAAAATCTAGGCATGATGGCCCATACTTGTAGTCCCAGCATTGGGGAGGTGGAGATGGGTGGATCCCTGGGGTTCACTGGCCACCTAAACCAGGCTACTTGGAGAGTTCCTGACCAGTGACAGACTCTGTCTGGAGGAGGAAGGAAGGAAGGAAGGAAGGGAGGGAGGGGGAGGGGGGAGGGAGGGGGGGAGGGGGAGGGGGGAGGGACGGAGGGGGGAGGGACGGAGGGAGGGGGAGGGGGGAGGGGGGAGGGGGAGGGGGGAGGGACGGAGGGGGGGGAGGGACGGAGGGAGGGGGAGGGGGGAGGGAGGGAGGGAGGGAGGGGGAGGGAGGGGGAGGGAGGGGGAGGGAGGGAGGGAGGGAGGGAGGGAGGGAGGGAGGGAGGGGGAGGGAGGGAGGGAGGGAGGGAGGGAGGGAGGGAGGGAGGGAGGAAGAGTAGGCAGCTCCTGAAGAATGATGCTAAGGTAGTCTTCTGATCTCTGCATACATAGGCACACACATCATGTACAACCACATATACATGCACACCATACAGAGAGATCTTGGATCACAGTTATGAACTCCTCTGGGGTCTCTCTCCACAGTCATGGACTGGGAGTTGGCTTCTTGTCCTTCATTCTTAGCATCCCTTTCAGGAAGCAAACCCAACTTATCTCCCACACCCGTAAGTGAATACCTGTGGCTGTAAGAGCTGAGGCCCAGGCCTTAGCTTTTTGGGGCATGCAGACCGAGCCCTTCCTACTCTCTAAGCATCGTTTATCCTTCTTCCTTTCCCGATTGTATAGTAAGAAGCAGCCAGAATACATTCTGATTAGTATGCATATGTATTCCTCAGTTCCATAACAGAATGACTAATACCACCTCCAGCCATTAGCCTGAGTTTGTTTTCTAAATCCAGTTTGCTTTTCATCTTGCAGCTCTGTGTTTACCTCTCCCTCCACCTAGAGCCCAGCGGTCTCCCTCCGCTGTTTCTGTCCCCAGTCCTGGATCTGACCATCCTGAAGCATCCTGAGAAATCAGCAGACACATCTTCACAGAGGTTGGTTGACACACCACTGAGCCCTTTGCTAAATTGTGTGGAGGAGTCAGGGAAGTAGAAGGTAGTGTCTCTCCCTAGAAAGGGGGAAACACACCAATGTTGGCACTGCTGTTTGCCATCGACAACGGGCATCTCAGGGTGTCCCTGTCCCCAGCTTGGCACAATGGTTCCCTGAAGTAGATCATCTCCAGTTTTCAAACAAAAACACTGGGTTCTAGGAAAGCAACACGACAACTTTGAGAGATTAGAGCTGTTGGCTGATGTTTCTCTTCTCTTTAAAATATATTTATTTTATTTTGTGTCTATGAAAGTTTGTCTACATGTATGCCTGTGTGTCGTGTGTGTGCAGTATCCACAGAGCCCAGAAGAGGGTGTCAGATCCTCTACAACTGGAATAATAAAAAGGTTGCAATCCACCATCTTAGTGCTGGGAATGGAACCCAGGTCCTCTGTGAGAGCAGACAGTGCTCTTAAAATCCCTGAGCCATCTATCCAGCTTTAATGGATAGATTTCAAACTAAGAGTCCTGGCTCCATGTCCTGAGCTCCATCATGTGTGCATGGTGGCCTTTCTAGTTAGAGTCTTAATGTGCTTAGCAGGAATCTCCTGGTACAGCCTGAAGAGTTCTTAATACTGGACAAAGAGAAACCTGGGGTGGCCAGAGACACTTCCCAGGGGCTCTTCACACCATATAGCCACATAAGCAGATGAACTCAGAATATTCTAGAATTTAGGATGGTGTAAAATTTACTTTAAAAGGAACACGATAGTTGCCCAGATCCTGATTTCTGCTGTGACCTTGGGCAAATGTTTCTCTCTCTAGGTCTCAGTTTCTTTATCTCTAAAATGAGTGTCAGGAGTCTCCAAGATCCAACAAAGAGCAGCAAAGAAAACAACCACTCAAAAGCTTTGTTGTTAGCTCAGTTGGTCCCGAGCTTACTGTTTAACCTAGAGGACTCGAGTCTGGTATTAAAAGGCTGCATTGTAGCGTGTGTTTGTAATCCCAGTATTGGGAAGTGAATCCAGACCTGAAGCTCACTGCCCAGCCACCTTGCCTACTCCACAAGCTCTAGGCTAGCAAGAGACTCACTGAGAATGAAACAGGTGATGTCACCTACATTATAGATACAGAAAATCAGACAGAGAGAAGCTGAATAGGTGTCTAGGTCAAGGAGGTGACAGGGAGCAAAGCCTCAATTTAATAGTCCTGGTTTAGAAGTGTGAAGTGTGTGTGTGTGTGTGTATGTGATGTAGGTGCACATAAGCTAAGGCATATCCTCAGGACTGTGTGGCAAACTCCTTACCCGTGGAACCATCTTGCCAGTCCTATAATTATAATCTTAATTGGGGAGCCTACACTAAACCTGCCTGCCCCTAACAGTTCAGACTCCACAGTGGACAGAGCAAGTTCTCCACCCTCAGTTTCTGTCCCTACCCCCGCCTCTCTCTGCTTTCGTTTATGGCATGTTTGGAACATAGAGTCGTAAGTGTATGGTTTGTTTTATAATCCAGTCAACTGTGGAAGCACAGCCATCGTCATTTATGTCCCTGTCTCGGCATTGTTCCTCCGGGAGATTTATTGCAGTAGGAACTGTGAGTGGCTACAAGATTCTTGCCATTCCTTAATCAAGCCCTTGGTTTCTCTTTCAAAGGAACTCAGAGAACTGAGCAGGAACCAAACCCTGCCTGGTCCTGCGTAGGACAGCAATGCAGGTTAGTCTAATGCAATTTCCTTGGTGTTTGTGAAAAATGGAAGACATGGACATCATACACTCTGGCAGTGCTGACCAGCTATGTATCTGAATCGTCCCAGCACAAAGTTAGTACATTTGGCAGAAGAATTCTTCCTTCCCAGTGCAGAAAGCACTTCCAAGCAGATAAAGTCTCAAGGGAAGGAGCTGGAGAGTTGGCTCTGCCATCAAGAGGCTCACTGCTCTCACAGGGACTTGGGTTCAATTCCCAGCACTCATAAGGTGGCCCGTTATAGAAATTATTTAATCCAGATCAAGTGTCTCTACTCAGGCTTTGACCCTTCAGTTCCCAGATAAAAGACACACACGGCCTTTATATTTGCAATAAACCTTAAACAGCACAAGAGCTGGGAGGATACCTACTCTCTATCTTATTAGAATCTACTTTCCTATCAATAGCCCTGAATTATTACTTACTATTTATTATGTTTCATCTGGGCTGCTCTTAACTTCAATTGACCAGCCCTCAGGGCCATGTTTTTATGGCTCGCCTAACCCATGGCAACTCCTCCTTCCTCAAGTCTGTGAAACCCAAACCCTGCCTATGTCTCTTCTGCCCAGATATTGCCTGTTAACATCTTTATTTACCAATCAGGAATAACTTGAAGGCAGGGGCACTTAGGGCTATGTGTGGACTCTATCCTCTCTGAGGCAACCAGTTTGGGGGGCCCAATATTAGCATTAGAATAAACACAGCATCAGGCCAACCTACTCCAGTGGCTCCCAACCACCTGTAACCTTGGTTCCAGGAGACCCAATGTCTTCTTCCATCTTCCTGGGAGCATGTGTGGTCTACTTACCCACACCCTGGCAAAACAGCCATCTATGTAAGATAAAACTAAAAAAACAATCATCTCAAGGGGTTGATGATGGCAAGTGAAGAGTTTTTGGGGGACTTATGGCATTTTGATAAGGAGGAAAATAAGAGAGTTGGAAGTCCAGGTGGGGAGAAGTCAAGGCCAAAAGTTGGAATAGTTAGGGAGATCCAAGGGGCTCATGGTATTCCCAGGTGACAGGCCAGAAGGTTTGTTGGTTAAGGACGTGAATTCTGGAAAGGAACTCTCTGGGTCTCAGTTCAAGAGTCCAGCCTCCCACCTGTAAAAGAAGGTATTTAAGTAAGTTAAGGAACCGCCCACTTTTCCAAACATAAACAGACTAACAAGTGTGAATAGTGAATATGCCTAGGGGTGGATGGGAGTATTGAACGGCACAAATGCCTCCAGAATGTGCTACACTGTGCACGTTCACTGCTTGAAGAGAACCTACAGAGCAAATCTATGTTACAAAGGAGATGCACCAGAGCAGCTTATATAACATGACCCAAACCTGTAATTCTGGCACATGGGAGGCAGAGGCAGGAGGATCAAAAGATTAAGGTCATCCTTGGGTATGTAAGGAGTTCAAGCTCAGCCTGAGCTACAAGAAGCTCTGCCTCAGAAACACAAAACTTAGTATCTGGTATAGTCTAAGTACCAAGTACTGAGTTCACAGACTCCCTGAGACTCCCCATGTCTTCCTTGACATTGTTACAGTCCTGGGGTTCAAGAACAGGGCTTTGGGCAAGTGAGAAGCAGAAAGGAACACAAGGGAGACTCAGGCAGTGATACAGCTATGTTCCTGCATTCTAGTTACCCATGGGTCTGACTGGTACATGCAAGCCTGGCCTGCCACTCATCTGAAGTACATGTGTGAGCTGCACTGGACCAGCTCAGCTGCTGGCTTGCAGGATGGTCAAATGGCAAACGTGAAATGAGGGAGATAATCTTTGATTAAAGTGCCTGATGTGCTCCTGAGTTCAGGCTCCCCAGAACCCCTATAAAAGTGGCGTGCATCTATAACCATAGCACCAGGAGGCCAGAAACAGGCAGCTCTCCAAAGCTCATTGGCCATTCAGTCTAGCCTATAGATCAGATCACCGAGCTTTCAGTCCAGGGAGAGACCCAGTCTCAAAAAAGAAGTATGGAGATCAATAGAGGAAACTCGTGTGCTGTTGCCCTCCACACACGGGATCTCATACACAGGGAGGGTCTCACATGTATGCACATGCGACACACAAAAATAATTTTGAATTAAAAGCAAACAAACAAAGACACCCCCCCCCAAAAAAGCAGTGAGCATGGCCTGGCTGATGAGTGGATCTTGGAGGGAGGGGACTGGCCAGGCTGGATTGTGGGGTTCGGTCAAGTTGCAGGTCACTGGTGGCCTTTTAAGAGAGCACATTTCTGCTATTGTTCGGGTAGGGAAACCAGATTGCTAGTGGTTGGGACTTTGTGGGAGGTGAGGAAGCAGAGGCAGTGGGTGTGTAATACTTTTTTGGGGAAATCTAGCTGTGAGAAAGGGATGGGAAGAGGGATGGGAGGAGGGATGGAAGCTCAAGAGAGATGAGTGACAAACAGGCTTTCTGGGGGGTGGGGAAATCTTAGTCAGCTCGAATAAAGCAGCCAGTGTAGAGAGAATGAAACCTTCTAGGGGGTGGGGTAGGGGCCTGAAGAAGGAGGAAGGAGTCTTTTCCCCAGCCAACAGCAGAAATGGACAGAGCATGAGAAGACACCAAATGAGAGCCTGGAGGTGGAGGGATGTGAATCTTCAAAGGCAAGACATATGAATAGAGGAAGTGGAGTTTGAAGCGGGAGTAGCCCCTTGATGGGGTGAGGTTGGCAGCCTGACAGAGGATTTACCCATGATTAAGGAAGGCTGGAGGTTTGTTGCTCACACTTTGTGTGAAGGGGATTCTGAGGGGTCATGGGACCAGTCCTGTGTTTTCAATCTGGACACATCAGGAGAACCAGCATGGGTGCTTTAGAATCTGACATCATCCAGGAGTAAAGATGCATCACATGGGAGAGACCTGAATCTCTCGAAGTCTCTTGTGGGGATCTGGGTCAGTAGGTGACTGAAGACAAGCAGGGGTACTGGGCAGGTGTCAGTGACTTCATTCTGAATGCAGTTTGAGGGTTCAGTAGATGGTGACAGAGCTGGCTCAATTCCCAGCACCGAAACAAAAAAGCAGTGTGTGGTGGTACATGAATCCCATTGCTGGGGAAGTGGGACAGAAAGATTTCTGGGGGCTCACTGGCTATGCAGCCTGACCTACTTGGCCAGCTCCAGTCCAGGAAGAGAGAGAGAGAGACCATGTCTCAAAAACAAAGGTGCATGATTCCTGAGGGATACTTCAGGTTGACTTGTGTTCTACACACACACACACACACACACACACACACACACACACACACAGAGAGAGAGAGAGAGAGAGAGAGAGAGAGAGAGAGAGAGAGAGAGAGAGAGAGAAAACATAGAGAGAGAGAGAGAACACACACACACAGAGAGAGAGAGAGAGAGAGAGAGAGAGAGATATGGACGGATGGACGGATGGACAGACAGACAGACACATACCAAAGCAAAAGAAAACCCAGAGCCTAGGGTCTGCTGATTCTGGTGGTGACTATTGAATACTGATGAGACTTGTTTCTGCTCTGTAATGCCATCCCTGTTCCTTACTGCCGTGGACAGTTGGAGACACCCTTTTGAGAATCTCTTTCCCGTCGGATTCTTGCCACTTTCATTTACCTGCATGTGTATGCAGGGTGCAGTGCAATGGGCTCAGCACACATGTGTTGTGGGAAATAAACCAATCAGGGCTGTTAGCATTTTGTTTCCTGACATGTGTGTCCTTTCTTCATGTTGTCTTCAGACTCCTGCCTTCTAGCTCATTATGAAATGCACAGTAAGTGACTGTGGGCTGTCTTCTTGCTGGGCTATAGATCTACACTACTCTCACCTCCTGAGCCTTTTGGAGCCATTTTGGCTTTCTAGTGAGAGCAGAAGACAGGAAGAGAATAGTGCCGTGTTTTTGTTTCCAGTGTCAGCTCCTGAATCTCACCCCAGCTTTCCCAGTGGACTACCCATGTCAGAGAGGATGGGATCCTGGGATATTGGTGACCACACTTCTCTGTTGACTGTGCCACCAGTCATGGAGTTCAGAAGCTTCCACCCTCTGAGTGACAGCTGTTAGTCAGCCATTTGTAATGCTTCCAGTTTATAAGCTCTTCCATTTTGGTTGAACGGTGACAGTTCCCAAAGCTACAGTCATTTGTTGTCCAGAACTAAAGCAATTTGTTTTTCTAGATTCTTCTTATACCCCCAACCTGATCATAGCTGATTCAGAGACAGCCTGACTCTAAGTACATACACTGGGCTATTTGTCAACTGTGAGGCATGGAATGGCCCCCATTCCTCTAAAACCTATAAAAAGAAATTCCCTTCCTCTGCCATGTGGGCCCAATCTCTCCCTAAAGGTCCCACTGTGCTGTAGCCCACCTGCCTATGACATCAATAATGGTTCTAGCAAACCTCTTAGCTGAAAGGAAAATTTGCCTCAGTGCTCCCTAGAATCCCAAATCTGAAAACCTTCCCCTCTCTCTGATTTTAAACACCTGCCACATTTGATGTGAGTTCCTTGTTAAATTTCCTTCTAAGACAATTAGAGTGTTTTCTGCTTTCTAGTAAAGATGACTTTGCCATGTAGCAGAGCCCAAGATGGGACTGAACACCTGGGTGGACGGAGATGGTTTAGGATGAAGGCCCTGAGAAGGATCACTGACCACTGGGATGGGCCACTGACCACAACTACAGGAGAGTAAAAGACTCCAAGTATGGAGCTCTGATGAGGCCCAAGAAGAACTCTCAAGCCCTTGGAAGACTCTCTGGGGGTATCTAGCTATTCTCTCCCCTCCCCCATCCCTCCCTCCCTCCCTCCCTCCCTTTTTCTCCATCCCTCTCTCCTTCCCTCCTTCCTTCCCTCCCTCTCTCCCTCTCCCTCCCTTCCTTCCTCTCTCCTCTCTCTCTTCCCCACCTCCCTTTGCATCGTATGTGTTCTGATGCACTGAAGTCCAGAGGAAGATGTTGGACATCCTGGTCTAACACCAACCACATCATTCCCTTGAGATGGGGTCTCTCATTTAACCCTCATGCCCAGCAAACCCAAATGATACTCGTGTCTCTATTCCCCACAGCACTGGGGTTAGAGATATGTACACCATCACCCTCATATATTCCCATGAGTGCTGGGGGGACTTGAACTCAGGTCCTCATTCCTGTACAGCAGGTGCTCTTAACCCACTGATCCTAATCCCTCATAGCTGACGCCTCCTAACAAACACCAGCTGCTGGCACTCAGCTACTACAAAATCTCCCAGACAGACTTTGATAGAGCAATGTGGGCACACTGACTTTATCTGGAAGGCGATCTAGAGCACGGTGAAGAGAACAGAGCTGAGGTATACAGTCCGGGGGGGGCAGCATGTAGTGGGGATCTTCAGGTAGAATGTCCTCCCACCGGAGACTCCTGGAATACGGCATTGCGTACTTCAAGCTGCCCTCTAAAGAACAACCAGAAGTGATCAGCCACCTACTTGCTATCTGTCATTGACAGAAGACTTCTAGGGACATAGGGTTTCCAGCAGAATTGTCTCTGTGAGCAGGGAGACACCCTCAGGTATCAAGTATCTATGTTCTTAGCAGCAGCACAAGCCTTCCAAGGCAAGCATTCAACACATCATAGCAATGCGTTATGGTGGCTGATCTAACCTGAAGCCACCTCCTGTCCCCAAAATGGCATCAACAGGTTGCTGCTCTATGCCGGTTAACTCTTGTCTTCCCTTTGTGATGGATTTCCAAGCACCAGCTCTATTGTGGACATGCGTGCCTGTCACTCCATGGACTATTTTGATTAAACTAGTTCATTTCTTTATTTTGTGCACATGTGTGTCCATGCATGTGGAGGCCAAATGTCTGCCTTGGGTGTCTTCCTTAGAAACTTTCCACTTTATTTTAAAAAACAAACATATTGCATTCTTATTTATTGTTTATGTGTGTGAGACGGTGGGGGTACGTGCTTTTCCAGAGTGTCTCACGTAGAGATCTGGGGACACTTGCAGGAACTGGTTCTTTCCTTCAGCTGTGGGGATCAAACTCAAGTTGTTCCCTTTGGCAGTCATCACCTTTACCCATGAGTCATCTGGACAGCCATTCTCCTTACTTTCTGGAAGGTGGTCTCTCAGGGAACCTAGAGCTCACTGATCTGACGAGGCTGGCAGCCACCGAGCCCCAGTCTCATCTCCATACCCCAGGACTCAGAGTAGAGCCATGTGTAGCCATGCCTGCTTCTCCACATGGTTCCTAGGGAGTCGAACCTGAGTCTTCAATATGATGCAGCAAGCACTTTACTATCTGAGCCATCTCTCAAGGCCAGCGTTGGAGGCTTTTTGAAGACAGAACTCGTACAGTTCCCTCAACTTGGGATCTGATATGGAAGCTGATAACATATTGAGCATATCCATTGTGTGGTTCTGATGACGGAACTATGCATGGGGTGGCAGTTTGAGAGGTTTCTGATGACCCCACTCTGTCAGTCAGGTGGCACAATCAGGCATTCTAAACACGTGGCAGGAGATTTATGTCCCCACCCGTTTCTGTGGCAGGTGCCTTTATCACACAGTGTGTATGATTCCTGAACCTCTTTCCAAGGGATTCATGTCTCAGTATGATAATCTCCAAAGCCAGGATATTAGAAATTCAATTTTAAAAAGGAACTGTTTAGGGTGTCAGCAGCATGCTATGATAATTATCTGGGGATCCCCCCCCCAACTTAACAAGTAAGCTCATTTCCACCGCGTACAAAGAATGGGGAGATTATTTGTGTCTATGCTGCTTACCCACCCCAATCCCCACCCCACCCCCATCTCCCTTCCCCATCTTGCCAACACATGGGGAGCTACTCTGCTCTCCAGAGCATATGCCTGAATAAGCCTGATTGCTTTCCTGTATTTCTTTATAAAACTTTAAATATTCATCATGCTATCAAATTAAATGAGATTCTTTGCCTGTCATTCTTTTCAACACACTGGAATCTCTTCTCTGATACCTATCCTTGCACCATTCGAAGCCTCTGCATGCTGATATTTAACTTGCAGCCATTCCCCATAAGATTGGCTCCCAATCAAATGAGAGAAATGGTCAGGAAGACAAGAGAGTGGGTGGGTCTTGTTGCCAGGACCAGGAAATCAGCAGGCAGGTAGGGGTGGCCAGGATAGGAGA
The DNA here is from genome assembly GCF_978045245.1 of Mus caroli. NCBI lineage: Eukaryota > Metazoa > Chordata > Mammalia > Rodentia > Muridae > Mus > Mus caroli. The sequence continues at coordinate 45,823,700 of NW_028227273.1, forward strand.
GAGAGAGAGAGAGAGAGAGAGAGAGAGAGAGAAGCCATTTCTTTCAGCTAGACGAAGGAGAGTTGAAGATGAAATGCCAGATGGGGCAATGGCACTGGAGAGTAGGTCAAAGGTGAAATAAAAACATCTCAGCAGGTCTACATTGGCCTCCCTTTCCTCTTCTCCGCCCAGTTTAAGGGCAGAGAATTAGCCAGTCCCACAGAGCTATTCCTGAATCAGACACAAGCAGCCAGATCAGATGTCATGTTGAAGGCTGTTCCTGCTCCTCAAGCCATTACATGTCTTTGTCCACCAGTGATGGATGCATAACCACTATGATGATATACTGAGCACCTCTAGGAGAAATTGGGAGGGAGTGGGAGAATGTGAATATGTAGATAGGCCTGAATATTCTATAGTGCGGCGTTAAATTTCGATGCAATTCATTATATTTTAATCTACTCTTCCTGTGAGGTCTCTTAACAAGGGAATCGATCAGCAAGCACAGTACTAACGTGCCAGGCAAAGGGGTCACCATCTCGGAACTGTAGTCATTTATAATCAGCCTGAAAGTAGGATAATGCTCTGTAGGAGATAGCCCAGAGCAGAGGAGGAGGAGGCAGAACCATCGATACTGAGGTTCAGGTCGGGGCGCAGAGGGGTGTCTGCAGTGGTCGGAGTCTCACACTGCACTGCGGGCCTTCCAGCCCTGCTCCCGCATTGCGGGAAGTTCACCCCACTGCTTCAGCACCACGCATCTTGGACAGAGCACTGTGCACGCTAGGGTGTGCTCCGAGGTTAAAGTCATCTGGGGCTCCCTGGGCAGCAAGACTAGGTTATGTCCCATTTGGAATAGCAGCTTGCAGAGTGGCAGTGTCTAAGGCCCATCCTTCTCGGCTGCTGCTGTTTTTTTCTGCAAGGGGTTTGTTTGTTCCACAGGTTCCGGAAGGACCCTTAGCGTCCTGCTCGCCTATAAATCAGGCGCTTCAAAAACAGTAGATGCCTGTAGGCGTGCTGCAGCCCCGATTTTCAAATATGACTGTCCATTAGAACAACTGTGGACTCCATAGGGGTAAGATTGGGTTAGAGGACTGCATGTTTTAACTTACCTCCTCCCTGGTTCTTCCACACCACCCAGAAAAGATATTTGAGTAATGTGGTATTGGAACACATGTCTGCTGTGACTTCTTTTCTATCTCCCCAGCAAGACTTCCCTGCCTTCACACCCCTCACCCTCACATCTGTCTCTCACAAGTGTGCACTCTCTCACATTTTTACCCAGCATCCCTGTGCACAAATGACTCCTGTATTCCCTTAACTTGCAAGGAACCCATTACGTTCCAGACTCACCTTTAACTTTCTTCAGATGTGAACGATGTGTGAGGCTTGGGGTGTAGCCCAACTTGTAAAGTGCTTGCGTCGCATGCATGACACCCTGGGTACAGTCAAAATCTATAGAACTTGGCATGGTAACGCATGCCTGTGATTTCATTACTGGAGGAGGTGAGGCAGGAATAAACAGAAGTTCAAGATCCTCTTCACAAAGAGCTCAAGGTCAGTCTGGGCTACACGAGATCCTGACAAAATACGTATTCCAAAACTACAAATATAGAAAACATAGAAGACAGTGACTGTCAAGGAGATCCTCAGCCCTCAGGGAAGACAGGCAGAGTGATACATGCTCAAGAATGAGTGTGTAATTAGGGACTAGGGAAGCAGGGTAGGCTCATGTGTTGTGGGTACACCGTGGGGCAGATGGCTGCCACTCTTGGGGGATGGTGTCAGTCTTAAGAGATGCTGGGGTTACTCATGCACAGCTTCCTTGGTGTTGCAGACAGCATTCCATCTGTGTGGCATGTGGCACATTGCCACAGAGCCATCCTCATCCTGTTCATCCATCAGAGAACCTCAAGAGACACTCGGCTTGCTGACAAATGCCCTCAATCTCCTTTCCTGCCTGTAGCTCTTTATTTCTTTTCCCTCCTCATTTCTCCTTCCAAGATTGCCTCTTTTTCTCACTCTATCCCTCTACCTTAGCGAGCCCCTTCCATCCAGGAATTTCTCTTTCTGTATCCCCAACTTCAAGATGCCATTGGAGGTGTGGGTGATTTGAGTTGTTACTAAACCCTGAAGGGATGGAGTTGGCCAGTTTACCAAGAGGCAAGGTTGGACTACATTAGGGTACCACCAGAGCTGACATGCTGCTGAGGCTCTAGAATTACCATGCTGCTGAGGCACCAGGTAATCATTGGTTGCTGTTCCCTCCCCAGAGGTTACCCATACAATGCCTCCTTCTTTCAGAAGCAGAGTCTGTCTATTCTCCAACTCCATAGTGTTCTTTCTCCTTGCCCAGACACCACTTAGCACCCCATTCTTACTTTCCACCCCATTCCTGCTCTTCTCTAGATCCACCACTATTCCCAGTAGTGACTGATAAAGGAATTTCCACTCTGACCCTCCCAGCGAATCTCCTTCTCGCAGAGGTCACCTTGGTGGAGAACCTCTTCTATGCCTGCTGATATAAATTCCTCATGACTCTGGCTTTATTTTAATCCATGTATGTGAGTACAATGCAGAAGAATCCTTTCTTCATATCCTGGCATTTTTTCCCACCATAAATTTGATGGTATGAATCTATTTCCCAAGTCCTGAGAACATTTTATCAAGGACAGCCATGTGTATCAAATGTACATAGCATGTTCTCATTCCCACCACGTAAAGTTTGAATGGCTGTTTCTGCTGCTGCAGTTTCTTGTGTCAGCACCACACACACAGCAGCAGCATACCATCAGGGTCCCTCAGTCCTTATGTAACCCTGGATCAAGGCTCACTTTTGGGTCTCCTTCGGGGATTATCATGGAACATGTTTTTCACATCTGCTGCCTCTTTCCTCCTGCATCTAGGTCTTATTGTCAAATCAGTTTAATTGTTTTGATGTCTGATACTTCAAACAAGATATTTCACCTGCAGACAAATCTCTGTCCCCAGGACTTGAGCACCCTACTGTCACAGGCTTTCCTTGTTGGGCTCACCATGACATGGTGGATTCTTTAGATGTATGGACTGGACTGACTTAAAGCCAGTTTCATGCCCCCATTTCTATGCCATGACCTGGACCGGTGGGGATCTACTGGGGGAATTGGGACTGTTTCCATCACTGGCCCCAGTTCTTTCACAGCCTGGCTTCTGCTTCCTGTTTCTGGCTCTTTAGCTACTATATTTGGTTGTTATGACAACCATTCAAAGTGCAAGTGGTAGTATACAGGTATAGAACTTGAGGACCACAGAGATGGAGTAACCTGCTCATCGTTGCTAGAGTTCCAAGACTATAATACAAACACTCTGCTTTCTTAATGCAGGAAAAAACATATTCACCAATATGAGATTTTAGTTTTAAAGGAGGAGAAAGTTCTGGGTATCTGAAAGAAAGGGGCTCTTTCCCTACTGATCCTTCTCAGGCAGATAGCTCTTGTTTTTCTTCATTTGGCCAAAGGAAGTCATCAGATTCAGAGGGTTTTAAATATGCATGGCATCCCTAGGCACTCACTTGCTGCTTCCGAGCTGCAGAGCGTCTCTTATTGCAGGCACCTGCATTTCTCTGCCTGGGGGTCTTCACTAACTAACTATATGCATGGCAATGTGGCTGCAGTGTTAGGGATTAGAACCCAGAGAGACACTTCGAATCAGTGATGAACGAGGGCTATGTGACTGATGACCTTGTCACTATCCCTTCAGTGGAATCAATCTGGAACACATGTCCCATGCCACTTCTCAGAAGTTCCCAGTGGCTTGGATGCCAGTTGTTCACAGTAGCAAGATGTTCATCTATAAGCCCATATTGGGCTCATATTGTTCAGATCCTTATTCCCCATGGATATTTCCCATGTTCATGTGTATGTGTGTGTGTGTGTGTGTGTGTGTGTGTGTATGTGTGTGTGTGTGTGTGCGCATGTGTGTATGTGTGCACAACAAAGGCCAAAAGTCAATATTAGGTGTCTTCTTCCATTGGTTTCTATCTTACTTTGTGAGAAAAGGTCTTTCATTCAACCTGGTGTTCATAATTCTGCTATACTGTCTGGCCAGTGAGATCTAAGAATCCTGGGATTGAAGGTATACATCATTGCATCCAGAGTTTTGCTTGGATCCTGAGGACTGAACTCAGATCCTCCTACTTTCCCAAAAGACACTTTCCCAACTGAGCCATTTCCCTAGTCCCTCCACCCTGACTCATCCCTTGTGCTTGAGCCTACATACCAGGTTCTGCTTCTCAAAGAATCCAGTCCATTATAACCCGAGTAAGACCTTAGAGATAACCTGACTCAACAGCCTCAAGAAAAAAACCAAGTCCCAAATACAGAAGTGACCTGTAGTCACACATGTCTTCACTCTCTATTCAGCTCCTCTTTTTTTCCCCCTGACATCCCCTCATGCAACTCCAGGCTGCAAATGGAGCACTTGAAATGGATGGACTGGGTTGGTAGTGGGTTAAAGAGGGCTGGCAAAGAGAGCCAGAGCAGGAAAGTCCACACTCCATAAATCTCATTGAAATTCCCCACTTTGCTTTGGCTGTCAAGAATTCCACAGCACTGTGCCCATCTTGCCAGCTATGGGCAGCAAGGCTCTGCAGTCGTGACCCAGGTTAATTGTGCAGATCTCCTGAGACACTCGGAACTAGAGAGGTTAAAATAACTTTTGCTTCATGTCCAGGAAGGCTGGCTGTTCTACCACATGCCCTTTCCAAGCAGTTGCTGGTGTGGGTGAGCGCTGGCCTCGGTGCTGAAACCTGCGTGGGTCCGGCTGGTGGGCTGGTGAGGGCTGAGCAGGATGGGGTTTGCTGAAGCTCATCAGAGCTGAGCAGAAACTTTAAAAACCACTCACTTAACCCAGCCGTGGTAAAGGTAGAGCATGGAGGCTCACAGGGTGAATGGGACTGCTCAGCTGATGTGATTATGCCTGCTATTTAAGATCAAATATAAGTTGTCTTTGATTGCTTGTGTCAATGAAAGGGAAGAAGGAACTTGCAGAATTCCAAATAGCATGCAATACCAAATAATTTCTATTTTGAGTGTAGATGGAATTTGAATGCATTTGGTGGGAGGAAAGTGGTTGCCTGTGTACCTTTGTAATCATGTGGAGCCCTGCTAAGTGAAATGAGAAAGGATGGTGGAAGGAGTAGAGAAGAAAGACAAGAAGTAGCCGGTCCCAAATTAACGATACCCTGTGGACCATATTCACAGAGCAAGCTGTTAAACACTCTACCCATCTATGAAGCTGTGTTTCTTTCACTCAAACCTCACAACCTTCCTGTCTCTTCTCCCTACCTCTCCCTCAGTTTCTCCTTCCTTTGTCTCCTCCCTCTCCTCTCTTTTATTTATGTCTTTAGATTCTAGCTCCAGGGACCATCATGCCCACTGCTGCATTATAAAATGTCCACCATCCTTATCTCCTTGGTCAATTGCATGCATTCTGAAAGTGTTGGCTTCAGGTCTACCTGCTTGCATTTCAATATATGTCTACTGTCAGGTTAAAAGACACACAATGTTGGACCAGGGCTTGGCTCTTACCCCACCTTTATATCTGGTAGTGTGTATCTAGTGAACCTTTGCCCCACTGTGAAAAGGCTAATCTGACTCAACACAAGTCAGGTTCCATTCCCCTGGGGCCTCCCCTGAGCAAACCATTTCCTTCCATGGGTTGTATTTTCAATCAGATTGACCTACACAGTGCCCCTGCCCAGTCATTCCTCAACCTTCTGTACTTGACTCCAACCCAGTGGCCCAATGGAGTCCACATTACCAGGGACACCATTTCCAATGACTTCAGTGCCAGCATTCTTCTTCCCCATGCCTTGGTGACAGTACCTGAGCAGCCTGTGAAATGCTGGGTTTCCCCAGCACATTCGTAACATTCTTTGTTGCCTGGGAAAAAGTAGCTCAGGCAAGGAGAGGTTTAACCAAAGCTCCTGGTTGGAAGGGACAGTCTATCAAGGTGGGGGACAGCATGGTGGCAGGAGCATGAGGCAGCTTGTCACATTGCATCTACAGTCAGGAGACCAAGAGTGACGAGTGCTGGACCTCAGATCACTTCCTCTTCTTTATTCAGCCCAGAACCTGAGTCCAACAGATGATGTCCCTTACAGTCAGGAAGGGTCCTCCCACCTCAACGAATGCAATCTAGAAGCTTCCTCAGGCCATGCCCCGTGTTGTCCCTTGGATGATTCTTGACTTCATCAAGTTGGCAGTCCTGACTGGCCATCACCCCCACACCTGCCTTTGGCCCTCTTCTCAGTCCATCTAGTCTGCCTCTCTGGTCACACTGGAGTTCATTGCTACAGTGCAGGTCTCAGCTCAGCACTGTTTTCTGAGCAAGCAAGACTAAGGGGTTGGAGAGAGGGCTCAGGGCACTGGCTGCTTTTGCAGAGGATCTGGTTCAGGCTGGTTCTCAGCAGCCACATGGCAGCTCATAACTGTCTGTGACTCTTACTCCAGGGGATCTGATGCCCTCTTCTGGCTTCCATGGGCCCTGTACACATGTGGTATACATATACACATAGGTAAGCACATACAATACATAAATCTTTTTTAAAAAAATGAATGAAGATCCTCACTGATGCAGATCCATCCATCCTTCATGGAAAGTTTCACCCTCCCACAGATTGACTTTCTTCTACATTTTCTATAGCTAAGAAAGAACACAGGATCTGATAGACACCATGCCTCCCCCATTCTATTTCATTGGTTATGGCTTCATAGTTGCCTAGTCTAGTGGCCACCTAGTACACCTTTGTATATGTTTGGCAACATTAGAATTTTAGGCACTGTGTGTGTGTGTCTGTCTGTCTGTCGATGTATTTTGTTCTTAGTCAAGTGCAAGTGTAATCATGGAAAGCCAGTCGACCCCAGTTATTTAGACATTAGTGTGAGTTAGTATCCTTATTAGAGAGTATGGCAGGAATGTAAGGGGAAAGACTGAAGGCTGAAGCTGGGAGCTATGTGGAGAACCAAAAGCAGTCTTGGGCATAGAAGCAAGCAGCTGGAGCACTGGAGCCCAACCCTGCCAGCTTCCTAATTTCCCCCAGCTTTGGCATGCAGTATTCACGAGCTTCAGATTACAAGAAGCCTGTTTCTGCTTTACATCTACCTCGGGGCTGACCCATCTGTGCCTGGTTCAGGACCATCGGCACATCTGGGGAGAGCTGAAAATTTAAGATAAAGTTTCCTAGTCTATAGATATAATCAATCTCTCTCTCTCTCTCTCTCTCTCTCTCTCTCTCTCTCTCTCTCTCTCTTTCTCTCTCTCTCTCTCTCCCTCCCTCCCTCTCTCCCTCCCTCCCTCCCTCCCTCTCCCTCCCTCCCTCCCTCCCTCCCTCCCTCCCTCCCTCTCCTTCCCTCTCTCTCCCTCCCTCCCTCCCTCTCTCTCTCCTTCCCTCTCTCTCTCTCCTTCCCTCTCTCTCTCTCTCCTTCCCTCTCTCTCTCTCCTTCTCTCTCTCTCCTTCTCTCTCTCTCTCCTTCTCTCTCTCTCCTTCTCTCTCTCTCTCTCTCTCTCTCTCTCTCTCTCTCTCTCTCTCTTTTCTTTCTTGCTTACATTTAGTTAGCTAGATAGAATATAATTATATTTGAATTTAGGGCAAAACTGATTTGTAAGACAAGCTCTTGGTTTGTAATATTGAGCCAACCAGGTGAAAAAAAAAAAAGAAGGAAAGAAACCTCATCAAAACTTCAAAAAGGCCAATGATCATGTTATGATTGAAATTCTGTCCCTCTCTCCTCATCCCATCTCCTATTAATTTGGACAAGAGCTGGATCCCTCTTGGGACCTGGGCTCATTGTGTCTCACAGATGGTCTCATGTGACTGGCACACAGCCTACAGGCAGGCCCTAAACACCCACCAACAAGAGTTGTGGGCCTCCAGCTTGATGAACAAGTTCCGAGGGATTAGAAAAGGACCTGAGATATCAGGAGTGCATGGGGCTAGAGACAGTGATGGGGGTGTGGAGAGCTGGGCATGAAACTCTGGAATCCGAGACTAGAACACATGAAGAAAAGGCAGACTAAGAGGAGGGGAAGAGCTGACTCACTTGGTAACATGACTGCTGCACAAACGTAGGGACTTAAGTTCAAAATTCCAGCACCTACAGAAAAAAAAGCCAGGTGCAATCTAAAATCCCAGGGGGAGAGAGACAAGGGGGTGCCTAGGGCTCTCTCGACACAGTCTAGATGACCATTAAGGTGCAGGCTCAGTAAGAGACCCCTTCCAAGACAGACACAAGTGACGGGTTATTGAGAGCGGGGCCCAGCCTCTACCCCTGGTCTGCACACTCACAAGCATGCACACATGTCCCCGATCTTGGCCACACCAGCACAAACACACACAGAGTCATGTAGAGCATCCCAGGGGATCACACATTCATAAAACCAGCGACTCTTGAAGTGGGAATGACCTACAGAGCGTCTGTCCTTAGCTCACTTCTCCACTATGTGGCCGTGAAAACAGGCATAGGAAGGACCTCTACTACCAGGGCTCACCCAGTGACCAGGCATTTAACCCACCATTCAGACAGGGACACCCCAGGGTCTCTCCAGGCAGGAGGCAATGTACATACCCTCCCAGCAGCCTGCAGTGTTGGCTCTGTAGTATGTGGCACCCCTGTCCAGGCTTAGCTGTGACTCTGCCTCTTATTTGTTAGCTTTTCCAAGGATTAGATAGGAAGTTCACTCTTTGGAGTTTGGGATAGGCAGGCCATATCCTTCTCTCTCTCTCTCTCTCTCTCTCTCTCTCTCTCTCTCTCTCTCTCTCTCTCTCTCTGTCTGTCTCTGTGTGTGTGTGTGTGTATGTTTCACTAGGTGGAATATGGGAGAGGCAGGCATGTTCTCTTCCCACAGACCTCCCTCGTGTGTGTGTGTGTGTGTGTGTGTGTGTGTGTGTGTGTGTGTGTGTACAAAGGCTGGCCAAGCAGGAATCCAGTGACTACCTCTCATAACCTTTCAGTACAACTGAGAAAAGCTCTGTAGAGTGTTTGCATTTGGGGTGCTCTGATGCCCTTTCTAGGCATGGCCACCTATTCTCAACTCTCCTCTATGGAGGGAAGAGGTGAGAGGCTGTGGGGTGCATATGGGTCCTGGAAGAAGGGGGTGAGGCCAGCACTTCCTCAGACCCCCAGTGCTCCCAAGTAAACATGGAAATTTTCTACATATCTTTGTTACATCAACATGTGCCTGGGTCTATGAGTGGATAATGGCTGATGGATGGATAGATTATGCATGTATGCATGGATGGATGGATGTGTGAATGAATAGATGTATGTATGTATGTATGTATGTATGTATGTATGTATGTATAGCTGTATGCATGTATGTATGTATGGATGTGTGGATGGATAGATATATGGATAGATGGAATGGATGATGGATGGATGGATGGATGGATGGATGGATGGGTGGATGGATGGATGGATAGATGGAATGGATGATGGATGGATGGATGGATAGGGATAGATAGATGGATGGATGGATATGTGGATGGATGGATGGGTGGATGGATGAATAAATAAATGATGGGCTAATGAATAAAGAAACTTAACCTAAAGGGTTAGGGTTACAGTAAAGAAATTGAGGCTAGAAATCTGAAATAAAGGCTAGGGCTATAGGCCAGGTCTTGGCGTGCTTATCTAACATTCACAAAACTCTGGGTTCAGTCTTGGAACTGCATAAACTTCCCTGGGAAGAGCACCCTGACTGAAGTCCCCTAGCACTCCCCAGGGAACACGGAACAAAGAGTCTGAGGATTTGGGCCCTATTTCCAATGCAGATGTCAGGTTGGTCTGCTCTATCCACACTTCAGGCCCAGGCTCTCTATCTGCAGTACAGGTCAGTTATGACTGTTAAAACACGTTATGAGGTTGAGCCCCAATGTTTTTAAATGCCAACTTCTAACACCTATAAACTCCCGAATCCCATTGATTCCTTTAGTCCGTAGATAATCATAGCAATAATAAAATAATAATTATGAATTCTGCATTTTTTTAATTGGAGGAGAAATACTCGTAGAGATTCTTCCTTCCTGATGCTATTTGGGGAGTTCAGGGCTAAATATAACCAGTATGACAAGCTTTCCAAACGCCACCATCTCGAATTAGAAGATGTGTTTACACCTCCTATCCATAGCCCTGTAGCAGACACTCTGAAGATGTTGCAGAGACACATGGAATCAGCTTCCTCCTGTGAAAAGAGATCCAGGTCTGTCTCTGGGAACAAAACAGGGCAGAACTCATGGATGGAACTGGCGAGGGTGTCAGGGGACACTTATGTATGTGAGGATTGATCCCTGCCCTTGGAAAGTCTCATGTAGAACCAGTTTCTATTTATTGAGTGGTTACTAGGTATTAGGCTCTGCACTAAATGATTCATATATGAGACTTTGAGTCCCCATGACAACCTTGGAAATGGGGTCTCTCAAGGACATGGCGGTGTAAGGGCCAGTGAAGTGGTGCTTTAGTAGTTGTCTCTACTCAAGGTCCTAGGTCACTCAGTGCAGTGACTGCCCCTCTGTGGCTCCTCCTTCCTCTTGTGAAAGGTGGCAGGTGAACGCTGTGTTCAGGATTCAGTGTGAGGTGTGCAAAGGTAGACAAGGCACACCATTTGCCCTTGCACACTGCAGGCCAATGCTTGACTAACAACACTGCTCTAATGAGAACACACAGTAACAAATAGCAATAAAGAGGTTTCAGGGGACATAGTGCTGGTGGCATGGGTGGCTTCAGAAAGGAAGCAAGGTTTGAGTGTAAATGTACAGTGGCAAGCTTAGGCCATGAAGGCACAAGAGGGCTATCCTGGGACAGTGGTTTGAGAAACAAAGGCAAAGTATACAGGCACATGCCAGAGTGGGGACAGCCAATGGTGAGGTGGGCATTTAGTCCCCTCCGTGTCACCCAAGTTTACTCCTGATGTACAGTGGTACAGATTATGAACCAGGAGAAAATCCTTTTCAGGGGACTCCAAAGTCAAGAACAGCTCTGCGCACCACTTCAAAGAGCGAGGGAAGTGTTGGATGACTAGTCCCAGGGTGGTGACTTGGATCCAGATATCTTGAAATAACTTCCCCATTGGCTGATGCTTTACAGCTCTGCATCAGAGTCAGACAGTGCCGTCAGGGAGCCTGGCTTCTCCCACTGACACTGATGGTGGTCGCTGGCTCTTAGGGTCTTCCCTCTGGAAGGGGACCCACGGGATATGAGTACTAACATCTCATTGAACCTCACGATGCGTAGTGACTGCTGATCAAATCCCCCCCCCCCCCATCCAATTCCCATTCTCCTCTGCTCCTCACCTTCTGCTGCCTGGGTTTTGTTTTTGTTTTTATTGTTGTTTTGGGTTTTGTTGTTGTTGTTGTTTGATTGGTTGGGTTTTGTTTTTTTTCCATCCGTCTCTGCATATCTGTCCATTTGTCCTACTTGTCATCTGTGCAGCTGTCCCTCTGCTTGTTTCCTCTGTCCCTTGTTCCTCTATGGCCTTCCTCTCCCTCTTCCTCCCCTCCTTCTCCCTCTCTTTTGTTCTCCCTCTCTCTCTTTCTCTATCACCCTTATCTCACAAAATGAAGGCACTTTTTAAAAAGTTTTGTTTCTATACACAAGGCAGTAAAATGTTCCTCTCCTCTGAGAAGAGGAAGCACTGGCTGGGATTAGCAGGATGCCAAGTACACTATGAGTCCCTGGGGGACCACAGCCATCAGGGCAGTGTGATGCTGTCTCAGAGCTCAGTTGCACAGCCTGTGGCCACTGACACCAGGTCCCCTTCCTGTCATAGGTGTTCCTGTCACCAAGGGAGAAGTGGCAATAAACTTCCCAAGGGCCCTAGGATAATCTCTATTGTCCCTACTCAAAAGGTTTCAGATAGCCTACACCCTGCCACACATCTTTCCTGCCTTGTATCCAGCTCCCATTTTGGATGGGTAGATGCCACTCTGAGTTCCACAGGATTCCCAAGGATGGGGTTCATAGTTGGTCAGAGTGTCTGGTTTGGTAAGATTCCTGTATCACCCCATTTGGAGGAGTTCTCAAGTCCCCATCTTGCACAAAGTCACCTCTATACATGGAGGACAATGGAAGTGGGGTTCAGTAATGAGAGAGAGGATAGTAGGATAGAAGGTCTTGCTGATTGGCAACCAATCCTGTGTAAAAACCTTTGGCAACATCTGCACCACATGCAGAGAGGAGCTTCCTGGTGACCCAGCCAGGGTTGCTGAAACCCTCCACCTACCTCTAGCGTACCTCTCCCACTGGCCCAACTCCCGTGACTGTTGGACTCTGTGTACGGTTTCTGCCACGCCCCACCCCCACCCCAGGTCAACCTCTGCTTTTAAACCCTCTTTAGGTAGGGATAATGGTGGAACTTATCCTGGGTCAGTTGTGATAGCTGATTAATAAAATTCCCCTCCCCACTTCCTCCTTTGCCTGTACCTACAAATCTGTTTCTACTTTGTGCCAGTTAGCTTTTAATGGTCCCAGAGGGAGCCTCAGTTGAAGAATCTGCTTCTATCAAATTCACACGTGGCCATGTCTGTGGGGGCATTTCCTTGATTGCTAATTAGTGTAGGAGGCCCCAGCCCACTGTGGGTGGCACCATCCCTAGGTAGGTGGTCCTGTACTGTATGAGAAAGCTAGCTGTGCAGAGACTATAGAGCAAGCAGACTAGGAAACAGCTCTCATCTGTGGCTCCTGCCTCTGCTTCTGGGCATGCATCCCGCTGATATCCCGGGAATGGAGTGTTCAATGCCAGCAGCCACTCAGAGCCATTCAAGAGAAGCCCAAGGAAGTAGGACTTCTCTTTAGAAAGCAACCCAGGGAGGGAAATGGATGTGAAAGCCCAAGGATATGCACATAAAGGTGGAGATAGAAGAGATGAGATGCAAGTAGAGATGCTGTCCTGCACCAAGAAAGACTGCACACCTGAGGTGGTGGGAGAAGTTTTTATTTTGATGCAGAAGCCCAGGGCTCCACCCAGACAGAACGCAAAATGAGTCTTAGTGAACGTGGCAGAAGCTCCTTGATCTTACCACCAAGTCCACCAGCCATACCTAGTATCATTGATCCAGACCACTGCAGTGGTGATCAGAGCGGGAGCCCTGGAAGCGAGCCCCACACGGGGTTAACATGACAATCACAGTCATACTCCTGCCCAGGACCCTACAGAGCCACGAGGCTGGCAGCCAAGCAATTAGGAGCTGATCTTTGAGCATGGCCAGGATGCTCTCCCAGAACACAAAGTAGCCTTGGATTGAAAGGGATTGTGACTTCTCGGACCCCTCTGCATCATGGCTCACAGAGAGATGACAGTGGCAATGTGTCTACTCTGTCTCTTCCTCCTTGAGGACATCTGGGGCAGGGGAAGGGAGGAAGCAAGGCTGAGCTGGGGACTTTATCGTGCATGTGTTTATTCCAAGGCGAGGAAGAGGATGTGAGGAGTGGATGGCAGTCTGGAAAGCCTGGGATAAGGGGTCTGTGGGACCTGGAGGGCACATCCTCACTGCCCCTAGTGCTCCCTTTTTCTGTTGATCCTCATGCTTTCTGTTGTGATATACATTATATTCACCAACCATCGTATGCTGTTTAAGCTTGTGACAAGTAGACTCTAAGGGCATGGAGGCTTTCCTGTGTCTTCAGTCTTAAGCATGCTTATGTCAAGAATCTCCCAGGACTCCTGGTCCTGGAGCAGGCTGCTCCTCCCTACCAGTCACTACTGTGACAGGGTAAAGGGACAGCTGAGAGTGTTGGGAGCATCTAGGACCCAAAGCGTCTCCAACAGAGGTTGTTATTGTTTATCCATGGTGCAGAAATGCCTACGATGAGAATTGGAAACTGGAAGTTTGTCCCTGGAGAGAAAGCTCTCCGTGGCTCCCACTAACTGCCCCAGCTCCCCTGGTCAGTTTCTGCTGGATGTCTCAAGCCTTGATTTAATGATGTTATTTCGCTAGTTCGCTCGGTCAGGCTACCCAGGTCACCTCTGCTGGATGTTAAAAGCGCCCAATTTGATGGCATTCTCTGTTGCTTCCGTCTATTACTTGCTATGTAGTTTTTCACTCTTGCTTGCTGTATGCTTAATAAACTCGCAATCCTAAAAGTATGGGTCATTCTCTGGACCAAACAGAACATGGCATTCTCAGCTGCTCTGGGGGTTCACCTCTCCCAGGGAGCCTACCTGGAGGTGGGCAGTTGACTCTGTGAGACTCAGGGAGCACCTGGAATAGAGTCTTACCCAGTTCCAAAGGAGGGCAAAGATGTGTGTCCTTAATCTTTCATCTTTTTCAGAGAGTGTCAGAGCTCCTACGACAGGCCTTGACACAGCTCAATGGATGTGGCCCTCAGATGAGACTGGACACTCTTTCTCTGCCTGGCACACCTGTCATAGCCTAAGAGTGATCTAATATGTCCTAAAAATACTTTGCAGTACAATTTAAAGATTTATTTTAATTTTGATTTATGTGTGTATGTTTCTTTCCCTCCTCTGTGTGTTTGCATGTGTGTCCCTGTGTATATGTCTGTATGTGTGTGCCTGTGTGTGTGTGTGTGTGTGTGTGTGTGTGTGAGAGAGAGAGAGAGAGAGAGAGAGAGAGAGAGAGAGAGAAGAAAGATGAGGGCAATGACCAAGGAGGCCAGCAGAAGGCATTGGATCATCTGGGGCTGAAGTTACTGATGGGTGTGAGCTGCCTGACATGGGTTCTGGAAAATGAACGCTGGTTCTGGGTGAGAGCAGTAGGTACTCCTAACCACTGAGCCATCTCTCCAGCACCTGAAGTACAGTTCAAGCAACAATACTTTCATTGAAATGAAATTTCTGCTCCCATTATTGAATCTCTCTCTCTGTCTGTCTGTCTCTTTCTCTCTCTCTGTCTCTCTCTGTTCATCTTCTGTCTCTGTATGTCTCTGTGTCTGTTTCTGTTTCTCTCTGTGTCTCTGTGTGGCTATCTCTGTCTCTCTTGGTCTCTGAGTCTTTCTCTCTGTCAATCTTGTGTGTATCTCTCTGTCTCTCTTACTCTCTGTGTCTATGTGTGTTAGGCATATTTTGTATTAATTTTAATTGGGCATAAAGAAACCAGGTCAGGAGTAGAAGAAAGTTCCCAGACCCATTCTCCTGGGGAATAATAATCTAAACAAGCAGCTTAGCAATTCTATATATTTGGGAAGGAAAACAAAATAATTGGCTAACATTCATAAGAACTATAATTAACAAATTTAGACTCTAGGTATTTCTTCCCTCAAGAGCATGCTTTTGTTTATTTTAACTGAACAAATGGGTTGATTACAATGAACAGGCCATGGAAATGTTGACTGAGCTTCCACAACAGCTGGGAAACACAGATGTATAAAGAGGTGGCCACATTCTCCCTGCTGCCTGAGAGACTCTAAGAGGAACTTCAACCTAAGAGTTGGCTCCATCAGGCTGGCCTATGGCCACATCTGTAAATCCCTGTCCTGATTGATGATGTAGATGAGAGGGTCCAGCCCACGGTGGGCAGCACCAACCCTAGGCAGGCAGTTCTGAGCTGTATAAGATATCTGAACATAGGCAGTGTTCCTCCATGATTGCTACCACAACTCCTGCTTGAGTTTCTTTCCTGACTGCAGCTAATGATGGATTCTGACAAGGATGCAGAAGCCAAATAAGCCTGTTCCTCTAGTAAGTCGCCTTCAGTCATAGTGCTTGTTATAGTAGCGTACCCCCAACTAGAGGCATTCCTTTGAAAGTCCTTTAGCAAATGCATATAATATGACGTCTTTGAAAAGAGACTTTTGCTGGAAACCTGTTGCTTAAGACTTAAACCCACCTCTGACTATTTGCAGACGGCAAAGCTTTATTTCCCACCAATTATAGAGTCTCTACAAAAAAAATGGCCCCAGTAATAATTCTCTTGGATTTCCCACACGATTTTATTATGCAAACTTACAAACCTATAGAGAAGATAAACAAATTTCTCACCGGCATCCACATAGATACGTATATAACATCTATATTCTGCAATTAGTGTCTAAACACGTCTGCTTTGTGGATGTCGTTAGCTTCTTGCCTTACTTCTCAGCACTCAGGTAACTTGTTTGTCGAGAATTTCAGAGTGTGTTATAGACACCAGGGCAATTCACCTCAAAATACTTAAGGAGACATGCCATTAACTGCACTTAAATCATTGAGCACAGTTCATTCTCAGGGGAAATTTACATCACATGACTGCATTAGACTTAAACATGGCATTTGATGAGTTTAGGCGAATATACACACATCTCCCCAGATTCAAGTCCCCACAGTTCTGGAAAGTCCGTCTCTCTTCTCAGGTCTCTCTCACCATGCCCCAGTAAGTGGCTACTATTCTGGTTTTCTTTACTGAAGACTTGGTCACCAGTTCTAGAATTTTATACAAGAAGAAGCCAGGAGGACTCTTCCACTAAGCAGTGCTTTTTATCTTCATCGGTGTAGCTGCTTGTATTACAACTGCTAATTATGTCTCCCAAAACCTCTTTGCACGAGAGGGTCTGCATGTAGCTTCTGGGAACCTGCCCCTAGTTGGTTCTGATTAGCAAATGAAGATGCCAACAGCCTGCAGCTGGGCATGGCAGACAGAGGCAGATTTGAGGATTTCCAGGCTTGGGACCAGGAGGAGAAGGAGAATGAGAGATCCACCATGTTAGGAGGGTGTGGAGGAGAGGAGAGTGCAGAACAGAGAGGCATGGCTGCCATGTGAAGGAGCCAGGAGAGCACGGCCCAGAGGGTGGCCCAACTGGGTCTGGAGCAGCCAAGATAGAACTCAGGAATTATTAAGCAGTAACCTGGAATTATCAGCAGGAGGTAAGATTCTAACAGCATGAAGGCTAGGCAGCTGCCCAGCTATTGTACTGTATAAGGCATATTTATAAATATAAAGGCTGTGTGTGTGTGTGTGTGTGTGTTTCATTTAGGAACGTAAACCATTGAGGCTGGTAGTGACCCCACACTAGAACTAACTAATAAACCATTAATACCATACACCTGCAATCTGTGGAGTCGGTGGCTCGTTCCTTTTGATGACTGAGCTCTAGTCCATGGACATATCAACATTTGATGATTCACGTTTATACCAGTGGCCTCAGCTTGTTTCTAGCCAGTGGCCACCATGAACAGAGCTGACATGAGCATTCTATACAATATAGGTATAAAATTACTAAATCATAGTTGTGATGGCCAGATGTTACTGTCAACTTAATACACGTGTATATCTTACCCTTTCCTCCCTGGAGACTGCTATCCACCAACCTGAGTGGAAAGAGGGGCAGAGGCAGAAAGCTGGGTTTGGACAGCCATTTGTATGGACAGCATGACCTCCAGAGATTGCTGCAGAGTCTACTTTAGTGTTTCAGGGATAGTGCATATAAGGGAATTTTGAGGGGTACAGGGGGAAAGGGCTGATTGGTCATAGCATCAAGCAAGCTGAAAGGGCTGATTGGTTATAGTATAGCACCTAATTATTATGTAGGCAGGACGCCAGAGCAGGACATGCATGCCAAGTTCTGCAGGCCTAGCAGAGAGCTCTGCCCAAAGTTAATTTTCAGATAAGGCCTGCCACCTGTGCTCAGGGACACTCTGCAGACAGAGGCAGAGACAGAGAAGCCCCGCTGAGAAAGGGGGGGGGTCTTCCATTTTGTGATGAGCTCAGAAAGCCACCTGGTCCTAGGGGGCTGTGACCTTAATAGCAAGGTTCCCCAACACTCTTGGGAAGACAAAACTTCAATTGAGGAACTGCCTTCTTCAAACTGACCTGTGGGTATGTCTGAGACGGGGATTTTCCCAGTTGAAAATTGATGCCTGCAGGACTAGCCAACTCTGGGCAGTACCACTCCTAGGCGTGAGAGCCTGGGTTGTATGAGACAGGTGTCTGAGCAAGCCATTGAGTAGCATCCCCTGATGGTAAACTGCTTCAGTTTCTCCCTTGGCTTTCTTCAGTGATGACTTGTAACCTATAAGCCAAAAAAAGAAACCCTTTCCTTACCCAAGTTTCTTTTTGGTGAGCATTTTATCACAGCAATAGAAAGCAAATTCAGACAATGAATTAGGCGCTTGCTTCATTTTTATAACAAATGGCTAGAATTTTCCAAAGTGGTTGGTTGTACCATTTCACAGTCCCATGGGCAATACGTGAGTGGGTCCAGCTCCAGTCTGAACCCTCACCCACACTGTCAGGAACCATATTTTTACATTTAATCATAAGAATGGGTGTTGTAGCACTCTACTGTATAACAATTTTGAATTGTATTTTAAATTTTTATTTGTTTACTTATGGTGTATGTGTGTGTGTGTGTGTGTTAGCCACATGTGTGCCACGGCACATGTGTGGTATGGGCGTCGGGACAATTTTTGGAAGTTGGTTCTTTTCTTCGACCACGTGTTTCCCGGGGATGGCTCTTAGGCCACCAGGCTCGGCAACAAGCACCTAAAGGTGGCCCTCAGGAAGCTTTCCATTATTTATTTAATTTATTATTTTTAAAGGCATGCTCTCACATAACCCAGGCTGGACTCAAACTCACTCTGTAGCTGAAGCTGACCTTGAACTTCTGATCCGCCTGCTTCTACCTCCCCAGTGCTAGGATCACAGGTGTGCTCAGCCACACCTGGCTTTACAATCATACTTTTAATTTACCGTTTTCTGATGAGGAGTGGGGTGGAACATCTGCTTATCTCCATGTAATGACTGGCCATTCATTTATCGTCTTTTGCAAAGTGTCTGTCCAGATCTTCTGTCTACTTTAATTGGATTGCTTGTCTTCTGTGACTGAGTGACAAGGAGTGATGTATTCATTCTGGATAGTAGTCCTTTGTCATAAATATGTTTTACAAACATGTCCCCGCTGGCTTGGCTGTCTATCCATTTTCTCAACAATGCCATTGGCTGGGTAGGATTTTTACAATTTTCCTGAGCTTTTACTTAATAATCACTTATTTTGTGGTTGTCATCTTTATCCCTGTCGGGAAACCCTGGCTAGTCCAAAGATACAAAGATCATCTTTGTGTAAGCATCGAAGTTGTTTCTTTCTACATTGGTACCCAGTTCTCCAAAGACCTTACTTGCTTCATCATGCTGGCAAAGGCCTTGAGGCACAAGTCTGCTTCTGGATCATTTCTTCTGTTGCATGGATCTATGTGTTTGATCATTATTCCAATACACACCATTTGGATGAATGTAGGATGAGCACAGCCATTATAATCTGTCTTGGTGACAGTAAATAGCACAACCTTCTCTTTTAAAAGATTTCCCTGGTTATTTTATTTTTTCTTTGTATTTCCACTTAGATTAAAGTTTTACACATACACCTGTTTTTACATTTTCTTCTTATGATTATCTATTTGTGTGTGTGTGTGTGTGTGTAAGTGTGTGCATTTGTGGGTGTTTGTGTATTTGTGTGTGGTAAGTTTGGAGTCTGCTCTCTCATTCTACCACGTGACTCCTAGAGAATCAAAGCCACATTGCTCAGGCCTGGAATTGCAGTGAAGTTGTGAGGAGAACCTAACTGGGGGAAACTTGGTTCCTTCAAAAATTCTGAGTTCTCTGATCTTGATCACGAGACTTGCAGTTGCTTGAGTTTTGTTTTACTCTTTTCAACAAGTTATGTATTGGTTTTAGCCTTGTATTTATTTCCTTGATTTATTCCAAAAAAACCCCTCATAATGTTTTGCTGCAGTGAGTTATTACAAATCACCATCAGCAGGATCCCGAGAGTTGATTGGAACATTGGGCCTGCTGTCCTCACGTCTGGGACTCGTCCTGGACTGACTTGTCAGTTCTAATGGTTGCTCTGTAGAGTGAGTCCCACACCCTTGTCCTGTGTAATGATCTTCTCTACATGTACGGTTCTGCTTCTTCCTTTCTGGTTTATACTTCCCTTGCTTTAGTGCATTGGCTGTCGAGTGCAGCATATTGTTGGATTACAGTCTTAAGAGTGAGCATGTCTGCTGCCTTGCTCTCTACCTTTATATATATATATATATATATATATATATATATATATATATACATATATACATACATATATATATAGGTATATATATATAAATATACACCCCTATATATATACATATATATATATATATATACCCTTAATCATGTGTGTATATGTGTGTCTGTGGGGATGGTGCACATAAGTGCATGTGCATGTGGAAGCCAGAAGAGGGCGCCAGATACCCTAGATGCCCTAGACCTGGAGTTACAGGCAGTTGTCAGGAGCCAGGTGTGGGTGCTAGGAACCAAACTCAGGTCATTTGCAAGAGCAGCAAGTGCTCTTCACTGCTGAGTCATCTCTCAATCCAGGCCATGTTCTCCACCTTACCAGTATGGAGAAATAATTCCCCATGGGTTATTTACATTTTGCCAAGCAGTTTCTCTTCCACAAGCAGAGCACAGATCACCTGCAGTTCTGAACTTTTTTTTTTTAGATCATTTGTTTACACTAGAAAAACAGAAACAGTTGACTTCATCTGGGGAAGAGACCAGGTCTCTTCACCAACCACATAGTCTTCCAGGCTAAAGTTCAGGCAGGTTTGTTTCATCCATTGGGCTAGATGGGTTCTCTGGGGTGGGAGTTCCTTAGCTGTGACACAAACCGACCTTGTGTGTGTCATCCAGATGGGGCTTGATGGGTAATGACTGAGGACAAGGAGCTCATACTGCTTGTTCGAAGCAGTGAAGTCTCTTATCTCTCACTGAGAGTCTTGTGTTTCCAGTCAGTACCTGCTATGGGCTGAATGACACTGAGTGTGATTCACACACTGAGTTATGACTCAAATGATGATTGACACATTGAAGCCCCAATCCCTAATAGGATCATGCTTAGGCATAGAACCCATAAGGAGATAATGTGAAGTTAAATAAACCCACAGGATAGAACCTCACTCCCCACCCTCATTATCCCTCTCCCTTCCCTCCCTCCCCCCCCCCCACTTACTTACACTCTGGTGTCTCTTTTTTTCTCTCCCTGAATTAGCTCAGAGGAAAGGTTCTGTGGAAAGAAGTTGTTTCTTGCAAGCCACATCCGTATTCAGCGGTGAACTCTTCTGGAGACTTGAACTTGTTGGTTTTTTGTTTTCTTTTTAACTTCCAGAACTATGAGAAACTAGATTTCTCTGTGTAGCGATGGGGAGCACTCACAATGGCATTCTGAGCAGGCCAACCACAAAGCCGTGGTGGTTTGATAACAAGCCATAAGCTTGGTATCCTGCGAGGAGCCTGGAATCTCAGACCCTTCATGGTATTCGACAAGAGAAATGGGATTACAGTTTTTACATGCAGGGTGATGTTTGTGATAAGACTCTTACAGATGCTTTGAATCAGACCGGGGGACCTCCTGCCCATTATTAATTTGCCAGGGCTTTTGCGAAGGTTAGGCTTTGTTTGCAGTTTGGTTCAACAGTTCGTCTGCCTCTGCTGATGCTGCGATCATTTTCCTCCTTCGTTCTGTTTCTTGTGTGAAATATATTGATTGATTTTCTGTGTGAGAACAATCTGGCAACACCAAAGCAGTCTTTAGTTAATCATGGTGTCCTGTACACCATGCACTACACAGAGATTCCTGTGTTCAGCTCACTGACATGTTGACTGTAGTCTGTCTGTGCTCAGGTAGGCTCTCTCCCCCTTCCTCTCCCCCTCCCCCTCTCCTCCCCTCCCCCTCCCTTCCCTCTCCAACTCTTTCTTTTCTTTTCTTTTCTTTTCTTTTCTTTTCTTTCTTTCTTTTTTCTTTCTTTCTTTCCCTGCTTTTAGTCTTCAGGTGATAACTGGCCTTATAAACATGACTTAGGAAGGTTTTTCCAGCCCTCTTAATTTTTTTTTGAGGTTGTATTACTCAGCTCAGGCTTTCAGCATACCAAACACCACAAGCTATATGCCTGAAATCCTGGAATACAACGTGCCAACATTCTTCATGAGAAAACTAGATCGGGGTACTAGATGGTTGAGTTCTGGGGACGTTTCTCTTATTGACCATCTTCCCTGTGTCTCCACACGACAAGACATGGCACGCAAGCTCCCTGCTTCTCTGCCATGTTGTGTCTTCCTCTCCAAGGTCCATCATGAGGGCCCCACCCACAAGGCCTCACTTATACCTGAGTCATGAAGACTACCACCTATGCCTACTGTGTTGTATGTTAGAGCTTCCACATGCAGACGCTGGTGAGACAGAGTACTATCTTTAGCAGAGCTGAGCAGAACTGCCATCATTCCATCCTTGAAGGTTTGCTGAATGCATGGAAAGAACCATCCAAGCCTAGACTTTTCTCTGTTGGGAAGGTCTTAGTTATAAGTCTCTGTGTTGATGGGAACCTCTTGGGATGTTCCTGTCTGCTCTTAAATCTATCTATCTATCTATCTATCTATCTATCTATCTATCTATCTATCTATCTGTGTGTGCGTGTGTGCATGCGCGTGTGTGCATGTGTAAGTCAGAGTTTCTCCTTCCACCTTGTTAGAGATAGATTTCCCGTTTTTCCATCACCCTGTGTACTAGGTTACCTGACCCTGGAGCTAATTCTCCTCTCACTGCCTCCTTGCTTGCCTGAGGAGTGTTAGAATTACAAGTACTTTTATGTGGGTTCTGGGGGATTGAACTCAGATCTCCAGGCTGGGCGATATGTATTGTCCCCTTTCCATTATTAAATTTAGCTAGAAGATTGTCAGTTTCTTGGTACCTTGTGATAGGGCTTTTTCTCTGCTCTTTGTTTCCTCAACTTTATTCAAGGGCAGTTTTTCACAGCGATTGGCTTTAGATATTTCTTCCTTCTAGCACATAAAGCTATGAATCCACCTCTAAGCACTGTTTTATCTAGCTTCCAGATTTCAATGTGCTGTATGGTCCTTTTCAGCAAACAAATAACAATAGAAGATAAATAAATTCATGATTCACTTAAAAGCCTGTTTTCAGATTAACTTTATTTTTAATTATTCAATAACTAATGTGCACATTTGTATGCGGTTATGTGAACATCAGTTCAGTGCTTGGAGTCCAGAGGGATGTGTCAGATCCCTCAGAGATGGAGTCATAGACGGTTGTGAGCTGCCCCATGTAGGTACTGGGAACCCAGCTTGGGTCCTCTGCAATAGCAGTATCTGCTTTTAACTGCTGAGTCATCTCTGCAGCCCCTGGAAGTATATACCTTAATTATTTTCTTTAATTCATAGTTACCTAGAATAATTCTTAGTTTATAAGTACTTGTAGTTTTTCAATATCTTCTCATTGGTTCCTAATCTGATTTCAGAAAGCGTGCTCTGTGCAGTTCTGGTCATTTTAACCTTCCTAAGCCTGGCCTTGTGTTTCAGCATCTGGTCTGTCTTACAAAGCACAGCATGTGCACTGGAGAAGAGCATGTGTGTTACAGCTGTTGATGTGCTGTTCTATAAATATCAATTAGGTCAAGGTGGTAGGCATTGTTATTCACATCTTGACTGCACAAGAATTTTGCTTCCAGTTTCCTCGCTGACATGGGAATTGACACCAAACGTAGAAGGGAGTTTCTATGAGCATTTAAAAAGTGCACAAAGGAGGCTAGTAGTCATCACACAAGCCTTTAAACCCAGCACATGGAGACCAGACAGATCTCTGTGTGTTCAAGGCCAGCTGAACATACATAGTGAAATGTTGTCTATAATAAATTCTGTAAGGGGCTGCGGAGACAGTTCAGTGAAAAAAGCTTGCAACACAAGCATGGGGACCTGAGTTCACATCGCCAGTACTCACATAAAAGCCAAGCATGGCAACATGTCTGTAAACCAGCAACGGAGGTGGCAGAGGTGGAGATAGGCTGGAGATAGGCCAGCTGGACCAGCCAAAATGTCCCGCTTAGTCCGTTGAGTGTTGTCTTAAAGCATCAGACATAGAACAGAGATGGAGAGAGATAGCTCGGTGATGAAGATCACGTGTAACTCCTCCAGAGGACACAAACTCAACTCCCGACACCTAAGTCCGCAGGTTTACAACCATATATAGTTCTAGTTTCAGAGTTCCAACACCCTCTTCTGGCCTTCTCAGGAACTCAATTGCACACACACACACACACACACACACACACACACACACACACACATCTCACAACCACCATACACAACTCATAATGATGTAAAGAAAACCTTTTTAAAGAAAAATACAGAAAATTTTGCATCCCTGGAAATAAACCCAAGTTATTTAGATGTGTCCCAGAACATCTTTGGTTCGTAACTGAGAACAGTAGCACCCTGAGCCCCATTTAAGTGCATGCATCAGGGTGCATTTTTGTTATAATCGGATCACCTGAATTCTGACTGATAGCAAAACTTTTATAACATAGAGGCCCAGATAGCCCCCACATTTGAGTTGAGACCTAGTTGCCATCTTGAGCCAGGCTTTTGGCTCCTGCCTGGGACATTATCATCTCTAGCATGCCAGGACCAGCACACATCTTCTTTACCACAATGTCCAACAGATCTCTTCGGGCACGGCTCAGTGTGATCCAACTAAAATCCAGCTAACTCTCAGGAGATTATTGAAATGTATAGGAAGAGATGCTTGGACACCCCCGGACCTTCTATTCAAGCCCCAGAGCTGAACATCCAACAGGAGATGTCCAAGGACAGCGGGGTGAGCAGAAAGCATCTGAAAAATGATGGCTAATAGAGAATTGTACACATTGGGAACCTGAAGGGAGATAACTGCTGTGCTCTGGGTATGATTTGTCCCCAAGTGCAAATGTGCTAAAAATTGGTCCCCAGTGTGATGCCTAGCTTTAAGTGTCAATTTAACACAACTTGGAATCATCGGGAAGCAGAGTTTCAGTGACGGTTTGTCTACACTGAGTTAGCCCATGGGCAAATGTATGGAGGATTGTTTTAATTAAGTGAATTGATGTGAGGCAATCCAGGCCACTGTGGGCAGTGTCATTCTCTAGGCAGGGCTCCTGAGTGATGTAAGTGTGCAGACATGGGGCTGAGCACATGCATGTGAATAAGCAGGGGTGCAAGCAATCTTTTTCCACTGCACTTGACTGTGGACATGATGTCATGTTCTCTTTGAAGGTCCTACATTGACTATCCCAATGGCACACGATAGAATGGAATTATACTCCAAATAAGCCCTTACTCTCCTAAATTGATTTTTACCAAGATATTCTATTACAGCTACAGAAATAAAACTAGAGACTCCAAGCACAGCATGGTTGGGATCATGAGAATGGCTGGGTACAGCAAATGACCTTGGTAGTCAGGGTGCTGGTCTCCAGGAATGAATTAGAGCTCATGAGAGCACTTCAGTCACCTCAGAACTTCCTTCCTTCTACAGAGCTGGTTCCTTCCTACATTTCCACCACACTGTGGCACAGCAAGGGGAACCCTCGGTGGGACAAAGGTACCATGCCCTTGGACCTCTAAATGTGTAAGTAAAACAAATCTCTTACTCTTTATAAGTTATCCAGCCTTGAGCACATGGCTGTAGCAACACAAACTAGATTAAAGAAGCACCAAGAGAAGAGCCGTTGGGCCACAGTCACCTCTGATCATTTGCAATACAGGATGTAACACAGATAGGCATGACGAAGCTGACCACACCTCTCTGGCTCTGACGATGAGGTCTGCAACCTCTGTTAAGCATAGAATAACCTGGAAACCAATGAAATTTCTTCAGGTGACACAAGGCAGCAGAATGCTGGTGTGGTCTCCAGGCAGTGCTAATGTGTGCCCTTGTCTGAACCTGTGAATATCTGAGTAGCTCTACTGCGTGGGCTCACTCCAAGTCTCCTAGTAACTCTCTTTCTTGGGAGAGGTCAGCACCTACAGGTTGAATAAAATTCTCCTGACAGAGCGAAGTAAGAACCCTGAGTGAATGGTTATGACAATAGTGATGGTCATGGCCATGGTGGTGGCATTGGTGATGATGCTGATGATGGTGTAGGCAGTGCTGATGATCATGACCATGCCAGTGATGATGGTGGTGATACTTGTAGTTAGACGTTTGGTTAGGATGGTGACAGTGGTGAAGAGGAGGATAAAAAAATAAGAAGAAAGAATGAATCAATCCTTACAGAGATTTTAAAAGTAGAGAACGAGGTTCAACAGCTGCTTTGCAAACGGTCAAGCAAATGAAGAAACTCTCCAGACATTGCCACAGGCTGGATGCAGAGTGGAGGAGGGAACCATACATAGCCCAGAAAGAAGAAGGGGAATCTGTGCTGGACTACAGCACGCTATACTCCAGGGCCATCTTGACCTGCAGCTGGCCCCAGTGTTAGCCTGAGTACTGAGGAGACCCACTGGGAGCCTGCAATTTCTGCACTTTCCACACTGCCAGGAGTCTGCCCTGTGGTTCTGCTCACTCAGGGGACCACAGGACACCAGATCACAGAAAGTTGGCCTGATGAGGCTACCCAGATGAATAGCTAGCAAATCTTCACAAAATGAGGTTCTAGAGAGCAATAAGGAACAACGGGCACAAGACCCCCTGTGTCCCAGCTAAGAAAGGGGGTGGTGCACTGGTGACACAGTTTCCCATCCATGGTGCCTAGCAACCCAAGCGTGCATGGGATGATGCTGATGGTGGTGGAGGGGATGGTGGCAATCTCTGGGTCTTGCTGTGATTTGAGGTAGATCCCGGCCCGTGCAGAGCTCTGGAGCTAGAAGGATAAATCTGCCCTTTTTTTTTTATTGATGTCTCCAACTCGTCCTCCCAGTGAAATCTGATTATCTGGGCTATGCTGGCAGACGTCAAAATGAAATGTTTGCTTCTAGGTTCCCACTTGCAGGGGAGGCAGTGGCTGGCTTCTGCCTCCCTGTCAACAAGCCTTCATCAATCCTCCTCTTTTACAGTCGATGTGTGATGTCACTTCCCTGCTTTATGTGGTTCTATGACCTTCCCTTATTTTGTTCCTAATAAAGACGGTTTCAGTGAGGCTGGGGCTACAGAGAGTCCTCTGATTCATTGTGTTCAATCACAGGGTGCCAGCAGCTGATGTGATCAGCTAATGTAGTCAGCTAGCTCTGTGAGACTCTCTTCTGCATACCTCTGGCCATGGCTTGGTGTGGGACTTGCGTTTCTTCTGGCCACAGGTTTCTTATCATCTTTTGACAAATGTGTCTGTGAGAATCTGTCCTCAAAAGGCAATGTGTAATCTATGGTGTCATCTATGGTGATGTCCTCCTATAGCTGCAGATGTACACACATGCACACACACACACACACACACACACACACACACTCATATAGATGTTCATCCTGGCTGTACCAACCCCATATTCCTAACCACAAAGCTCTGTGCCAAGATGTTTAAGGCCTGAAGCTATCACCCTAGCTGTTGGTCGTCACTTGCGGGACTTTAAAAGAATACATATGCTAGGAGGGGAACTTAGAAGGTACTCTACAAAAGAGGCTGCCTAAATGGCCAATAAACATGTCCAGGTGCTAGGCTTCACTGGTCATTGGGGAAATGCAGAATCAACCACTGTGTGATTCCACTCTATACCCACAGGCTCCTGAAATGGAAAGCACAGGCAATACCCAGCCCTGGGTGGAGTGTGAAGTGGCTAGAACTCACAGGGACTCTGAGTGGCAGGGAACACTGCAGTTACATCAGAAAACTGTTTGGGGAAATCTATACTGAGTATGCCTGCACTCTTGGACTTTACACTTTTCTAGGTTGTCTTAGTTAGGGTTTTTAAATTGCTGCTACAAAACACCAGGGCTAAAAAATCCAGTTGAGGAGGAAAGGATCTATTTGGCTTATGCTTCCAGATTATAGTCCATCCATCTTTGCATGAAACCTGGACAGGAACTCAAGCAGAGCCGGAACCTGGAGGCAGGAGCTGATGCAGAAGCCATGGAGGAGTCCTGCTTACTGACTTGCTTCCCATGGCTTGCCTGGCCTGCTCTCTTACAGAACCAAGAACCTCCATCCCAGGGGTGGCACTACCTACCATCAACTGGGCCCTCTTCTATTGGTCACTAGTTGAGGAAATGCCTTAGAGCTGGATCTCATGGAGGTATTTTCTCAACTGAGGCTCCTTTGTCTCTGCTGACTCTGAGTGGTGTCAAGTTGACATCAGAACCAGCCAGGACATGGGCAAAATTCCCAGAAGTGCATCTTCTGTTCCCCGAAATGTGTGTTCAAGAATGTGCATCGTAGGGTGGAGGAGACGGTTCACTTGGTAAGGTGCCTGCTGTGTAAGCATGAAGATGTAAGTGCAGCATACATGTAGAACTCCAGGCACAGTGGCACATGCCTGGAATCCTAGCCATGGAGAAGGAGGGACAGGCAGCTCCCCAGAGACCACTGGCCAAATCCGTGAGCTCCATGTTCACAGAGAGACACTGCCTCAAAAAACAAAGGTGGAGAGAGATGGAAAACATCAAACATTGACTTCTGACTCCACAGTTATGTGCACACATATGTATGGGCGCCACAGGACTGAGAGTACACACACAGGCACCACATGTACACACACGTGGGGTGAGGTGCAAGCAGGGTCGGTAACCCAAACCGGAAGCTGTTCATGTGCTCATGATGGACTAACTGGCTGAGGGAGGATGGGTGTAGAAACTGATAAATTTGATAAGTACATGTGTATTTATCAGTTCTGGGGAGCAGTGAGGACAAATCTCTGAGCCATTTTGTTATCATTTATTATTTTGTTTTGAGCTCAGTGGCAGAGAGAGTTATTCTGTAATCACTACCAAAGGCTGTGACTGAAGAGATGGGATCCTGTGTGAAGCTCTCCCTGTGGCTCCAGCTGCCTGGTGTGAGCATTCCAAGACATTATCAAGCTGTGCTGTTCTTACCATAAGAGATCTGAGCCAGCTGGATGCCACCATGAGCTCTGGACCAGGAGGCAAGAAGTCTGCTTTCCAACCTGGGGCCCTGAGAATGGAGCCTGGCCTTATTTCTGTGGCCTCTTTGAGCCTTAATGTATCCCCCACATGCACACAGTAGCATGAAAGGGTTGAACAAGAACTGTTCCAGGGTTGAAGAGAAATTTGCTGCTCTTTCACAGAACCCAAGTTCAGCTTCTAGCACCCTCATTGGTTAGCTAACAACCGCCTGTAGGATTTGGTGCCCTCCTCTGGCCTCTGGGTGTGTCTACACATGTATTATATACTTTCCTGTAGATACACATGCACACTTAAATAAGGAGGAGCTGTGCCCACCATCTCTGGCAGTTGAGAGGTGGCATTATCATTCTTGAACAGCTGTACTAGCTACAGCTATGAGACCCATCTCCTATGACTGGGTCACCCCACCTCAGGGCTAAAAGGTTGGTCATGAAGTACTAACACAGAACCAGCTTGGTTGACAAACTAGAATCTACATAGACTCTTGGCATACTCCATGTTGCACTGAAGTCAAGTCGGACTTGGGTGTGGATCTGATATCACCAGCCACAGCCCAGGAGTCATCTGTGAGCCTCACACATGGGGGAAAGCGTGAGAAGAGAGGGGCCCCTGAGTCACCTCTGTTGGGGAACCTTTCCAACTTTGACATTCTTGATTGGCTATCCCAGGTTATAACTCAATTCCGTTCCTGATCGTTCTACCCACGTCCATTGCCCTCCCTAAGCAGGTGTCAGGGTCTCTCCTTGGAAGCCTGGAGCCACATAGGCTGAGCTGAAACACTCCAGCTCAACAAGGAAAGCTACAGCGGAATGAAGGAGGGATGCTGAGGGTTGCAGATGTTGCCAAGCTCTTCTGCCTTGAGAAAGCATCATCCCACAGTGGAAAGAGAATTGGGGAAGAGGGCCAAGTTGCGGAGCCTGCAGCCCGCTCTGAGTTCACTGAGATTTCTGTTCCAGTGTTAGTCATCTCCATGTGTTAAGAAGACACCAGCTCGGCTCCCAGATGGGGAAGTGGAGATAAATGGCTGTGGGGGTGCCTGCCAGTCAAACAACGGGGACAGATGTAGGGGGGAGGTGAGTCCTTCCTCATTTACCTTTTACAGGAAATGTGGGCGCTGACTGGAGGTATTAATATTTTCCCCCAGCCCTGGCTGTCAGGACTGGGAAAGGACCTGGGAGGAGGGGCTGTGAAGAGGGCACCATTCTTCATTGGCATTCAGGACTGTTTTTTTCCTTCAACCACAAGCAAATTCATTCATAGAGTTTGTTGGAGGGAAGGACAATGACACTGTGCCGTTTCAGCTTCCACTAACTGTGCAAGAACATTTCTCATAAATAGACGAGCCTGCTTTTTGTCCTGCCCATCAGAGCCTGCCTTTATCAGCCCAGAGAAGAAAAGTCCACCTGCCTTTAAAATGCCACGTGTAGTTACCAGTCTCCAGACTTAATGTGTTTACACTGAAAGGCTTATGACATGACAGAGGGTTTTAGGAAGACCTTCCAGAGACAAACATGTGCTTCCAGAAAGCCAGTAAATATTTGGCTCTTTGCTGAGCAGTGGGGGCCAGGGGGGAAGAAGGGAGGGAGGGAGGGAGGGAGGAAGAAAGGGAGGGAGGGAGGAAGGGAGGGAGGGAGAGAGGGAGGGAAGAGAGAGAGGGAGGAGGGAAGGAGGGAGGGAGGGAGGGAGGGGAGAGAGAGAGAGAGAGAGAGAGAGAGAGAGAGAGAGAGAGAGAGAGAGAGAGAGAGAGAGAGAGAGAGAGGAAGAATGACTAAGAGGAAGACAGAAAGACAGGCAGACAAGCTCATAGACCTGTAAGAGGTAAGGTCCCAGGACAAGAGACACCTGACAGAGACTCCACAGCTATAGAACAAACAAGAAATTCAGGAGTCAGAAGCACAGGTCAGTGACTGGCCTGTGGTTGCTTATCTGTCCTTCTCCAGCCCTGGAAAGCCCTGGCCCCATCCTCTTCAGAGTCCCCTATAGAGGGCTTCCTATTTCATGGGACTCTGATGCCTAACTCCACACTACCCTTCAGTTCTTCAGACCCTTATCGATGCTGAGATCACCTTGCTTGACTGCCATAGAGACTTTTTGCTGATGGAAAATGTCAGACTAACAGGTCCAACTTGGTCAGTTCCACAAGGTCTACAGAAGAGCCTTTCTTTATCAGACAGCCCTGTTGAATTTGGAGATGGAGAATTGATGGAAGAACACACATCCTATGGGTGAGACCAGACAAGTCCAGATGAGAGGAAGCCTATAAGCAACCTGGGGTAGTCAGGGCTGAGGGAGACAGAGCTGCATGTGGACTGGCAGAGACAGGAAAACTGTTCCTTCCTTTCCTTGTTTGGTAAGCCAAGGGTCCTATCCAGAACCTTGACTGTGTGTGGTGTATTAGCTAGTGTGTGTCACAAAATTGAGTCACCTGGAAGAGAGAACCTCAGTTGAAGAACTGCCTCTGTTGACTGGCTTGTGGTCAAGTCTGTGAGACATTTTCTTGATTGATAATTGACATAGTGGGGCCCAGCTCACTTCGAGTGGTACTACTCCTGGGCAGGTTACATAAGAAAGCAGGCTGAACAGGCTGTGGTGAGCAAGCCAGTAAGCAGCGTTCTTCCACAGCATCTGCTTCAGTTCCTGCCTCCAGGTTCCTGCCGTGATTTACTGCCTTGACTTCCCTCAGTGATGGACATGACCTTGGGATTTTAAGATGAAGTAAGCCCCTTTCTCCCCAAGTTGCTTTTGGTCAGTGTCCAATCATAACAAAGAGAGGCAAACCAGGGCAGGAGACAAGCACTTTACCACAGCACTGTGTCCCCACCTGTCTTAGTTAGGGTTTTATTGCTGTGAACAGACACCACGACCAAGGTAAGTCTTATAAAGGACAACATTTAATTGAGGCTGGCTTACAAGCTCAGAAGTTCAGTCCATTTTCATGAAGGAGAGCATGGCAGCATCCAGTCAGGCATGGTACAGGAGGAGCTGAGAGCTCTATGCTTTCATCTCAAGGCAGCTAGGATGAGGGTCTTAAGCCCATGCCCACAGTGACACACCTACTCCAACAAGGTTACACCTAATAGTGCCACTCCCTGGGTCGAGCATATACAAACCACCACACCATCCCTTGCTATTTGAGACAGGACCTTGCTTATCTGTAGACCAAGTCAGTCTCAAACTCATGGTACTCAAGTGCTTGGACTACTGGTGTGTAGACTTGGTCCAATAAGAGCTGTTTAGACTGAATCTCAGCCACATAGCTGTGGTAGGTGTCCTTGGGTCCTGTGTTGGGAAGCAGAACTAAGAATGTCTCACAGATATCTAAAGCTACACTGATACTTTTGTGTCTCTTTCTCTCTGTGTAATATATATATATATATAGATAGATAGATATGTATAATTTGAGTGAAATAAATCCTTAAAATAATGTGTGAAAATAGTAATTGTGTTGTAGACAACTGAACTTGGGTTGTTTTGTCACACGGCATTACCCCTATAATGGCTGACTGTTACATTTTTTAAAGATATACCTTACTAAGAACCAGCCACTATCGTGAGCTTTGACCTCTCTGGAGGAAACTGATCGCTAGAAAGATGATGTAAGGTGGCCTCCCTGCCCCTAGAGCTGCTCTTCCTCTCTACCCACATCTCTTTTCCCTTCCAGCCATTCCCTAGGCTAGAGTGCAGAGCTGTCAAAGCCCAGATCTCAGTTCTTCTCCAGACTGTGGCAGCTTTTCTGTTGTGACTACTAATTTTCTATATGTGACCTTTCGTAAGGATGGTGGGGGGGGGGCGTGCTCTTCTTTAGTCCTTCAATTCCTGAAAATTCCTAGTTATCTTTTTGTAAGCACAGACTACAACGACCATCTCTAGAGCCAGGGCCAGCTCTGGCCTAGATCTCATAGGCCAGCCAATCTGATGAGGTAATGAGACATTATCACCTGCCTCCTTTCCAGTGGCTTTGACACCTTCGATCTTCATCCATCAGCCTTCTCAGACAGGCTGTTCCTCTACCTGCCCCAGCTTCAGCCTTTGCCCACACAGTTAGCTGCCTTTTGCTTCTTCTTCCCACCCAGGATGCTCTTTTCTACCCTGATCTCCTTGAGTCCTCTGCAGCCAAAAAACCATGCAAATGCTATGCACTCTCTATGTTCCAGGCACCTGTTATTCTGCCCCAGAGACCCCTGTGTGTATCGAGAGTTCTCTATAAGGAATAAAATTAAGGGATGGGGAGATGGCTCTATTAGTAATGTCCTTGTCTTGCAAGTGTGAAGACAGGAGTTCAATTCCCTAGAAACCATGTTTAACAAAACATAACAAGTAAACCAACACAAACCTCAGTCATAATGACTCATGGCTGTAATCCCAGCACTGGAAAGGAACAATGAAGACCAAAGGATTCCCAAGGCTTGCTCAGTGGCCAACCTAGCTCAATCAATAAGCTCAGCGAGAGGCCCCAAAGATGGGGGATCAGTGAGATGGCTAAGGAAGTAGGGTGCTAATCCTGAGGTTGCCTATGGTGGAAGGAAGAGACTGACACCTGCAAGCTTCCTTCTTCCTCCCCTCCCCTGCCCTGACCTCTAAATAATAAAAGTAATCTAAAGAGGTGGATGGAGGAGCCCCCCCCTCCCCGCCATACATCTCTGGACTCCCTTGCACGTGCTGCATAGATGAGTCTATACAGGTCCAGATGAGGGAAGGGAGACGGATCGCAGAGGTTTCCTGGTAGAGGGGTTCCTCAGCTTAGACATTTTCTAAGTACCTAGTATGTGTAGAACAACATGAGAGAAACTGGAGTTGCAGGAGTGTCCCCAAACAGAATCCCTAGTTTGAGAGCTTGGAGCTGGGTTGGGAATAGAGCATTTTTCCTAGGGTTCAGTGGAGTTCAGCGAAAAGAACCACTTCTTGGAAGACCAGGGTTTTACACAGCATTATGTTGTCAGGGTTCTTCCCATTCAGCATGATGCAGATCAGGCTGTGAAGCCTCATCTGGTCCAAGCCTAGAGCAGGTCCAACAGCCAGGCTGGAAAGGCCTGAAGCAATCATTAACACATGGGTGAACACACAGAGAACAACCTGAAGCCTGTGCTACATGGTGTCCAGCTTGTGCTACATGGTGTCCAGCCTGTGCTACATGGTGTCCAGCCTGTGCTATGTGGTGGCCAGCCTCATGAACTTGAGCCACTGTAGCTTTCTTTGTCTCCTTCTCCATCCCTCACTCCTCACCTCTCATCTGCTGCCAGGGCTCACCTCCCAAGAGAAGCACTGGCCTGCACATTGGGGTTCTCCATTTTGGAGTAGAAACCACCCTCTTGGAGAGTAAGAGAGCACCGTGAGTCTGTCCTGTGGCTTTCCATTCTCTGGAGTTTCTGTGAGACAGGAACTGGGGGGGTGCAAAGACAGTGGAGAAGAGGAAGCAGAGGCGCTGGAGACTGAGGGACACCAGAGCCACAGCCTGGCCTCAGCTGTCCTGCCATCTCTTCAGAAAACCTGCCAGTTCCAAGGCCTGGGTTTCCTCTCCTTCCCATGGGAGACAACACTCCTGCCGGCCTCACCTCAGAGGAGTGGAAGCTTCTGGAAGCTGAAATATCCCAATATGCATGTGAACCCTGTGTCAGGAAGCGGTGAATCCAAAGCATGAGAGAAGATGGAGGATGGCTTGGTTCTGCTGGGATCCCCTAGCACTGGTGAGGATTAGATCTGGAGGGGTGGGGAGACGTGCTTCCCACCTGATCTGTTCCCAAAGAATTCACAGGCATCGGGAGTTCTCTGCTCTATAGTCCTCATCTCCAACATAATACTTCTGCGACTTTAAGGCTGCTTGCCTCCTTTTTGGACCATTTCCTTTAGGACAGCACTTGCTGAAGGAGAGCAGTATACCTCTCAGCCAGGGCCTCCCTGAGGTTTGGATACGCCTCCCTCATACCTGGGCTCTCTAAGCTATGTGGCCCCCACGCCCACCCCACGAGAGGGGGGATCTTCAAGGATTGACCATGTCTCCATCAGACTGGTTCCCTCTGAGGACAAGCTGTGTGTCTCAGAGCAGGGATCTCCAAAGACAAGCTAGTGTCTTCCTTTTCTACCAGTTCTAGCTGCACTCCTGGGCATTAGACCTAATCTCAGAGTTCTTACAAAGAACTCTGGAATGAAGGTCGGATGTGGGACAGTTAGAGGCTCAAGCCCAGTCTGGACTGTGGGGGAGCAGAGCCCTCCCTCCCCCATGGACTGAGGGTGTCGTCATTCTTCTCTGGAACTCTCTGATTGTCTTGTCCACACAGAGAGAGTTTACTAGCCTTAGCATCTCTCACACTTAGGGATCCCTGTGCTGGAAGGGTTACAGGGAGGGAAGTTAAGGAAAGGCTCAGGGAAGCAGCTGGAGCCCAGCTCCCAGCCAACAGTGGAAAGCACATGGACCAGTGCTGCCCCCGGAGCAGGAAATGCACTTCAGAGACCCTGGCTCATCCAGATGTGCTTCTGCTCTGGCCGTTCCGCCCTGAAGCTCCAACCTGCCTGGCCTCCTCCATACAGCCTCCTATCCTACCTCTGAATCTGCCTGCCCTGTGTCTTAGAGTCTTGGGGTCTCAGTTCTCAAAAACCTGCTTCAGGGAGAAACCTCCTGCTCTTCCATTCCATCTCCCATAGATCCTTTGCCCTGTTGGAGACCGCTCTCCCTCTGTTCTGTCTTTTCTTATCAGAGATTGATGTAGGCTGTCAACTCTCCCACTTTCCCCAGCCCAGCCCTGTCTGCAGTGTCCTGCATGGCCACTCATTTCCCTCAGGGCAGCCTGATCAACAGGGAACACTGTTGCCCTTATGGCTTTATAGATGACGATGCTGCATCCCAGCGATTTGCCAACAGTCACATGTTCTTTCACTTAGCAGCCAACACTGCTTGGACCCAGGCCATGAGCTCTGGATAGTGAGCAGGTCCTAGACTGAGAGGATTTGGCGTCTACCAGAAACCCACCCAGACAACCACATCAATCTGCTTGGTTCCCCGATGATGCCCAGATCTTAGAACAAGGCTTTATTAGGAGCCACTTGATAGCTGCTTATGGAATTAGTGTTGAAATGACTCAGGGGCTAGTCACCCAATGCTGGCCTTCCCTGTTTAAACAGTTCCCTAAGTTGCAACCGTGAGACCCCAGATCTAGGCTGAGAGGACTGACTGCATATGCATATGTGTGCACATGCCTGCCTGTATGTATGTATGTATGTCCATATGTACGTACATACATAATACATATATGCATGTACCTTTCTGTGTACAAGAGTACATATGTATCTGTGTGTACATGTTTGTCTATATGTCTCTGTGTTAAAACATTCAGGTTCATGTGTATCTCTGAATGTGCATGTGTGCATATATGCATGTGTGTTTCTCTGCGTACATTCATGCAAGTTGTGTATGTGCAGGTGTCTATCTTTGTGTGTACACATGTGTACATTCATGCAAGTTGTGTATGTGCAGGTGTCTATCTTTGTGTGTATACATGTGTGTTTGTGCATGCATGCATACAGGTACATGTGTGTCAATGTGTGTATGCCTGCAGGTGCATGTATATGTGTTGTGCATGTGTGCATTTTCATGAGTGTCTGCCTGTCTCCCTGTTTGTATGTGCATGTGCACATCTCTATCTCTGTGTATTGTGCACATATATGCATGTGACCTGTATGTATAATTCTCTCTATGTGTCTGTGTATACCATATTAGACCCGGGTGGAGCTATGGGGGCAGCACTGGCCACACTGTGTGAGCCCAAGTCCTGTTTCAGCTTAGTTGTACCTGACTAAGGTTGATTAGAGGAGGAAGTTGCTGCATCTCTATCACAGCAGACAGGGTGAGGTGTCTCCACTTAAGCTCTCTGGTACACAGGAAGGCAGGCATTCAGTTTGCACAAGGTCTCGAGAAAGGGGCTGGCCATAAGAGTGATGTTCAGTGAGAGACCCTATCTCAAAAAATAAGATGAAGAGTGTCTGAGGAAGGCATCTAACACCAACCTGTAGCTTCCACACAAAGGTGCACACATGTGCCCATAAGCACATGTATATACACACCGTTGAATACACACATACGCTATACAACACACAGGGACTAAAGCAAAAGAACCCAAGGTGGAATAACACCCAAGATTGTCCTCTGGCCTACACATACACACACACACACATTAATAAAAAGTAGGAGTCTGCGAACATGGGTTAGCAGTTAAGAGCACTTTTGCCCTTGTATGGGACCCAGTTCTGATTCCCAGCTCTAACTCCAGTTCCAGGGTATTTGATGCCCTCTTCTGGCCTTTGTATGTACTACATACACATAGCACATATATACACTTAAAATGAAACCGGTAGCAGAGTGGCTGTTTGGAAAGTATCACTTACCTTTATTTCTTCTACACATCCTATAGCCTCAAAATTAGACTCAGGGATCAGGGTGGGTGTGATGGTTTGTATATGCTCAGCCCAGGGAGTGGCACTATTTGGAGGTGTGGCCTTGTTGGAGTAGGTGTGACCTTGTTGGAGGAAATGTGTCATCGAAGGCATGGGCTTTAAGACCCTCCTCCTAGCTACCTGGTATCCAGTCTTTTCTCAGATGCTTTTAGATGAAGATGTAGAACTCTCAAC
This sequence comes from Mus caroli, assembly GCF_978045245.1. Lineage (NCBI taxonomy): Eukaryota > Metazoa > Chordata > Mammalia > Rodentia > Muridae > Mus > Mus caroli. Next base: position 45,861,145 of record NW_028227273.1, read on the forward strand.
TCCTCCTGCACTATGCCTACCTAGATGCAGCCATGTTCCCACCTTGATGATAATGGACTTGACCTTTGAACCTGTAAGCCAGCCCCAGTTAAATGTCATCCTTATAAGAGTTGCCTTGGTCATGGTGTCTGTTCACAGAAGTAAAATCCTAAGACTGTGGGCACAGATAGGAAGGAGAGAACACTGTTATAATCACATTGAAACATGTTTCTGACTGCACTTTCACACCTCTCAGGAGTCATGCAGACCCAGAAAGCTATTCCTTCTTAGGAGTGCTGGCTCAGCTCCAGACACTGGACAATACACATGGTCCCACCGCCACCAGAGGCCATCCCATATCCTGCCTCCTCCTGGGCCTCTGGCTGGCTGTTGAGTGTCCAATCCTTGACTGGTATCCAGGATAGCTCAGAGTGCTTGCATCTCAGGATGTATAGCACTTTATTTTTTGGCATCCAAGGATGCTATCCTCTGGCTGTATTCCACTGGAATCCAACTACAGTAATTTCATCTCCTTTGTGATATGGACTTAACAGACTTCTCTCTCTGCACATGTAAATATCTAGCACAAGTAAGTATAAATTGTTCAGAGCCTCTCCGGAATCTATCCCTGTAAGTCTCACAAGACAGAGTTGGGGGCAGGGGCCTATGACTGTTTGTCACAGACAGAGACTATGGTCTGGGGAGGGGACAGCACTGGAGTTTCTAGGTTGCTGTGCCTCTTTACACATGCTGAACAGAGACACAGGGAGAGTTGCGAGGTAGGGGGCAGTGTGTTAATGCAGCGGTGTGAGAGCTTGGAGGTGTGCCAGGGAGGCCTCTCTGGGGCTCTGCTCTAACTGGATAAGAAAGGAGGGGCTGGGGGCCAGGCAATCTTTAAATGTTCATTTATATAGTGCCCACGTCTTTTAAGTTCTTATAAAAAGCAGGAGCTTTCATCAGCACGATCCTTTGTTTAAATGAAGCCTAGGGCAAGCTAAGGGCTTCCAGTATTGTGACAGTGGTCGTTCATACACAGGTCACTGGACTCAGAGCCTCCATCTTGGTCCCTATTCTTCTGCTTTGTGTTGAGGTCATTAGATTTGACCTTCAAGCCACATGCCACATGCCTTCTGCCCTCACAAAAGGGAGAGTGTGAAGCACATGCATAGATGTGCAGAGGGTAGGTGTATTGGAGAGATGGAGGAAGAAACTGCAAAGAAGTGGTCAAGAGTGAAGCTTCTACAGGCCGAGGAGACCTTGGAGCTATAATGACTAAATTAGCAGAATAACTAGAAAATGATCCTTCCCGTGAAACTTCCAGAAGGTCCAGAGGGAGTCCTGATATTCAACCTCCAGAACTGGGAAGGTATGTTACTGTGACTCCCAAGACCCTAAGCTTGTGGGGATTGATTATGGTGGCCACTGGGTAGCAAAAACAAAACCACAGAAAACATTAACGTTGGAAAATTAGCATGATGTGCAGTGCCACACTGATAACACTCTGTCCAATAGCATTCCAGAGAAAGTCCCCTGGACAGACATTTCCCACTAATACAAAGAGATTTGAAAAGATCTGGTATTACACAGACTAGTGTGTCAAATGCATGTGAAGGGTTGTAGCCATGTTGTGAGCATGAGACCCAAAGCTGATAGAATAATCTTATGGAGGAATAATATGGAAAGAATCTGAATCATCAGTAAATTTCATGAAGGGAGGGTCCAGGCCCCTGAGCTCCCGACTCTGGGACATCTTGTTACATTGGATAGTAAATCCGCTTATTACTGAAGTCACTTGGAGTTTGCATTGTTTCCTAAAGTCAAAGGCAGCCACAATGCTGTAAGGTACATGATAATTAGTCAGCAGTTCTCTGGCGTGAGACGGAGGGAGTGCTACATGCACTGGAAGATGGTTGCAGCTACCAGTGACAGTTCAACTAAGAAGTCAGACCTCAGAGCATCAACATACGGTCTGTGTGACTCCAGAGAAATCTGAGAACACCATTGGTGCTTCTTTCTTCTCAGTCAAGCTTGATTCTTTGGACAGAGTTTCAGGTACGTACAGAAGCACAGGAAGCTGGAGCAAGGGAGTGGATGGGGTGGGGGGTTCACTCCAACGAGCAGTGTCAAAGCAGCTCTAGCAACCTCAGGGAACCGATGAGGTCAGAGTCATTGTTGAAAAGAGCTGGACGTGACAGTCCACGCAACTGAGATCCTAGCACCTAGGAGATGGAGGCAGGAAGATCTCAAGTTCAAGGCCAGTCTGGACTGCACAGTATGGCCTTAGCACCCAAAAGACAAAGCAAAGCAAAATAAATAAACAAGGAAAAGTCAACAGAAGGGGCTGGGAAAATGGCTCAGTCAGTAAAGCTCTTGCTGAACAAGCATAAGGACGGGCGTTCAGATGCCCCGCCCCCACATGGCAGGCCAGGGCCGGATGCCCCGCCCCCACATGGCAGGCCAGGGCCGGATGCCCCGCCCCCACATGGCAGGCCCGGGCAGTAACCCCAACACTGAGGAGGCAGAGGGAGAGGAGCCCTGGGGTTTGCTAGCCAGACAAAATAAGAGAGCTCCAGGTTCAGTGGGAGACCCTGTCTCAAACACAAGATGGCAAGTCATTGAGAAAGATCCCTGGCATCAACTTTACACACACACACACACACACATTGCACCTGCACCTGCACCTGCACTCACACACACGCACAGGAACACAAACACATGTGAACACGTACACACATACATGCACACCAAAATAAAAGTAATATTGCTAAGACGTCTATGGTCTTATGTTGCCCGCCGCTTTTGTTCCCCCTGGTAAGAACACACTCAGGGCAACCGGAATCTTCTGCGGCACAAGCTTTATTGCTTACCCCATCAGGAGCCAGTGGAGAAGAGAGCCAGAGAGAGAGAGAGAGATGGTGGAGCCCCCTCCCTTTTATGGAGGACTGTCCTCCGCCTCGGACGTGTCACTCCCTGATTGGCTGCAGCCCATCAGCCAGAGTTGTCATCACGGGAAAGGCAGAGCACATGGGGTGGGAAACTACCCCAGCGCATGTGCAGATGGTTTGTTTACTACTTAGAACACAGGTGTCAGTGCCATCTTATAATGGCGAATGTGAGGACGGCTCCTTACATCTCCCCCTTTTCTTTTATTTAAGAGCAATAGGCCACCCATAATAATGAGAGTGGAGATAGAGGTCAAATCCCCAGTGTGTAAAATAGGGGCTTTACACAAAACCTCCTCCCAGGCTCATCACCCGAAGGGGTCTTGGTCTGCTCCCGTGTCGTTTTTCCTGGGGGAAGGACACTTGGACACTCAACCTTCTTGAAAGATGACATGTCTCCCTAGAATAGGCTCATAAATGCCACAGAGCCCTTCTACTGCAGTGCTTAGCCGTGCAACTCTCTCGGGCTGCTGAAGCACACTCACTCTATCCCGTGCAATGAGACTAGCCTCGTGGGGTGCAAGAGCTGAGTGGCCAGCGACCTATTGCTTAAGCATAGATAACCATATATCAGGGGAAGCACCATGTTCTAGTGCTGCAAGCGCCTGGGAAATAACCACCATGTCTCTCCTAATTTGGGCCTTAAGCTTACAGACCAATCAGAGAAGCAACACTAATCCACAGCAAAGAACAGCTCCAAATAATTCCACCCCCACCCATTCTTTAAAGAAGGAAAATGTTGAAAAGATAGTCCTTAGGTCAGGGACAGGTCCAAGTGCGTGGGGCAAGTCTCAATTTTCAAAGGGTCTGTTCAAATTTAGCCGTCCAATTCTGTATCTCCCAACGCTGCTCTCCCTTTGTTGTTATCGCACTGGACATCACCAAGACGAGGGACATCAGTATTCCCTTGGTCAGTCTGGATTTTTCAGGTGAGTCTTTCTGGTATCCAAAATGGGTTGTCTTCATTCTGTAGAAAAACACAAACAGCTCCCCTGGATCTTATCAAAATAGGATCCGGGCCTTTCCATTTGTTATTTAAAACATCTTTCCATTTAACCATCTCTTTGGGCCTATCTGGCTCTGAACAATGACGTTCAGCCGCTGTATCTTTGTTAATTGTCCAGTGGCTTCACCTGTTCGGGAGAGCGCCTTCCAGGCCTTAATAGCCGTGGAGGAAATTTGGGCATAAGCTCCCCAGTGATAATTTGTTTGATCAGCGGTATAAGCTCCCTGACCCGTTAACAGGTCAAAGGTCCAATCTCTCTGCTCTGGAGTCAAAGCGGCAGCATTTGCTCGGGCCTGAGTTTGTGCAGCCTCTTGCCATAGAGCTCTCCATTCCATATATTTGCCCATACTGGGGAGAGCGGCTTTTGCAATCATTTGCCAGTCGGCAGGAGTTAGTGCCATGCCAGCAAGCCTGTCTAACTGCACCAAGGTGAAATTAGCATTGGCTCCATATTTACGAACCGATTCGGCAAGCTCTTTAATCTGTGTATAATCTACCGGAGCGTGAACACACCCACCCTCAGCTCCTTCAAAGACCGGAAATGCCTGTTGTATCTTCCTTTGTGCCTCTCTTGAAATGAACGAGTCCACGCACTGCCTCTCTGCACAGGGCTGACGCACTACGCAGGGCGGGGGCTCCGCATAGGGCGGAGGTGCACTATGACCCTGAAGCCGACTGCCCTGAGGCCAAGCAGCAAGCTGGCCTTTGCCAGTCGCTTTTGGCTTTTTTCTTGACCTATAAGCTCGCATTTCTCTCTCATAATAAGCTGCTTCCTCCTCCAAGTCTGTTTCCTCAGAAGGGCTAATTTCTTCATCTGATTCACAGCTATTAAGAACTGGCTCCTTAAACTCATCTCTTTTCTCCTCTTTCCTTCCAATCTCTCCCCAGGTATTTTTCCCTGACATTAACTTTTCTTTTTTCCTTTGTTTTTTCTCCTCTTTCCTTCTAATCTCTCCCCAGGTATTCTTCCCTGACATTAACTTTTCCTTGGGTTCAAGACCCGTGGAAAGGCCTGTATACTTATTTGGCGCGCCATGCTTTCTCTTTTTTCCTGCTCTCTCTCCCCGCTTTACTTCTGATAGACTGTCTTGAATTTTGTCCAGAATTCTCCACCCTGCCTTAACCACTTGTTGACATGTGAAAAGAAATAAAAGGGCTTTTAACACTAGAGAAAGTTCAAGACCAGACATACCTTGTAAAGCTGTAACGAACAAGCATCCGTTCCCCAGCTGAAGAGTTCTGAATCTACATCGGATCCTTCTCAACAGTCTGTTTTCCGGGAACACTTCATTAACCGCTCCTTCCCCGTGATGTAGTAGCTCGCGGGTTTCGGCACCATTTGTTGCCCGCCGCTTTTGTTCCCCCTGGTAAGAACACACTCAGGGCAACCGGAATCTTCTGCGGCACAAGCTTTATTGCTTACCCCATCAGGAGCCAGTGGAGAAGAGAGCCAGAGAGAGAGAGAGAGATGGTGGAGCCCCCTCCCTTTTATGGAGGACTGTCCTCCGCCTCGGACGTGTCACTCCCTGATTGGCTGCAGCCCATCAGCCAGAGTTGTCATCACGGGAAAGGCAGAGCACATGGGGTGGGAAACTACCCCAGCGCATGTGCAGATGGTTTGTTTACTACTTAGAACACAGGTGTCAGTGCCATCTTATAATGGCGAATGTGAGGACGGCTCCTTACAGTCTTATTCATGCTCCGTCCCTCTCGTATCCCAGAAGCCGTGCAATATGAGACAGCCCAGCAGATTGGATGCAGAAACCGACAGGAGAATCCAGCTGTCTCTGCTGAGCCAGACAGTGAAGAAAGCTACATGAACAGAAACGAGGGCACTATTCTTACAACTTTATTTTGTCAAATGCAGTTATTTCTATTAAAACACCATTTGTGTTCAAGCACAGTGGGCCTGCCACTCGTTTTAGAAAAAAAAAAAAAGGCGACAATTTCCCAGCAGATACGAACGGATGCACCTCATTGCAAGCAAAGGCTCCTTGAGTCCTTGATGATACTAAAACGTAGTCAAGATCAAACGGTTGCAGAGCAGCTGATGTAGTGAGATAACCGCTCAGAAGGGCAAGGAGAGAGGCTGAGGGATCGATGGGGCTGGAGCTCTGGGCATGGAAGCTGAACCAGCCATTAGAAGCATCATCACTGATGATGTCTGTGTGGGGCACAAGACACTCCCATCTGGATCCCTTCATTTCTTTCTCCTCTTCATTTAGCATCGTTCTGGCAACAACCACTTGACTGAAGATGAAGAAACCACACATTGAGATTATCAACTGTCCAATTCTCAGAACAAGGCTGCTGGAGGGGTGGAGAACATTCTTGCTATGCAAGCTTGAGGATCTGTGTTCAAATCCCCAGCACCCATGTGAACACACAGTGCATGCTCTTGTAACCTCGGTGCTAAATGTGCAGTGATGGAAACAGGCTGACCAGCTGGTCTGGCTAAATTGTTGAGCTCTATTCAGTGGGAGAGCCTGTCTCAAAAAGTAAGGTGGAGAAAATTGAGGAAGATACGCTGTGTCCACATCAGGCCTCTACACACAAACACACTTCACACAGTACAGTTGAACACCCCCACACACACCACCACACACATACACACATATACACCAACATAAATAAGTGTGTGTGTGTGTTGAACAAAAGCTCTGTGCTAAGTAGGTGCTGAATCCAGGAATCAAATCTGATTCCCCCAAATCCAAGTCTAGTGGCTCAGTCCTCAAAACTCTCAGTCACAACTTGGTGTCCAACCCATCCATGACTTTGACCTTCAGCCCATGCCCTGAGGCCCCTGGGTCCCGGGATCTAATTTTGTAATGTGGGCGCTCATGTATCTAGCTTGTTAGGCTACATGGAGATAAGGAGTGTGGGAGCCATCTGTCAAACAGCTCAGTGGATACAGACATCATGATTCCTGATTTCCTACTGGCATCGTTTATTGTGCGAATCACTTTAGCAGCCCCCGGCTGGCTGTGAACATCAGTGGTAGAAGCTCTCTTGGGCTTGCACGTACATACCCAGGTGACTTGTGGGATGCATACTTTTCATTTTATCATCCAGATATATCCACGACACACACCCCCTCTCTCAAGCATGCCCCCCAGCTAAGGCTCCCCTTTCTTCTCCAATTACAGACGCTCAGTCAATATCTCTTGCTGTGTGATGAGTCTTTTCTGAGTCTTTCTCGGCATAGAATTAAATCAGCGCCATTCCCAGGCAGTATTCTGTGAGATGAGTGATAGAGACTGCAGTGATTATTAGCTATGTAGTGCGGCAGAAATGCTGAGCTGAGATGTGCTTTAAAAAAAAAAAAAAACGCTCAGCAGTGTTCAGGGCACACCCTCTAGATAGAGCACCAAGGACTCTGTGCAGAGGGGATAGTAGTTTCTTGGGCTATATCCCTGAGGCTGTACCTTGCTTTGTGTGTGGTTGGGAAGAGTCCCAAGTGGATCAGAAAACCACTCTGCTGGTACTTCCTCCAGCTCTCAGCAAATACATGCTCTTGAATAAGCCATGTCCCCTCTCTGGGCCTCAGTTTCCTCCTCTACCCCTTGGGGATTGACCAGATGAGCATGTCCGTGGTGACCCCGTTGTCCTGGGATGTTTAGAGACCCACAGGGTAGCAGGAATGGTCAAGAAGAGGCAAGGCAGAGCCTTGATCTAGGATTTGGTCACTTTGGAGTTCCCCCTTTTCCCAGGTCTCCTTGGAAATCAGGGGTACAGCAGGTGTACTTCTAAGGAACAGCCCTGGGGGACAGAGACCAAGGAGCAGAGGTGGAGGCAGGGAAGAGATTAGCAGAGGAAATCAAAGAAGGTGTATCTCTGCCTTCTGCTGTGTCTTTCTGTATTGGAGCCTCTCATGCCTGCCCCCTATCACTTTCTGCTCTCCCTCTCAGGTCTCCCTTTCATTCTTTATCTTCCTCCTGGCCCTCAGGATCACCACAGCTCTGGCCTGGCTCACTGCTTAGCGTTCTCAGTCTCCAGTGCTTAAGCTACCTCACACTGTGTGTGTGTGTGTGTGTGTGTGTGTGTGTGTGTGTGTGTATACGTACCTCCAGTGTTATTTCTCACACACTACCTATCTTGTTCTGTGAGACGTGGTCTCTCACTAAGACCTAGGGCTGACAATTTAGTTAGACTGGCTGACCAGGAAGCCCCAGGCACCCTCCTGTCTCCACTTCCTCAGCAACTGAACTATAAATTTATGCCACGGTGCCTGGGTAAGTGCAAAGGGGTTGAATCCAGGTCTTTGAGGGTCTACACAACAGGCACTTGACTGACTGAGCCATCTCCTTGGCTTCTACCTCTCTGCAATGGCGAGCACGCTTCTGTTACTGATTCCTTGCAGTCAAAGGCTCTTATCCCTGTCCCACCCAGCCAGTGGGTTCCAGGTGGCTGCTTGTCTTCACTCCCCTGGAATTACAACTGGGTATGAGTCTTCGCTTTTCTATATGGGTTCTGTTGATCAAAATCAGGTTCTCAGTCTTGCAAGGAAGCTCTTTATAGACTAAATGATCTTCCCAGCCTCAGACCTATTCTTTATACATGGGGTAGGGGGGTCCGCTGACCGATTCAGATTTACAAAGCCAGTGATGAACTGGGTCAAGATTTGAAACCAAGCCCTTGGAATCCTAACACAATAATGGTAGCTTGACTTCAGCATACTACCTGTGTAGAATCACACCAGCCCTACCAGAATACAAATGAGCAAGAATGAGTTTCTGGGCCTGTAACCATGTGCACCTCGACTCTTTCACATCCCCTGTGTGGACCCCAACTCTTCCAACTCCCCTGTGTGCAGCCTGCCTCTTTCAGCTCCCCTACTCAAGCCCACCTTCAAGAGAAATCAGTTTTGTGATTCACAATGATGGAGGGGGAAATGGCCCCCTCTGGCCAGCCTCTTATCACTCCCTATGACGAATGTTCACACTCTCAATTCCCGAGTCACACACACTGTTTAACAGTATAAACATTGATCCGTGTATTTCATGTTTATAGCCACTGCTCTTGCAGGGCTCTTAGGCAGCTCCCATGAGTCTATTGCTTTGTCAACAAATGGAGAGATCAAGAGAAGCCAGCATTATAAGGCTTCCCTGGGACTAGCGTCTGCAGGGCGTGGACTCCGGGACACTCAGAGCAATGTTGACATGATGTGCCAACGTGTGTTGAGGAAAATCATCCGTATGGGAGTCTAGGTTTCTGGGGGGGGGATCTTTTCCTTACTTCTACATAATATTCAGCTTTGAGGAGGAAAGAGTCACTCAAAAAGTGAAAGAGGCTAAATGGCGGGCTATGCCTGCAATCCCAGCACTCAAACAGGAGGGTTGACAGTTCTAGGCAAGCCCAGGACTACAGTGAGACATCCCTCTCTAAAACGAAAAGGAAAAAGAAACAGAAGGATACTTGGGAGAGCATAAACAGAATACAATTGCAATAGAAATCAGATAAGGGAAAGGATAAGAGGAAAGACTGCCAGGACAGGATGGAAAGGAAAAAAGAGTCAGGGATGTCTCTCCAATGGGAAGTCTTTACACCCAAGGTCATGGGCACGACTTCCACAATGAGCTTGGGGAACTGGCTCAGGTGCCACTAGCCAAGTCAGCTCCTAGTCTGACCTTGGGAGACAATCCTTTTCTCTTAGGACGGGAAGGTACGTGACACTTGTGTTCAGGCAGGCAGAGAGCAGGGAGGCAGCCGGATGAAGAGCATCATCTACAGTCATCTCCCAGGTCCATCTCACCCAGGTCTGTCTCTCCCCAAGATGCCTCTCCAATCTACTGCAAGTAAGGCCCGTGTGTTATGGAGGGACAATGAGCCCACACTCCTGAATGTGAGGGCGTAGGCAGAAGGAGACCAAGCAGACTTTCTACCTACAACAGTGATGCTCAACCTCAGCCTCAATGCCCTTTGTAGCTACATGCCTCCTGGCTTCATGGTCACCCTGTGCACTGCAGGGTGTATAATCGTACCTTGAATTCTACCCACTAGGTGACAGTAAGACTGTCCAGTATGACGACAGAACGTGTCTCCAGACATTGACCAAACTGCTCTAGCTGGATCACTCCTGCTTCAGAGGCAGAACATCTCTGTGTGACCTGGGAAAGCTCATTCCCTCCCCAGGCCTCTGGAGCTGCTGCCTCACAGTGGACCCCATGCATATCATTCTCTCTGTCTCCGTGCCCTCCGAGAAAGATACTGTGTGGAAATATGGAAGATGGTTGCTTTTCTTCTGCCTCTGAGTTCCCAGTCCTCATATAAAGTCCTCTGCAGAGGTAAAGGATAAACCATCCTTTACACTGAACACAGAGAGAGAAAAGGCCTTATGAGTCAGTGCAGTGCAGACTGGCCACAGCGACTGGGAGCATGGGTGCCATTGTGTGGCCACCTACCGAAGCAGAACATCTTTATGCAATCAGGTTCCCACAACCCTTGTTCCAGTGTTTCTCCAGTATGTCCAGTGGTGAGACTGAAGAGGAAGATCTTTGAGGTCTGACTGTCTTAATTACTTTCCTATTGTTGTGGGAGAGTGACCTGACAGAGGCAACTTAAGGGAGGAAGGTTTTGTTTTAACTTTTAGCTTCAGCAGGGATAAAGTCTATTATGGCAGGGAAAACGTGACCTGGAGGAACGTGGCTGACTCCTCACATCACACTGGTGATCAGAAGCAGAAAAGGAACCGGAAGTGGGTGAAGATATAAACTCTCAAAGCCCACCCCCCAGTGACATACTTCCTGTGGCAAGGCTCCATATCCTAAAGATCTCATAGTCATCTCCATCAGCACCACTAGCTGTCACCAAATGTTCAAACACATGAACCTGTGGGGAGCGTTTCTCATTCAAACCACGGTACCCACCAACTCAGAAGGACTGTATCCATCCTTTCTGGATGCTCCACTCTTGGGCGATAATTGGAAACTGTCTGATCATGTGGTGTGTCTCGGTGTGCAGGGCAGGCTGTGAATTCCCTCATTATTACCTCTTAATTACCTGAGTGGATATAGGCAAGCAGTGATAATTCCAATCGGATGAATGATTCTAGAGCTCCTGATGGGACTGGCTATGGGATGCAAGGCAAATCAAATCAACACCCCGTGTGAGCATCTCTCTCTCTCTCTCTCTCTCTCTCTCTCTCTCTCTGTGTGTGTGTGTGTGTGTGTGAGAGAGAGAGAGAGAGACAGACAGACAGACAGACAGACAGACAGAGAGACAGACAGAGACAGACAGAGACAGAGAGAGACAGGGAGAGACAGGGAGAGAGAGAGGGAGAAAGAGAGACAGAGACAGACAGAGACAGACAGAGACAGGGGGAGAGAGAGGGAGAAAGATAGAGACAGGGAGAGAGAGGGAGAAAGAGAGAGAGAGAGAGAGAGAGAGAGAGACAGAGACAGAGAGACAGAGAGACAGAGAGGGGGAGGGAGAGTAAGCATCTCCTTCTTCTCATAAAGCAACTCCATGCAGAACAATCCATTGATAAATGAGAGCTGGCCACTTGTTTAGACAGATTTTTTAACAAAGCCTAACATGACCTGAATACCTAATTAATGGATTTATTTCATTTTGTTTTCTTAATTTTTGAGACAGGCTCTCACTATGTAGCCTTGGCTGGTCTGAAGCTCAGTATACAGACCAGTCTGGCCTTGAACTCACAGAAATCCCTCTGCCTCCCAAGTGCTGGAATTCACGGTATAAGGCACCATACCTGGTTGCTCTTAATTTTTATTATTAATTTATTTTTGTATGCATGTGTGTGGACTGCACACATATGTACACATTGATATGTGTGCATGTATGAGTCTGAAGATACACAGACATCTGTTCCATGTGGAAGTCAGAGGTCAATGTTGGGCATTTTTCCCCATTACCTTCATCTTATTTTTCTGAGGCAGGAGGAGACACTGCACCCACAGCTCACCAAGTCGGCTGTCTGCATGTGCAGCAAAGCCTAGAGATCTGTTTTCTCTGCCTCCATAGTGTTAGAATTACAGGCATGCTCTCCTATGACTGGGCTGTGTGTGTGGATTCTGGAATCCAAACTCAGGTTAGCAAGAACTTGAGCAACTGAATCTTCTCCCTGGTTAGTGTTGGATGCCAACAGACTATGAAGCTCACCCTGCCTAGTGCTTCTCCGGAGTTGAAAGCAAAGCATGCCAGCCTTCTGGATCTTCTGGGACATCCACTTCTGTTCCCCTTCTCCTCTGGGCCTCCACTTGCATATCTCTCTTCAGTCTGAGTCTCTGTCCCTGCCTGTCCCATGCCCACCTCTCCTTGTCTCTATCATTCTTTTTTGGACTCTCATCCCCATCTCCTCGTATCCTCTCCCACCAATCACTGTGGAAGAGAGGCCCTGTCGGGAAGATTATCTGCTTGTTCAGACTAAAGGGGTTTTCTTTGTGCATCTCCCTGTGATTCATCTTCAGAGGGATCGATCCCCCAGCATCCATCTCTGCGTCTGCAGCAGGCTCCCCACTCTGCCTGGACCACTTCCCTTATTCTACAGTAACAACAGTACTGGGGGGGGGGTCACCAGGGGATGGGGGGAGAGATGCTGACCGCACCAAGGCCGAGCTAAAAGCAGCTCCTCCGAGGGAGGAAACCATGCCAGGACAATGGACCCACCCCTCCCCCCTCCCCCTAAGAGTGCCTCTCATCCTCCCTCTCTCGCCAGCGTGATTATTTATGGAATTATAAAGTGTCCTTCAAGCAACACATTCTTCTCAACAAGCTGTACGTCAGGCAGGAGAAGCTCTGGCCCCAAACTGGGCTGCTGAGAAGGGGGTGGAGAGGATGGGGCACAGGAGTGAACTCCTTCATCCTCCTACTCAGCTTGCATTTCAGGCTGACCTTGAAGGTGCAGACTGGCTCAGATTTCCCATGCTGTGTGGATCTTTCTCCCAGAGTTGTGTGCTCAGAGATCAAGGAAAGATACACTGGGCCTGCTGGGAGGGGTGTCAAGGAGCCAGGCCAAGATCTAGGCAAAAGCAGAACGCAAGGATGTGATCTGTGCTCACCCCATCTCTCCACCAGCCCCTCAGAACAGAGGTATTCTGTGGGATAAATTCAAGCGGAGAGGCAGGGATCCTTTCCACCACACCAGACAGACAGGGCATGGGCTCCACCCACCTCATTCTCAGACCTAGGTCATCTGAGGGGATTGATCTTGCCATAGGGAAGAAATGAATCCCAGCACAAGTCTCCATGGATGAGATAAGGGCAGGGCTGTGGGGACTAATCCAAAGGTGACATGAAGCTTGATGGTGATAGGCAAGGAAGGGGCAGGGAGGGGCTATGTGAGGTATTCTACTGTGAGACCCAAGTAAGACCAGAGGGGGTATACTCAGCTGCGAGATGGAGTCACATCTATGGTACCCACATCTGTGATCCTTAATGACATTTCTGCCCCCCCCTCTCTCTCTGTGTGTGTGTGTGTATGTGTGTGTATGTGTGTGTGTGTGTGAGAGAGAGAGAGAGAGAGAGAGAGAGAGAGAGAGAGAGAAGAGAAGAGAGAGAGAGAGAGAGAGAGAGAGAGAGAGAGGAGAAGAGAGAGAGAGAGAGAGAGAGAGAGAGAGAGAGAGAGAGAGAGAGAGAGAGAGAGAGACCACACCACTGAATGCACCAAAGGCCAAAATGGAATGGAAGTAGAGTGGAAGTGAGAGGTAGTGAAAGGGTGGAAGGTAGGGAGATAACCTTAGGCACAGGCACAGGCTGGCTCCCACCATTACAAAGAAGCAGGCGTCTGTGGCTTAGAACAGTGAGCATGGCAGCATGTGATGTACAGTGCACGCCAAAGAATGACATGCTTCCACATGCCCAAGTCTGAACCCTGGCCCTACCTTCAACACCTGAAATGTCATGTGCCTCAGTTTCCTCCCCTGTGTAATAGGCTCAGGGTCCTATTTTATTATTTGTTCTGTTATTAATAGAAACCCGCTTCCTATGTTTGTCAGGCTAATAAGACAGCAGGCCAGCATCCCGCATATGACAAATAGTCACTTTTATTTTGATAGCTTATACTGGACTCAGGAGACTTTGATTCCAAAGCCAGCTCTTGAGCCAGGCACCTTATTTCTTCATGCTTTAGCTCCGATTTGTAATGACTTGTTTCATCTGCCGGCTTGATGGGGCCTAGAATCAGCCTGGGGGACTCACCTCTGGGCTTATCTGTGAAAGTGTTTCAACAGAACATGACCAAGTGTGGAGAGTGGAAGACCCATCCTCCAAGTGGGTGGCACCTGCTAAGGGGCAGTGTCGCCAATCAACTGACTTTCTTCCCTTCTTCCTGAATGAGTGCTTTTCATAGCTGCCATCAGAGTTCACTGACATCAGAACCCACATTCTTCAGCCTTCTAGCAGGGACTGAGTACCTATGACCTTCGGGGCTTCAATGCTGGATTCACAGCCCTTCCAGCATGCAGAGGACCATTGTCTGACTACTTGACCTTGCTGTGTAAGCCAGTGAAATCACATAAACACATACATACATACATACATACAAACATACATACATACACACACACACATACACACACACACACACACACACACACACACACACACACTTCTATTTCTTCTGCTCCTCTAAAGATCTCTACCCAACACACAATCTGACTTAGCTGTTGGGAAGATGATTGCCCAAATGGGAACTGATTTTTAGGTATCTCCAAGTGAGTGGCAGCATCTAAATAAAGGAGGAAGGCTGATGGAGGCAAACTGGTGTTGGTGGAGGAGGAGCGATCAGGCTTGACTCAAAAAGGCATCCAGGAGCGCTTCATGCAAACATGGTTATGCAAAGTTTGTCTCTTCACACTGTGAGAAAACTCCCACTGTGGGAAACTACTCCAACAGATTCTGCACACAGAGCCGCTGTCTGCCACCAGCTCTTTAATGAGAGGCAGCAATTTCAAGGTAGGATGCTGTGCTAGGTCTGCAGAAGACCAGTATGTTTCCAGAATGGACATCTGAGACAGTATCATCTTCAGAAGGACATATACACTCCCGTTCTATCACATATTCCTTCCTTAGGGCCTTCTAGGTGCTACCAAGAGCAATGGTCACGAAGATTTTGATGTTTTCTCTTTCCTGAAACACTGTAGAATTTGTGTTTTGTAGGATTTGCTCCTACATTAAAGTTAGACATGGACCTATGATCTACTAGCATTTGGCATGCAATGGCTACTGAAACGTAGAAGTATTTTTGTATTTAACACCAACGCTCCTTATCTTAGGAACCTTAGAACCTTCTGTCTGTGAGATCCTCGTCTCAGTTTGGTCCTTATGTGATGTAATACAGACTCTCCTTCTTGCATTGAACATGTAACATAGGCAAGAACCAAGCTACCTCTTTGTGAAACTAAAGACATGGCACCATTTGTTTCTGCAACAAGACTTAGCTCACCCTGGCTAACAAAGTCCTGAAACATACAGTCACCACTTCTGTGTTTGAGTGCATGGTCCATTCTACAGAGGGAGCCAGGATCCACTTAACCGTGACTTCCAAGGTGGCCTTGGAGACAATAGAAGAGGAGTTGGGACTGAGATGTTTCCAGCCTTGAAAATGTGCTGCCTGCTTCAAGAGATGTTGATTTTCTCTTATTCATCCCTATTGGATCTTGTCTTTAGTTTCTTTTCTGGAATGGCTCTCAAGTATACACATATATATATATATATATATATATATATATATATATACACACACACATACATATATATATACACATACATACATATGTGAATGTACATTATATATATTATATATATATACATATATATTAGTAATTATATGTAATGGTTATATAGTTAATCACAGTAGGTATTGATAATTAGATAATTAAGTACAGTAATACATTATTACTAATTGTATGTATTAATTCACCTAATTTTCACCAATACTCATGAGGTAGATGCTTTTGCCCACAACTTCCAGACAAGGCAACTGAAGCACAGAAAAGTTGGGCAACCTGTTCAGGATTACACAGCCCTTTCAAATCCAGTGCACATGGCTCTACAGTCTTCAAGTTGGCACCATGCCCGGCCTGGATTCTGGCCTGGGTACCTGCCGAAGCTTCCATGTCTTCCATCCTGGGGAGACTCTGAAGAGGATGAAGACTTGAGAGCATCATCTGTGCCGGAACTGGCTGTAGCAAGTTCAGAGCTTTTTGGTGATCTCTTACCTTTCCGGTCCCTCCCAGCTCTACCCTTAGCTCCCTGCCGCCATCTCACAAGCAGCTCTCTTCCTGGTTACTTTAGAAGCATATGGCTACATCCTGAGGGGTGACTTGCCATCTGTAGGGACCCACAGAGCTCTCACTTGGGTGAGATGGCCAAGTTACATGAGATTAAAGTCATCTTATGATAATTCTCTCTTTTCTAGTCAGTGACTATTCTAGGACAGAGTGTGCAAAATTTTCTAGCCAATAAAATGATAAGGAAGCCTGTGAGTGGACTGCTGGGAAATCTTTTGCACCTGAAGAGGGATGCCCACCCAGCTTGCTGCCTGGAATTTGGGCTGCCATCTTAATGAAAGCCTCCGGGCAGAGAGGACAGACAGTGAAAGTTTGTGGCTTTGATGGCTTTGCTGAGCTTTGTCAGGCTCACCTCCTCTAGACATCTAGTGAGATGACTTAAATAAACCCCAGTGGCCAGAGGAAATTCGCGAAATATGAGCCAAGTCTCTTGAGGAGTCACCACTAAAGCCTGATAGTAGAACTAGACAGGCAGTGTTATCTAGGGGTCTCACGACTGACTAGCACAGGGTCTGACTCCTGATCCACTTAGGTGTGTGAATTTGTGTACTTTCACATGTCCCAACTCCTGCCTGCCAGCAGACCAGAGACTGAAATAAGAATTCCCCAGACTTGTAAGAATGAAGGAGCTTGGCACAAGGGCAAAAAGGGCATCTCCATCTGGGCTGGAATGAACAAGCAGAGAGATTCAGCCAAGTCCCTTTGGAGACCCCACCGAGGGGTCTGGAGAGAGGCGTGGCTGCATCCCTCAAGGAGGAAAAGCAGTACACTAGGAAGAAAC
Organism: Mus caroli; assembly: GCF_978045245.1. Classification (NCBI taxonomy): domain Eukaryota; kingdom Metazoa; phylum Chordata; class Mammalia; order Rodentia; family Muridae; genus Mus; species Mus caroli. The sequence continues at coordinate 45,878,104 of NW_028227273.1, forward strand.
CCCTCGGGTCATAGGAATCTGAGCCTACTCTGCTGGGGATGTTGGGCTTTCTCTGCCTTGCTCTGATTGGCCAGCACTGGGCAGAAAACCAGTCGTGTGCATAGGCCAGAGTCACTGAGATTTTTATTTCAGCACTGCTACTAACTAGCTCTTTGGTCTTAGGAAATGCACCCAATGAAAATAGAGCTTGAACTCTCCATCCTGGAAGGCAGATCTCATAGCCCTTTGTGATACAAGCCAACGGGACTGGATGGAGACGTGCCTGGATGAGGAAACACCCCTGGATCTGTCTGTGAAGATATTTCCAGAGACTATTGCTGCGGAGGGATTCTGACTTTAACCAGTGCATGGATTCCTTGATGCTATTGCAATTAATCGGGAGGTGTTAAAAGACAGGAAGTTAGAAAGTATGGCCTTGTTAGGGGAAGTATGTTCCCAGGAGCATGTTCCTTAAGGCTATACCTTGTCCTGTACCCTTTCCCATGTGTGCTTTCTCTGTTCCTGTCTTAGTTAGGGTTTCTACTGTTTCCACAGAACACCATGACCAAAAGGCAAGTTGGAGAGAAAAGGATTTGGTTTACACTTCCACACTGCTGTTCATTATTGAAGGAAGTCGGGACAGGAACTCAAGTAGGGCAAGGACCTGGAGGCAGGAGCTGATTCAGAGGCATGGAGGGATGCTGCTTACTGGCTTGCTCCTCATGGCCTGCTCAGCCTGATTTCTTATAGACCTCAGGAGCACCAAGCCAGGGTTGGCCCCACCCACAGTAGACCAGGCCCTTCCTTATCATTAATTGAAAAAATGCCTTACAGTTGTATCTCATGGAGGCATTTCCTTATGAGGCTCAAAAACAGCCAGTACTATTTCCTACCTGTCATGATATAAACTACTCTATACCATCATGCCTCCCCCATCATGGTGGACTGACATTAGAGAAACCAGAGCCCAAATTAATAATTCATCCCTTCAAATTATTATGTTAGGCAGTTTCTTACAGCTATGTAAAGAGATGACAAGGAGTGGGCACGTTGGTGATGAGAGTGTGGAAGAGACAGTAGCCTAAGCTTCTCTCATGAGCCTGTTCTAGGCTTGGGCCAACCCCCTAACTTGTCCAGTGGGCGTGAAGGGAGGGGGGATGTTCTGAGCAGAGGCATGAACATAATAGCTCATTTTCAAGCCCAGTTCTCCGCTTTAATTGAGTTTTCCTAAAAAGCCCCACAAAGCACTTTTCCTACCATATTGCCAGATTTGATTCTTGCTGATAACACACATTGGAGGAGTCGGGTGCTGCCCAAGATGGATCACTCGTTGTGTTGGCTGTGGCACGTGAAAGATCAGATGATCCATTGGCTCCACACCAGAGTACAACCTTACCCCACTCTCTTCTCACACCCATTCTGACCGGGCACCTTCACCTGACAAATTATATATAACCTTTCACCTTGAGTTCACACCGGGGGGGGGGAGCAATGCTTGGCTCCACCAAGTGTCACTAGGTACCACTCTCCTTCAAGGCAGCCATGAGAACAGCAGGTGTTTTGGAAGATGCTAATGCACAGCTCTGTATCTAGTCTGAGACTACCAGGGTGTCTGGCAGAAGCAGCTACTGGTAGAGCAAGCACTGGCTGGTAGTGCCAATGGAGAAAGGACACGACAGAGAGCAGATTTGAGCAGTGTCACCTACATGAGAGATGTGGTTTCCTCACTCTTGCGATAGAGGAAGTCTCTCGGCGATGGCTCCGGGGTGGTCTCAGTTAGAAAGAATTCCAGTTCTGATTTTATTCATTGGTTGGCGAGCTACAGGGAATGGTCCTGCCTGTGTCACCCACTGCCATACACAGGTGTTCTCACACTGCTCAAGAGTAAGAAGGGTGATCCAGACCACAGTATCAGGTTAGCTACACAAAGCAAATCAGTCAAAGCACAAGAAAACAGGGTTGGCAAGATGGCTCAACAGGTAAAGGGGCTTGCCACCAAGCCTGACAATCTGAGTTCAATACTTGGATCCCCCACGGTGAGAGGAGAGAGCTGATTCCTGCAAGTTGTTCTCTGACATCCACAATACTCTCAGATACTTACTCTCAGATGCTTACACACACACACACACACACACACACACACACACACACACACATGCTTTTTTTAAATGGCACCTCACAGACAATCACTGGCATCCTTTCAAAGAAATGCTAGTCATTTTCTCCAAGTGGAAGATGCTTATCTAGGAGAAAAAAACCTTCCCAGATACTTGAAGAAAATCAAATAAAAATGAAGGCCCCTCCTGAGGCCAAATCTGGATCAAACCACCTCCTGGTTTTTCTTCCAAGGTCACATCTTTTAAAATGAAATCTTTAGGTGGGGACACGTTCCTAATGCTGTAGTGGACACCAGATAGATGACGGAACGAAGCAATATAGCACCAACAGAAGCCCTTAGAAATACCACACAGACTTGTCAGACTTCAACATCTGGTGTTTGTAATGTCCATTTCTATAGACCTTTCTCACTAACCAGCCATACATGGCACATGGAGCTGGTTCGTGTTTTGTGGCTTTATGGAAATAGCTTATGTATTACATAATATACAGCTTGCTTTTTGGTTTTAAATGTTATTTGCTCTCTGTGCGCATGTGTGTGTCATAAAAAGCACACAGCAGTCAGGACAACTTTTCAGGGTCCGATTTTCGTCTTCCTTGCTGTTAGAGTCTGTCTTGCTATGTGCTGCTGTATGGAATACTCCAGGATAGCTGACCCACAAGCTTTGGGTCAATTCTCCTACCTCCAGCTTCCACCTTGCTCTGGGACTGGAATGGAAGGTGCAAGCTACCACATCTGGCCCTTTAGATGGGAACCAGGGGCAGCACTCAGGTTAACAGAGCCATCCCCCGGCCCTGTAGCTAGGTTCTCTCTGTGTCGGCACCACCGGTTTGAGCTATGTTCATGCTGATTGATGTAGTTCTGTCAATCACTTTGTCTGGATAGATGGATATCTTGTTGATTTGTTTTTCCCCCCGTCATCTCAATTGCAACAAAACATGATGATGACTATACACACTTATATCCTCCTGAGCACCATGGGAGGCAGTAGGAGCATGCCCGTGAGGGGAATGGCTGAGTAGTGCTCCCCGCACCTCTGCAAGGGGAGGAAAGAGTACAGTGAAGGTTCTACAGAAATCTCCTAGTGAAGAACCCCTCATTTCTGCATAGCAGGAACCCTTTGTCCAAGGGTGGTGGTGTCCTCTAGAATGAGCTTAGGCCATACTCAATGGAGCCAGGTCCCTGGCTGTTGCTCTCCTGCCCTCCTAATGGATTGTGGACATAGGAAGCAACATGCATTGGGGAGCTCTGAGTGCACGAATCCATTGGAGCAGTATCTTTGTCTGTCCTTACGACCTGTGTATTCCAGGACCTAGAACAGCACCTGGACTCCAGTGCATTCAGCACATGTTCAGCGATGGAGACTATACTACCTTTGTATAGCAATTTCTCCCAAGATAAAACTCTCCATCTTGGTGGGAAGCTTGTTAAAACAGAGCATGGTCTAAAGCAGTGGTTTTCAACCTTCCTAACACAGTCCCTTGTGATGTGGTGACCCCCAACCATACAATTATTTCATTGCTGCCTCATAACTGTAATTTTGCTACTGTTAGGAATCATGTTGTAAATATCTCATATGCAGGATATCTAATATGGGACCCCCATGAAAAGGGCCATTTCGTCCTCAAAGGCTTACAAAGCACAGGTTGAGAACCACTGTTCTAAGGGGAGGTGAAAATTTTCATCCTTTTGAGAAGATCCTTCAGCTCCAGAAAAGAAAAAAACTCAAAGGTTTCAGGAAGTCCCTGAAAGTGAGCAGATTCGCAAAGATGTTTCTTTTCGAAGCATATATAAACAGTAACAACTGCTGAGAGACAGTCTGGGACAAGTTCAGCTTCTTTGAAGAGGCTTACATCAGCCAAACTTTCTGGACAAAGAAGAGACCAGCTGAATTGCCTGGAAGTGGCTCAAACTGCTGTAGCTGCCTGTAAAGGATTCTCAGTCTCCAACCTGATGAGCTGCCTGCCAGTTGTGAATTGTATTCAAGGTTTCCAGATTTCATGAGCTGTCCCTCATGAAGTGGGCTTTTGTGATGTAACTGCCTTTGAGTCACCTTTGCCCCTCCACCCTTGCCTATGTTCCTGCAACTAACCGGAATAAAACTGATTGATGGACCAAGTTGGACTTTAGTAGTGTTCTACAGTATCCTGCTGTAGGTGGTGTGAGGGGATAGCTGTTTACACCTTCCCAGGAATAAAGTCACACAACACCACACATGGATGTATATACATGCACACAGCATACAACATGTTCTGCATGCAGGCATATTTCCTCAGTCAGGGAGGTCCTGAGAGGAGAGACTGAGACTGAACACCTTGCCCTCACTGTCTGTATTTACACAAAGGTAATGACAGGCCACTGGACCACACACACACACACGAGAGAGAGAGACAGACAGACAGACAGACAGACAGACAGACAGACAGACAGACAGAGACAGAGACAGAGACAGAGACAGAGACAGAGACAGAGACAGACAGAGACAGAGACAGAGACAGAGACAGACAGAGACAGACAGAGAGACAGACAGACAGAAACAGAGACAGACAGACAGACACACACACACACACATACACACACACATACATAAGCCTAAGAGTTTGCAACAGGAAACAAAGTGTGCACTCCAAGTGTTTCTGAGAAAAGACGAAGAAGATACTTAATAACCAGAAGGGAAGACAAAGCCAAAAGAAAATCCAAAGGAAGAAATTTGTTCTATTCCTTTGAAATGGCAAAGTTCCTCTTCAGCAAGTTTGAGGAACAGGGCTAACTAAAGCCAAGTAATTCACAAATGGGAGAAAAAAAAAGGAACCTTAAAAATTAAAAAGACAAAACAGAAAGCACAACTGTGGTAAGTGAAACACAGCTGCTATACCTGAAGTGCATGACCACCTCTGAATTAGGAAGACTCTCAGAAAGCAGGTATTTTCTATGCTTGGCCTTGGGTGGTAGTCCTGCCTCTCAGGCCAAAGTGACCTTGGAGACAACTTAAGTTGAGATAATATTCCCAAGTGTCCAACTTACTAGGAGGCTAGTAGGTGGCACTTCTGCCACAGAGACAAAACAAAGCTCACTGGCAGGAAAGGCATGCTCACAGGTGACTATGACGTACCATAGGCATCATGTGAGGGTCCAAGTAAATCTTCCAGTACCAGTTGTTGGTTGCTGGCATCGAGGGACAAGGAGTAGAAAAGCAGAATCCTGGTTCTTGAGCTTATTCCTGACAGGAACAAGGAAAGTTCTGCTCCAACTGCTGGAAGAACACAAGTCTTGGGGAGGGGAGGCAGAGATCCTAGGTCAAACCTGGGCTGCCATCTACTACTTGTGTGCCATTGGTTAGGTGGCTTGCTCTCTCTGTGTTTCCTTTTGCTATCCAAAGAATCCTAAGCAGCGTGCTAGTCAGCTTTGACTGTCAACTTGACACAGGTCAAGATTACCTAGAAGGAAATTTCAACTGAAAAATGTCCCAGATCATATTGACACGTAGGCCTATCTGTAAGGAGCTGTCTTAGTTGTTAAATGATCTAGGAGGGTCTAGCCCACTGTGGGCAGCACCCGAGTAGGTGTTTCAGGGCTGTATAACGAAGTTAGCTAAGCGTGAGCCGTTGAGTAAGCCAGCAAACAGTGCTACCCTGTGGTTTTTGTTTCAAAGTCTTGAATGACTACTCAGCCTGACAGCTTTTAGTGATGGATTATGACCGGAGAGTATAAGCCAAATTAGTCCTTTCCTCCCACAACTTGATTTTGGTCAGAGTGTTTTGTTCCAGGAACAGAAAGCAAAGCAGAACAGATAATAGCATTGTAGGGTATTAGGTAACATGGATTCTACATCTGCTGTGGGACAGTGTGTCCCTTAGAGCTTGTTATACACTCAGTAAGTTTGGTGGCTCTGCCTATTTTAAATCTGGTCATATTGTGTAGAATGACAACATCTTACCCAAGAAATCTGGGGAAAAAGGAGGTGATAATGAAAACCAAAGAATTAACAACTGTATAATAGAAGACATTTAGGGAGTTGACACACAGAGGGTTATGTCCGTTGAACAGGTGTTTCCTGAGTCAGCCGAACAGCAGAGGTTTGGAATCCCAAGTACCCACAAAACCCACTTGCAGTGGTGGACGCCACAGGTGGAGACAGGAGCATCCCTGAGGCTTGACAGCCAGCTGTGTTACCTAAATCAGTTATCTCCAGATCAGTGAGAGACCTTCCTTGTCTTAAACCATAATGTGTAGAGTTATTTAAAAAGACATCTGACATTGACCTCTGGCCTACACACACACACACACAGAGAGAGAGAGAGAGAGACAGACAGAGACAGAGACAGAGACAGAGACAGAGACAGAGACAGACAGACAGAGAGAGAGACAGAGAGAGACAGAGACACACACACAGACACAGAGACAGAGAGAGAGACAGAGAGAGAGACAGAGAGAGACACAGACACACACACGAGAGGGAGAGGGAGAGGGAGAGGGAGAGGGAGAGGGAGAGGGAGAGAGAGAGAGAGAGAGAGAGAGAGAGAGAGAGACAGAGACAGAGAGAGACAGAGAGAGACAGAGAGAGACACAGACACACACACACACACGAGAGGGAGAGGGAGAGAGAGAGAGAGAGAGAGAGAGAGAGAGAGCCCCATAACCTGGGCCTGGGGGAGCATCCTATAATCCCAGTACTTAGGAGAGGGAGGCATGGGAATCAGAGTCAGCCTTGCCTATGTAGAAAGCTTCAGGCCAGCAGACAAGGAAAGCAGGACTCAGATGTTTCCTGGACTTGTGATTGGATCATCTATGGGTAACAAATGAAACTGCCCTGCACACAATGAACTCTCTGCCAGCTCTGTATTCACTGTGGCCAGTGTGGTGGAGGTGGAGTACCAGGATATTTCCCACATAGAACCTGGTCAGAATAGTTCAGAGATTTTATCATACCTGTATTCAAAAAGGGAAGGTATCAGGTCTTACAAACAAGGCAGATTCTAAAGCTTACTCATTCACTTTTTCCCTTTACCCTCCAAGAGCCCCAGGGCCTTACCACGGTACTCTTTTGTCCAATAGTCTTTTGTGTAGCCAACAGCAGGAAGACACCAGTTCATCTATTCCAGGAGTGTGGTTCAATTTGAAGGTGCAGAGGCAGCCGGAGACCTTCACAAGCAGTCCTTGCATAATCTTCAGATCCTGCAATCCTTACTCTCCTAATTGCTTAGAGAGACCAAAAATCAGAGTGTTTTAAATTCCTTTAAAAATGAGTTCATCTAAGGCTGGAGAAAAGGCTGGACACCCACATCAAGCAGCTTACAACTGCCTATGACTAAGCGCCAAAGATCCTGACATCCCTTCTGGACTCCACGGGTACTGCACTCAAGTACACATAGACACTAACACACATGCATGGGTACCATCACATGTAGGTAATTACATAGTAACAGAAATCTAAAACACTAATGAAATAAGATGGAATGAATGTGCTCTGAGTAGAGCTAACCGTTCTTCTTAAGGTAGTAACAGAAGTCAGGGCCCTGAATGAAAATCGATTTCCCGTGTTGAAATTTACCACTCTAGGGCACTGATCCCACATACAGAGGCTTGGAGAAGAGGCCCTGCTGTCATCTCTTTCTCTTGGGTTGAAAGGCATGGACCAGACCTTAGAGGCAACATCCTTCCTAGGAGCTGGAAAACCTCTCCCTCCATGGATGGCCACGCGGGTACTGGCCATGGTGCTGAAAGGGCTGAAAAGGTAGCCACGGGTCTGCAGCTCTCAAGTCTCACCTCCCGGCTGCATCCCAAGGCTCCCATTAATCTCTGCTCTGGGCCACTAGATCTATTTATTTCGAGCATAACAAGTAATCGATCTAAGTTTTTCTAAAGAAAACACTACTTGTGCACTCCAGCATGAGAAGCAAGTCTAAGGGTGAATCCCTGCCTCTGACCTGGCATCAGAAGTCACTGCCTTTCCTGTAGACTATTGGAATCAAGAAGAGAAGCATTCCTCACCCCAGGAGGCCCCCAAGTCTTGCCACAGTTACCCCTGGCCCAAGAAAAGACAGCAGTTTCCAGAGATTTGGGGGAAAAGGGCAGCAGGTGGCTTTGTGATCTTCATCTTTATAATTGTCCTTCCATATATCACCAACACGCCTCTTCTGATATTTTAACTGATCCTCATAATATTTTTAAATAAAAAAATTTTAAATGAAAATTGAATTACACGTGTGTATGAGTGCACACATGTGTGAGTGAAGGTCAGAGGAAAACTTGCAGGAGTCCGTTTTCTCCTTCTACCATGAAGACCTCAAGAATCAGACTCCGCTCCTCATGGTTGGCTGGCAAATGCCTTTAACCGCCGATTAGACCTCTATACAGAACCACTAAAAATAGCTAAAATATTTTCCCCAAAGAAGCACTTCTCAGAGGCAATATGGTGGCATCCTGGAAGTCCTGGACTTAACATTATATCTGTGGGTCTCTGGCGAGAAATCCTCAGTCCAGGGGAGGCAGAAAAGAGACTGCTCTTCCAGGAGCAAGGTTAATTATGGGGAACTGAGGCAGAATGGAAGCAGAGAGGAGCCTAGCCTGAGCTATCAGGTCTCTGGAAATTCAGCCAAGGAAGGACACTGACGGCATTCGTGGTATCCAACAAACTAAGGGAATTTGGGACGAGGCGTTTAACAGGCTTCCTGCGGTGTGGTGCTGATTAGTAACTAATTAACTGGTTCTCCGTGGGCTGAAAGTGGAAAGGAAGCAGAGGAGTGGGCAGTAAGATGTGAAGATGGGGCACCAGTGGGTTCCTATTCTATCAGCACCACCCTGACAGACTCTCCGATCATAGACAAGATGCTAAAGCATGTCCCTGAATGTCTATCTTCTGTTCTGTTCCATGGCGCAAAATCTATCTTTGAGTGAGGTGTGGTGGGATGTAGAAAGAGATGTGGAAACCTAATGTAGTAGAAACTCCCGGGATTCTACAAGGATGGCCCTGGTGATCCTAGTAATGGAGGATGTTGAGCCTGAACTTGACATCTTCTGTAATTAGGTAACTTCAAGTAGTGATACTGAGATACCAATCCAGCCACAAGACCTTCTACCGTCAATTCATCCTGTCTAAGAGATGTGGAGGCACCAATCCTGTGGGAATGGCCAACCAATGATGATTGGACACTGCCTGGATGTCCAAGAACTAGAAGCTAGACTAGAACCTAGGACAGATAAAAAATCAATAAAATGATCCGTAACGATATTCTGCTATACTCATAGATTGGTGCCTAGCCCAAACATCATCAGAAAGGATTCCTCCAGGACGTGATGGGAGTAAATGCAGAGACCCAAAACCAAACATTAGGCACAGAGAGAGCCCAAATTAGAGATCTCTTTTGACTGTCTTTCCTCGGAGCTAAGGGGAACATCATGGAAGGAGTGGAGGAAGAATTGTAAGAACCAGAGGGGTTGTGGACACCAGGAAAACATAATCAATTAAGCAAGGTTCATAGTGGCTCACAGAGACTGAAGCAGTAATCTGAGAGCCTGTGTGGATATGAACTGGGTCCTTTACAAATATGTCATGGTTCTTAGCTTAGCGTTATAGCAGTGGGAGCATGGGTGTCTCTGGCTCATTTGGGATCCCCTTCCTCCTATGGGTTGCCTCACCCAGACCTGCCTAGTCTTATTCTTACTTGTTATGATATATTTGGTTGATATCTCTGGGATACCCACTCTTTTCTGAAAGGAAATGGAAGGGGAATGGATTTGGGGGAGGAAAAAAAGGGAGGCTGACAAGAGTAGGGAGGAACTGCAGGGATGTATCGTATGAGAGAAGGCTAGTTTTTAAAATTAGGAAAACAACAACAGAAAGCTCTGGATATTTGAAGTATGAGCATAAATGTGCCCCTAAGACCCCAGTGGGCTCCTGGAGCATAGGCCCAGATGGGGGTATTCCTACAACCTCCTCTCCATAGCCAGGCTGTCCTCCAGCTGTGTGCTTTACCAACCATAGTCGCAGAGATCCACAAGCTTCCGAATGGGCTTCCTCCCTCTTCCCAAGCTCATCTCCTGTGTTTCCATCACAGGTTAGGACAGTGATTTTCTCAGAGCTTTGCTTCCGTGGTTGATCTGAGAGCAGGGGCTTATTTCCAGTTATGTTGATACTTCTACCAACAGGAAGCCTCAGGAATAGCACCAAGCTCAGGTCAGAGACTGGACCCTTTCTAAATGGATCATCATCCCTGCAGAATGGAGTCATGGCAACGCTTGCTGAGTTCTGAGTATATGTTCGTACATGATATTAGATTTGAAACCATGTTCTCTCTCTCTCTCTCTCTCTCTCTCTCTCTCTCTCAATTGCCTACACCGTTCCTTATAGCACCTGTTTCCAGTTTAGATAAAGTCTGATTATTTCTGTAATGTCTGCACCTTGATTTTCATGTACAGGTTTTCTATCATGGAGGGGAACACAATAGAGGCAGATGCTCTAGAGTTGAGGGTTGAACCTGCTGAGGATGGAAAAAACCTGCTCTTTACTTAGATCCTAAAGATTCGCCCACCATCTATGCATTTAAACTGTACTGCTCACAAGGAGACACTTGCTAAGGAAGCCCTGATTGTTTGGCCTGGCAGACGGGAGGCTCACTACACATTTCAGCTGAGTTGTTAAGTCACGTCTTGTGTTCTGAGCAGTGGTGTGCTGACATGTTGACATGCGCATCTGGATGCGAGCGCATATGCATCTTCATAATTAACTTCCATGTCGCAAAGAACCTCAAACCTTTCTCTTTATTCAGCATATAATTTACCTACAAAAAGAATAAGGAGAAGGAAGAGGAGGATGAGGGATAGGAGGAAGAGAGAAAGGAAGAGGAAGTATGGAATGAGCATCAGGACGCCTCTAGTTTATTAGTCACATGTCCCAGTCATCCAGGACCACTTGTGTCTTGTCTAAGGCTTTTCCAGATCACTCTTCCCTCTCCTACAGGAATTCCAGACAGAGTTGTTCACTTGTCCCACAGAAAAGAATATAGCAGGGCAAGATGATCCATGGAATACAGACCAGGACACAATGTAGGACACAGTGATTTTATTTAAAGCCTTTCCTGATAGCAACTGCTGCCTGCTAAGTAAGCCTTTAAAACAGTTGCTCGAAGCATCAATTACTGCTTGTCTTTCTTACGAGTCTGGGGGCTGACCGGGCTCAGCTGAGAATTCCTGGCTCAGATCTCTCACCAAAGGCAATCCCATGGCATTGCCTCAGAGGCAACTGTTTTACTGAGGTACCTGGTGGTCAATGCTTGCTGTCACAGGACATCACAGAGTATAATCCTCCCAGCAAGACAGTTGCCATCTTCATCATTGGCTCCTGCTTGTGAGAGTTCATCTCTAATGGGGCTTGTTCATCCCTTCATAGGAGGGGACACAGAGGGTCATTGGACTGTCACCTAAGATTTCAGCTCGTCCCCTTCCCTCAGCTACTTGCATGCAGTTCTGCCCTAATTGCTCATAGTTTTATGGGTCTCAGGAAGATGCTAGAGTTGGGGAAATTAACAGAAGTGGGTTCCATCTGTGCCTCTATGGGGAAGCCATCATCCACTCCAGGTGAAGGCTTTCCCATGTGGCTGCCTTGGGATCACCCACTCCTGTCAGTAACCCTCACCTATACTTTGTAAGCCTAATAAACTCATTGGGTCCCCCAAAGAGTGAGCTGTGGTTTGTCACGAGAGCCTTAGAAGGAGGAAGCAGATGTTATTTCCAGCTCCCTGTGGAAGACATTCTCACAAAAGAGACAACTGGGAATAGTCCCGAGGCTTCTCCCGCTCTGTGCTTTCCTTATGACTGGAATTCTCAGAGAATGTAAAGAGGTGGAGAGAGAGGGAGAGGGAGAGAGGGGAAGGGGAGATAAAGACAGAAAGACAGGCAGGCAGAGACAAAGAAGGCGGTAAGGTGGATATCTAGCCCCTCCTTTGACCTAGTCTTGGGAGCCAGACAAATGCTCTGTTTTCATTATAAACAGCTCTAATGTAAAGCCACTCTCTGGGGTTGGGGATGGAGAGAGAAATGGCACTCTATCTTTTAATGCAGAAATCTGAAGACAACAAAATTTTACCACTACAGCCATACACCCCAGAGAGCACTGTTAGTCTCAGTGGAGATGGTAAAGTTTAGCCCAAGAAAGCCTCACACCCTGTATGAAGTTTTTAATTAAACAGGGATATTTGGCCCTCGTCTTAGGGAAAAAAACAGTGCAGCCATTGGGAATCTTTCATTTAATAGTATAGATAGCCCTACCAAAGGGCTCTGTCAAGCTTAGTATGACACAGTTCTATTGTGAGGGCGCCACAGTCTGAGGAGACGTGGCCAATCCCCAGGAGTCCCTATCATATAGAACACAATTTCAGTCTTGTGGACCTGAGAGGAACTTGTAATGCAGGACCAGTACAGAGTTTTATTCCAAACTCTGCCAATAACTGGGGGGGGGTGAGGGGGGCTGTTTCTCCATGAACCATGATGGTGGACATCTGGCCCAGCCAACTTTTCAGCTCTTCTAAGAACCAGAGACATGTTGGAGCCAAGTTCTCTCTGTGCAGGGCTGGCTGAACAGCTAGGAATATGAGAGCTCACCACTCTTTCCCATAATATGAGTTCCATTCCCATGACACCAGTAACTACAGCCCCAGGGAAATCGAGTGTTCAATTCTGGCTCTCATGGGCACTGGCATACACACATAGAGAAACACAGACAACAATAAAAATATATCTTCAACCCATCCAGTTGCTACAATGTGTCAGAAGCATAAGTCAGATAATTGATAGCCCTGGGTTTCGAGTAGGTAGGACAAGTCAGGGTAGCAGCCTCATCCCTCAAACAGACTCTAGACCTGCGTCTTTTCCTGTTCAGTCCCCTGTGTTTGAACCTCCTTCAGCTCTGTAGCAGATAGAGAGAAGAATCCAACAGGTGTCTAAGTATAAATGCCTGAAGTTGGAAGCAGAGCTGGGAGGAGAGCAGAGTTCTCAAAAAGGCCAGGCTCCCCTCAGGGTCTCCTGTCCTCACTATAAAATATGACTAAGACCACATTCCACCTTGAAGACCTGTTACAAAGATGAATGATTTTTTATTTTTTGTAAGTCACACTCACCTGTGGAAAGAGATTTCTATGCACTGTTCATGGCAGTGTACAGTGCAGGGAATTAATTTCCACTTTTCAGAAGAGAAAGCTTAAGGCCGAGAAGCTGATGAGACTTGTAGGTCGTGCCAGAGATCTACCCATCTATTTTTAAATTGATTTGCTTTATGTGAATGGATGTCTCTCCATGTGTATGTATGTGCACCTTGTGTGCCTTGTATCAGTAGAGGCTAGAAAAGAATGTCTAGCCCCCTAGAACTGGAACTGGAATGATAGATGGTTTGATCTCTGTGGGTTCTGGATATTGAACTGGGTCCTCTGCAGGGTCAGCGAGTGCTTTTAACCACTGAGCCATATCTTCAGCTTCAGGACCTATATTTTTGTTGTTAGTCATCCATAGACTGGTGTCGTCGATGGTGTAGGGTGACAGTCTGGGGTGAGAGAAATGCGTATGAGGTGACTACAGATGCATGGATATTTGTAAGCTTCAGAGGAGCCCTAGGGAGAATCATCCGGTCTTGTAGCGGAGAGAAAATATCTCGAAAGAAGCCATGCACATTTGATGCTTCCAGTAAAAGCCTGAATAAGCCAGCTTACCCACTTGGAGAATGCCAATTGTTCACCTGCTTCACTAGAACCAAGGACAGGCTCAGCTTCTCCCTGTGACAACAGGGAATTTTCCCACTGAAGAAAACCTGGGTAGAGAGAGTCTCTGTGCATAGGCCGGCACTGGGACAGGTCAGCCCAACACAACTCATCAAGTCATTCTTGCCCAGTAAATGGTGACATGTCCTGCATCCCCAAAACCCATTCTAGGTGGAACAGGTTGCTTCACTTTTTCTAATCCAACACCTCTTATAGAGGACCATACAAGGTTTGTATTTTCCCTATGATCATTTATTCATTCCATGCTGTTTCCCCCAAAACATCTCTATCTGTGCCTTGGGATTTTGTTTTTTTGTTTTGTTTTGTTTTGTCAGTGAAATGCAGGCTATATCAAGGATTGCTCAAGGATAAAAATGGTAGACATATGTAAATTATTAAAACCAGTTTCTATGAAGATAAATGATCAGCAGATGGTATGTGTTATAATTATTTGATGACCAATTAATTGTCCCAGAGGTGGGGATGAGGGTCACTGTTCTTAGCCTCTGGCAAGAGGATGAGTATAATCTTTCATTGAAATAATGAAGACCGATGATGCAAGGAGTGATTTCAGTGGTGATGAGGGCCAGCTCTAGCCATGGTGCTGATGCTGAGGGGGTGGTGGTGGTGGTGTGGCCAGCTCTAACCATGGTGCTGATGCTGAGGGGGTGGGGGTGGTGTGGCCAGCTCTAACCATGGTGCTGATGCTGAGGTGGTGGGGGTGGTGTGGCCAGCTCTAACCATGGTGCTGATGCTGAGGGGGTGGGGGTGGTGTGGCCAGCTCTAACCATGGTGCTGATACTGAGGTGGTGGGGGTGGTGTGGCCAGCTCTAACCATGGTGCTGATGCTGAGGGGGTGGTGGGGGTGGTGTGGCCAGCTCTAACCATGGTGCTGATGCTGAGGGGGTGGGGGTGGTGTGGCCAGCTCTAACCATGGTGCTGATGCTGAGGGGGTGGGGGTGGTGTGGCCAGCTCTAACCATGGTGCTGATGCTGAGGGGGTGGTGGTGGTGATAACACTGTCGATGGCAATGGTGGTGGAAGAGACAATAATAGTGGTGATAGTGGTAACAGTGATGATAGTGGTGGTGATAAAGGTGATATTGCTGATACTGAGATGGTGATGGTGATGATGATGGTGACATTGGTGATGGTGTTGATGGTAATAATGGTAGTGGTGAATGAAATGGTTAATAATCATGAGAGCACTCATGGTGGTGATGATAATGCTAGTTATTTTGATGGTTAATCTTCCTTGTTGACTTAATTTAATTTAGAGACGGAGGGGGGGGGAAGGGGAAGGAGGAGGGGGAGGAGGAAGAGAGCCAGAGAGATGGCTCAGTCGTCAAGAGTACTTAGTGCTCTTACAGAGAGCATGGATTCAGTGCTCAGTACCCACATGATGGCTCACCAGTAGTTTCAGGAGATCCGCTGCCCTCTTCTCCATGGACATCAGGCACATATGTGGTATAAATATGTCATGCAAAACACTCAGACATATAAAATAAATAAATATTTAAAAAGAAGAGAAGTGGAAAAAGGCAGAGGTTGAGGGGGGAGGATTGAAGGGAGGAGGGTTGAGGGGAGGAGAGTTGAGGGAGGAGGGTTGAGGAGAAGGTGCTGGATAGATCTGGTGAGCCCCATGTTACACACAAAAGATTGGGCCACCAGTTCTCACACTGAAGACAGATTGTTCAGAGACTATTAGAGCGGCTTAGAGTCCTGACCAGCTTCCCACTGTATCTGGCCATTTTCCTTATAATTAGGCACCTGAAGGCTAAGAAGTGATAGAGTACTTGCCTAGCTCATGCAAGGCCCTGCGGTTGATCCCTAGAAGTCAGTGCAAACAATTATATACTTTAGTTTGGTGTGTGTGTGTGTGTGTGTGTGTGTGTGTACCATGAGTTTAATGGATTTATGTGCTATCTCACCTTCATTACAGACAACCATGCATTTTTGTGATGGAATTTGGACTAATACAATGTGAGGCGAAATAAACCACTAACTTCTGAAAAAGGCACTTCTTGTTTTCTTTCCTTGCTTTGTTTTCTGGAATGTAGTGGGTTTGGCCTAATGCTGCTTGTATTCTAATGTTCATTTGGGTCCCTGACCCCAGTTGGCTCTGATTGGTAAGTTGAGATGCTTGCAGCCAATGGCTGGGCAGGGCAGACAGGCAGGACTTGAGGATTTCTGGGTTTGGGACAGGGAGGAAGAAGGAGGAGAAGGAGATCTGCCATGCAGGGAGAGTGTGGAGGAGGGGAGACACCATGCCTGAGAAGAGTGGGGGACAGGGAGGCACAGCAGGCATGTGAAGGAGTAGGGAGAATGTGGTCCAGGGCAGCTAAGGTAGAATATAGGATTCTGTTAAGTGATAACTCAGGATTATTGGTGGGAGATGGATTGGCCACATGAAGGTTAGACAGTGGCCCAGCTATTGCGCTTGTTTAAGGCATGTCAAAATACAGAGACTGTGTGTGTGTGTGTGTGTGTGTGTGTGTGTGTGTGTGTGTGTGTGTGCCTTTCATTCTGGAACATAGAGCACTGCAGGTAACAAACCTACCATCAGGACTTGCTAATTAAAAAAAAAATTGCTACACTGGATTGCAGATGTGATGGTTGGGGCCTTAGCCACCATATAACGGTAAAATTAGGAATGGACACCATGGATGATGGAAGAACGAAACAGGAAGTCTGTTCGCTAGATAATGAGGGACCCTAAGGGCTTTTTCCAGTCCCACACCCTTCTTACAGCTTCCCCCCTCCCCCCGCCTGGGATCAAGGCTAGGCCAATTCCATTCTCCACCCACAGTAACATTCTTGAGTAAAAAATTCTCAGAAAAACTGAAGAATGAACTGACAGTCTCCTAACCCTCTGGAAAGTCCCAGGTAGAGTTCAAATGCTGTCATGCTTGCTAGCCAATAGATTTAAAGGTCAATATGCTTAGCCAATAAGTTTGAACTGTAACCTTGCTGATGTAACCTGTGCCCCTAAAAAGTATAAAAACTGCTTGTAATAGCCACTCAGGGTCACCTTCTAGTCACTTGTCTTGGGGGACTAATTGAAGGTTGACCACAGGCTGGAAAATAAATCTCACGTGGGGGCATCTCAAAATAAGTACCACTGACCGAGAGTTGGGAGTCTTACAGTAACACTTCAGGGATCTCAGAATGGTTGCTTCCATGTTCCTTAAGAGAGAAGCATAGCTCTGTCTATTTAAGCCACTGCTCTTTGTTTCCTTGTTTGTTTTCTGTTAGAACCGACTAACTCTAATTCCAGTTGACGTGCTCACAGGCAGAAATGGGTCCCCTGGTACATACTCTTCACCCACAGAGTGTCATTCAGATATTTTTAAATCTAAAGCCAGTGCTTTGAAACCTAGAGTACTCTGTGTTTCACAAAAAGGCTGAATTAAGACTTCTAAAAAGATGGACGATCTGCCAGCCATGAGTTCCAACCCAGCCTCGCCAAGTGACAGCCAAACAGCAGCTGTCCCTTTCAGCTGGAGATGTGTGGCACCTCACTAGGAAGGTTGTAGTCTACCATGTCTGGACAGCTTTCCTGAGCTCAGCACAAAATGAAGGACACCCTTTTCTTAGCAGGGCTTCCTCTTCTCCACCTGATCTGGGGAGTCTGACCCCCAGTCTCCTACTTGATGCATGTCATGTCACCTTTGCCAAAATGACATGTCCAACTTTCTGGAATTCCTCTCCATAAAAGGAATTTCATGGGTCATATCTCAGATACCTCACCCTTAAAACTTCACCCTAAGCAAACCCCCTTCCCACGCTCCAGGATTCATATATATGGCCCACGATTCACCCTGAATAAAGTGCGTGCTTACAAGCTGTTCCGTTGAATATCATATGAGAGTTATTTCATTGAATGTCATCTACTACCATACCACTACCCCCGCATTCACTGCTAGACCGGGATCCTGCTGAACCACCTGGCAGGCTTCACGTCATCCTTCGCCGCCTGGTGTGTATCCGTGTCTGGACACCCCAAGGGAAGATGTGGAGAAACAGATCCATGGGGATGGGCCCCTTTCACAGTGCCTCTGAGTCTGCCTCACTCTGCCTTCCCGTCTGGCTCATGCTTAACTGCATTTAAGTCCTTGGGGCAGAGGTCCAGTCACACAGTCCTTGAAGAGCTCCCCTTTTCTGCTTTCCACTGTGGGCACTGTGCACCTGGGCCTCTCTCACCTGCTTTTTAGAGCTGGCTGGAGTCACTGTGTCTGGCAGGGCCCTGGGCTAAGGTTTTATCCAGTGGGGAAGGATCTAACCTGAGGCAAAACCAAGGTGGAGAACAGAGAGTCCCAGAACTAGAGAATTCACCAGGAAAAGCAGGTGCGCCTGGGGTGGGGGCAGGAGCTTGCCATGTGACTCCACAGCAAGTCTGTGGCTGAGAGCACAGTGAAGCATCCCAGCTCTCATCCCACTGCAGTAAGTTCTTCCATTTTTTTTTTTCATGTTTGATCTGTTCTTAAATGAATTTGAAATTGAGGGCTGAGGAGGTATCTCAGTCAGTCAAAGGCTTGCTGTGTAAGCACGGGGAGTTGAGTTTGATCCCCAGAACGCACAGAAGCAGCTGGGGGGCGGGGGGGGGTGTTTGAAATCCCAGCACTGGGAAGGTAAAGATAGGTGAATCCCTGTGGCTCATGGAAGGAAGATGGGGCAGTTCTGAGCCTATTGGTTCCAGCCTCATTCCTACTTTCAACCTGTGTCCGAGGAGAGTCCAGGAGTAAAGGGACAGTCCAACGTGGCTGCAGGCCTCTGGAGTCTCCGTTTATGGTCCCTGCTGGTCTCAGATGCTCCATCCCAGAACCTCCGTGGTCAGTGGGCAATTGTACCTCTATTAAGACTCATGATTTGTCTCTACAAGCAGCAAAATGAACTCTAAAAGCTAATTAAACAGGGAAATGTGCACTGTCTCTTTTTAATTCCTCACCCACATTTATGTGTTCTTGGTTTATGTTAGAGCTCATCTGGAGCCCAGTTCCTGATCCTCTTATCTCAGGACTGCCAGCTCCGGGCTGGACGCAGAGAAACTTCTGCTGCTGATTTCCCAGCCCTTCAAATCATCTCTAAGCACATTAGAGTCACATAAACAGGACATGTAATGAGACAGCCCTGCTTGGCTTTGATACTTTTAATTAGCAGCGAGAGAAAGGCAGAGGGGGAGGAGGGGGAGCCTGAGAGGAAGCCTGAGGTCTGGTGAGACCAGTGTCGCCTGAGGCAGAAACACTCAGAATGGTGGCTGTTTCTTGAGCAACTTCCTAGCTTCACGGTCTTGGGGAAATCTCTGTGACAGAAGCAGGACAGTCCAAGAGAGGGACACCTGGTATCATGCGTGGAGGCACTCAGTGGTCTGATTTTAAATAGATGGGGGTTGAGTGTTAAGTTGACAAAGGGTGGGTTTTGGATAATTAATCTTTATTGACAAATTCACTGGATTTAGATTTACCTACAAGACATCCATGAGCATACGTGTCAAGACATTTCAAGAGAGGTTTAGTCGAGTGGGAAAGACCCACCCTGAAATGTGGGTAGCAGCATGGCATAGGCTGGATTTTCCAGAATGAATTAAAAAGGGAAGGGAAGAAAGCTAGATTGACACCTGCCTGCCCTTTTCTGCTTCCGGGTGTATGAGGATGTGAAGAACCCACTCCAGGCACCAGGACCCTGCCCCGGGTCTCCAGGATGGACAAACCCTCCCGAACCTCAAGCCTGAATATATCTTTCCTTCCATCAGCTCTCGGGTGATGGTTACAGCATGAGAACAGCAACAAATACAGAGAGCTGGCTTTTACAGAACACGTCTCCCTTGGCATGCTGCAGGCTTTGTGGGGGAGCTTCCTGAATGGGGGAGTTGGCGAGCAAGGACTTCCACACACACTGAGCACTTGGTGGGTGGTAGACATGCATTTAACTCTCCATCAGCAAGCAGAGGCCCCAGCGCTGACCCACACAGACTGCAAACTGTAGCACCGTGGTTTGTTAGAGTTGAGAAGCAATGATCTCTGATCTCGGGGTCTCGTGAATGCCTGGCATTCTGCCCTCGATAATCCCTCCAGGAATGTTTGTGTAACCCAGGTTCACCACCTAATATTACAGAATCATCCTATATGCTCACTAATAGGTTAATAAAGAAAAAAAATGAAATAATATCTCCCAGTGGGAATTTTTAAAAATTTGATATTGGGAGGGGGAAAACATACAAGTATCCCAGCCTACGTGTGGCAGTCAGAGGACAACTTCAGGAACTTGCTGTCCCCTTCTACCTTGTTTGGAAGCCGGGTATCTCTTATTTCTGCAGCTGTGCTATGCATTCAAGCATCTGGCCTGTTATTCTCCTGTCTTTACCTCCCATTTCACCAAGACAATGTGGGGCATTACAGATGCTCACCACCACACCCCGCTTTTGATGTGGCTTCAGACCCCTCAGGCTTGTACAACAGCACCTTTATCAGCTAGCTTGTCTCCCTGGTCCTACCATGGAGGTTTTTTTTTTTTTTTTTTTTAGTCATAAAGAAGAACTAAATCTAAGGCTGAAGAGATTGCACAGTGGTTAAGAACATTTACTGCCATATTAGAGGGTCAGAGTTCAGATCCAGTACTAACACCAGCTGACCTTCTAATACCTGTAACTCAAGTTCCAAGGGTTCAAAACTTGTGTCTAGCCTTGCAATCACCCATACACACACACACACACACACACATGCACACATGAGCATCCACACATGAACACCCACCCACATACACATTAAATGTATAAATCTGTTGGTAAAAGAACAAAATTGTGCAGGAAAATGAATGAAATCCAAAATTATTATGTTGATTGCATTAAGCTAATATGATAAAAACAAATGCTTCATCTTTTCTCTCATATTAAAAAATCTAGATGAAGAGTTCAGTGGCCTGACACCTGTCCAAATGCTACAGCCTGCTTGCCTCCAGGTGGTCCAAAAAAAAAACAAAGACACAGGTGAGAATCTCATTCAAATGCCTATACCAGCTGGGACACCTACACAGTTCAGCTGATGTGGAACCCACCCACCCCATCCCTCATCCTCTGAGTTCTACCTTCCTTCCAGCCCCACTTTCCCACCCGGGCCAGATCAGCCACCTGATGCCTGCCCAAACACTACAGAATTTCACAGGAAATCCACAGTACCCAAAGGCACAGGATGTCCAGGGACTAACCAGGGACACAGGAGGCCTGCTCTAACCAGAAACATAGGAGGTCCACCCTAACCAGAGACAACATTGCCTGCCTCCAAGGAGACCAGTTTTAACTAAGATCACAGAGCTCTATCTGCCTCCAAACAGGCCAGTTCCAGCCAGAGATACCAAGGCCAGTTAACACCAGAGAGAACCAGATGGCTAGAGGCAAGTACAAGATCATAAGCAACAAAGCCCAATGCAATTTGGCACCATCGAAGCCCAGCTCTCCCACCACAGCAAGCCCTGGCTACCCTAACACACCCGTAAAGCAAGATAATAACTCAAAATTCCATCTCATGAAGATGATAGAAGTCTTTAAGGAGGATATAAAGAACTCCCTTAAAAATTTTCAGGAAAATACAAGCAAGCAGGTAAAGGGATTGAACAAAATGGTACTAAAATGAAAAATGGAAATAGAAACAAAAAAGAAAATACAAATGAAGACAACCCTGGAGATGGACAACTTAGGAAAGTTAGGACAAGCTCCGGAACTAAAGATGCAAGCAGCACCAACAGAATACAAGAGACAGAAGAAAGAATCTGAGGCATATAAGATACCATAGATGGTATTGACACATCAGTCAAAGAAAATATAAAGTGTTAAGAGCTCCTAACCCAAAATATCCAGTGAATTCAGGACACAACGAAAAGGTCAAACCTAAGAATTATAGGAAAATAAGAGGGTGGAGAATCCCAGCTCAAAGGGGCAGAAAACATCTTCAACAAAATCATAGAAGAAAACTTCCCTAACCTAAAGAAAGAGATGGCCATAAATGTATAAGAAGCCTACAGAACACCAAATAGATTGGGCCAGAAAAGAAAATCCTCTTGTCACATAATCAAAACACTAAATGCACAAAACAAAGAAAGAATATTAAAAGCTGTAAGGGAAAAAAGGCCAACTAGCATATAAAGGCAGACCCATCAGAATTGCAACAGACTTCTCAAAAGAGACTCTAAAGGCCTGAAGAACCTGGACAGATGTCATCCAGATCCTAAGAGAATACAAATGCCAGCCCAGGATACTGTACCCAGCAAAATTCTCAATCATCATAGATGAAGAAACCGAGATATTTCATGGCAAAAACCAAATTGAAATAAAATCTTTGTACTAATCCATCTCTACAGAGCATAGTGGAATGAAATCTCCAACACAAGGAAGGCAACTATATACCCTAGAAAACACAAGAAACTAAACATTTCACAACAAACTAAAAATAAGGAACTCACACACACATAATACCATCTCCAGTAACAAAAATAACAGGAACTAATAATTATTTGTCTTTAGTATCTCTCAACACCAATGGACTTAATTCCCCAGGAAAAAGACGTGGGTTAACAGACTTGGTATGTAAGCAAGATCCAGCATCTTTCTTCATACAAGAAACACACTTCAGTGACAAAGGCTGAGTAAGAGGCTGGAAAAAAGTTTTTCAAGCAAATGGTCCCAAGAAACAAGCTGAAGTAGCCATTCTAATATCCAATAAAATAAACTTTCAACCAAAAATTATGAAACAAGATGAAGGACACTTCACATTCATCAAAGGAAAAGTCCACCATGAGGAAGCCACAATTCTGAACATATATGCCTCAAATTGCCAGGGCACCCACATGTGTAAAAGAAATTTTACTAAAGCTCAAAACACACATTGAACTACACACAATAATAGTGGGAGACTTCAATACCCCACTCTTACCAATGGATAGGACATTGAAACAGAAATAAACAGAGACACAGTGAAACTAACAGAATTTATGAACCAAATGGATTTAACAGATAGCTACAGAACATTTCACCCCAAAACAAGAGAATACACCTTCTTCTCAGCACCTCATGGAACCGTCTCCAAAACTGACCATATAATTGGTCACAAAACAGACCTCAACAGATACAAGAAGATTGAAATAATCCTAAGCATCCTATCAGATCACCACAGACTAAGGCTAGACTTCAATAAAAGAAAAACAACAGAAAGCCCACATACTCATGGAAACTGAACAACTCTCTGCTCAATGATAACTTGGTCAGGGAAGAAATAAGGACATCAAAGACACTATAGAATTCAATGAAAATGAAGACACGTCATACCCAAGCTTATGGGACACAATGAAAGCAGTGTTACAAGGAAAATCCATAGCACTAAGTGCCTTCATAAAGAATTTGGAGAGATCCCATACAAGCAACTTAACAGCACGTCTGAAAGCTCTAGAACAGAAAGAAGACAACATACCTAAGAGGAGTAGAAGACAGGAAATAGTCAAACTCAGGGCTGAGATCAGCCAGTTAGAAACAAAGAGAACTATACAAAGAATCAACACAAGCATGAGCTGATTAAGATAGACAGATAAACCCTTAGCCAAACTAACTAAAGGGAACAGAGACAGAATCCAAATTAACAAAGTCAGAAATGAAAATAATAACAGAAACTGTGGAAATTTTAAAAAATCATCAGAACCTACTACAAAAACCTATAATCTACAAAACTGGAAAATCTAGATGAAATGGATAGGTTTCTAGACAGATACTATTTACCAAAATTAAATCAAGATCAGGTAAACTATCTAAACAGTCCTATAACTGCTAAGGAAAAGAAATAGTCATCAAAAATCTCCCAACCAAAAAAAGCCCAGGAGCAGATGCTTTTAGTGCAGAATTCTACCAGACCCTAAAGAAGAGCTAATACCAATACTCCTCAAACTATTCTACAAAATAGAAACAGAAGGAACACTACCTAATTCATTCTATGAAGCCACAATTACTCTGATATCTAAACCACACAAAGACCCAACAAAGAAAGATAACTTCAGACCAATCTTATTTGTGAATATCAATGCAAAAATACTCAATAAAATTCTAGTAAACTGGATCCAAGAACACATTAAAATCATTATTCACCATGATCCATCAGCATAATCCACTACATAAACAAACTCAAAGGAAAAAAAAAACATGTGATCATATCATTAGATGATGAAAGAGCCTTTGACAAAATACAACACCCCTTCATAATAAAAGTCCTGGAAAGATCAGGAATACATGGCACATACCTAAACATAATAAAAGCAATATATAGCAAACCAATAGCCATCATCAAACTAAATACAGAGGAACTAGAAGCAATCCCACTAAAATTCGAGACAAGACAAGGTTGCCCACTCTTTATCTATTCCATATAATACTTGAGGTTCTAGCTAGAGCAATTAGAAAATAGAAGTAGGTCAAAGGTATACAAATTGGAAAGGAAGAAGAAAAAATATCACTATTTGCAGGCAATATGATATTATACATAAGTGACAACAAAAACTTTTCTAGAGAGCTTCTACAGCTGATAAACAAGTTAAGCAAAGTGGCTGGATATAAAATTAACTCAAAAAATCAGTTGCCTTCTTTTATATAAATGATAAACAGGCTGAAAAAGAAATTAGGAGAACAACACCCTTCACAATAGCCACAAATAGTATAAAATATCCTAGTGTAACTCTTACCAAGCAAATGAAAAATGTGTATGACAAGAACTTCAAATCCCTGAAAAGAAGTCAAAGACCTCAGAAGATGGAAATATATCTGATGCTCTTGGGTTGGTTGTGTTAACACAGTGAAAATGGCCATCTTACTGAAAGCAATCTACAGATTCAATGTAATCCTCATCAAAATTCCAACACAATTCTTTACAGACATGGGAAGAGCAATTCTCAACTTCATATGGAAAAACAAACAAAAACAGAATAGCCAAACAATTCTCAACAGTAAGAGAACTTCTGGGGGAATCACCACCCCTGACCTCAAGCTTTACTACAGAGCAATTGTGATTAAAAACAGTATGACACTGGCACAGAGATAGACAGATGGACCAATGGAATAGAGTCAAAGATCCAGAAGTAAATCCATACACCTATGGACACTTGATCGTTGACAAAGAAATAAAAAATCATTCAGTGGGGGGGTGGGGTGCGGAAGGTATCTTCAATAAATGGTGCTGGTCTAACTGGTGGTCTGCGTGTAGAATGAAAAATAGGTAAATATTTATCACCTTGAACAAAGCTCAAGTCCATGTGGATCAGGGCCCTCAAGATAAAGCCAGAGACACTGAATCTAATTGAAGATTGGCGTGTGTGTGTGTGTGTGTGTGTGTGTGTGTGTGTGTGTATGTGTGTGTGCGTGCGCGGATTTCCTGAATAGAACACCAATGGCTCAGGCTCTAAGATCAACAATTGATGAATGGGACCTCATGAAGCTGAAAAGCTTCTGTAAGGCAAAAGATACCAACCATCAACAGGACAAATCAGCCACCTACAGATTGGGGAAAAAATATCTTCACTAAACCTACATCCAACAGAGGACTAGTATCCAAAATATATAAAGAACACAAGAAGTTAACTTCTGAAAAACCAAATAGCTCAATTAAAAAATAAGGTCCAGAGCTAAACAGAATTCACAACAGAAGAATCTTGAATGCCTAAGAAGCACTTAAATATTCAAAGTCCTTAGTCATCAGAAAAATGCAAATCAAAGCAACCCAGAGATTCCACCCGACACCAATCAGAATGGCTAAGATCAAAAACTCAAGTGACAACACATGCTAGTGAGGATGTGGAGAAAGAGGAACACTCCTCCACTGCTGGTAGGATTGCACTGGTACAACCACTCTGGAAAACAATCTGGTGGTTCCTCAGAAAACTGGAAATAATTCCTACCTGAAGACCCAGCTATACCACTTCTGGGCACATATCCAAAAGACATGTGCTCCACCATGTTCATAGCAGCCTCATTTGTAATAGCCAGGAACTAGAAACAACCCAGATGTCCCTCAATCAAAGAATGGATACAGAAAATGTAGTTCATTTACAAAATGGAATACTACTCAGCTTTTATAAATGAGGACATCATGTTTTTGTAAGCAAATAGATAGAACTAGAAAATATCATCCTGAGTGAGGTAACTCAGACCCAAAAGGACATACATACTCACTGATAAGTGAATATTAGCAAAAAAAGTACAGAATACCTATTATACAACCTACAGACTGTAAGAAGAGTAGCAAGCAGAAAGGCCCAAGTGAGGAGGCTTCAATCCTACTTAGAAGGAGGAAGGAAATAATTATGGGAGGCAGAGGGAGGGACCTGGGTGGGGGCGGGGGGGGGAGAACAGGATCAGATATGTGAGGGAGGGGACAGGAAAGAAGCCCAGAGGGCCAAGAGAATGAATGGAAATAAGCAGCCTCAGGGGGTGGGAGGTGTGTGTGTGTGTGTGTGGGGGAACCATAGACTTGGGAGGTGAGAGACTCTAAGTAGTCAATGGGTGTGACCTTAGCCAAAATGCCCAACTTTAGGAAGAGGGAATTTGAAGAGTCCACCTCCAGTAGATAGACAGGGCCTCAAGTAAAGGGACAGGGCTACTAATCCACAGTCAAAATTCCTGACCTAGAATAGTTCTTGTCTAAAAGAACTGCAGGGACAAAAATGGAGACTGAAGAAAGGACAGGTGACTGAAGAATGACCAGGCCAACTTGGGATCTGTCTCATGGGGTTGTGGGGAGGGCACCAAGGCCTGATACTATTACTGATGCTATGATGTGCTACCAGACAGGAGTCTGGCATGGCTGTCCTCTGAGAGGCTCTATCAGTAGCTGACTGAGAGAGGCAGATACTTACAGCCAAGCATTGAACTGAAGTAGGGGACGCCCTAAGGTTGAATTAAGAGGATTGAAGAAGTTGAAAAGGAGAATGATCCTATAGGAAGACCAGCAGACTTAACTAACCCAGACCCCAGGGAGCTTCCAGAGACTGGTCCACCAACCAGGAGCATACACAGGCTGGTCCAAGGCCCCTGACACAGATATCGCAGAGGACTGCCTGGTCTGGCCTCAATGGGAGAAGATGAGCTTAATCCTTGAGAGACTTGAGGCCCCAGGGAAGGGGGAAGCCTGATAAAGGGGGAAGCACCCTCTCGGAAGGCAAGGGGGAGAAGAAATGGGATGAGGAACTGTGGGAGGGAGGACTGAGGGAGCAACTACTGGAATATAAATAAATAAAATAACTTTTAAAATCTAGATTAAAAACAAGACAAGACAAAACAAAACAAAACAAAACAAAACAAAACAAAACAAAACAAAACAAAACAAAACAAAACAAAACCAAGACGTGATGTAGGAATGCCCAGCCAACTGTGGGCAGTGCTGTCTCTAGGCAGGTGGTCCTGGGCTGTATAAAATGGGTAGGTAGGAAAGTCAGGAAACATGTTTCTCTGTGGTCTCTACCTTAGTTCCTGAGTCCAGGTTCCTGCCTCAGTTCTTTTCAGTGTTGAGCTAGAACCTGTAAGCCAAACAACCCCTTCCCTTTATTTTGGTCAGGGTTGTATCAGAGCAACGGAGAAGCAAATAAGAAGGAAGAACCTAGGGACAGCACCGCTCACATCGGGCTGAGCACTCCTACATCAATTAGCAATAAAGAAATGTCTCACGGATATGACCATGTGCTCCCTGAAGCTCCTCCACTCTGTAATCATGGACAGCTCACTTCCCAGAGTTTTGTCTTGGCGATCTTTCCCACCTGCCTTTGGGCTTGTCTGCTTAGTAGGTTGTAAGCCCAGAGAAGCTACCATGTTTGCAAGTATCTCCGCTCTACCATACCCAATAGACCTCACAGGCCACCTACAAATGCCTAAGCTGGTGGCTATCTCTCATTCAGGGAGCCGGTAGCTGTTGGGGTCATAATGTCCTTCTCTAGGCTGTTCCTCCATCCACCCTGCACTGGGCATCAGCTTAATTCCAGAGAGAAAAGGCCCCTCCTCTCATCCTAGTCCATGAACGTGACCCTTCTCCCCAACTCCCAGTACCCCTGGGGAGAAGCAGGTGAGGACGCCTGGTTAAGGCTGCATTCTGTTCCCCCAGTCTCATGACTATTACCGTAAGTGAACCAATTTTCTCTCCTGACATCTGTAGCTCTTAGCAGTGAATATATTTGAAGAAAACCCTTTATGATTGCTTGAAATCTTCCCTGCAATTTGATTCCTGATATTTCTCTTTACTTGCCCAATGATTCTTTTAACTCATTATTTCTTACTCTGTGGGCCTACCCATCTCCCCCACCGACACACACCTTTCTAAAGATTTATGCTTTCAGTCTCCTGCACATGTACAAGCTGGCCGGGTGGGAGGCTGGCCTCCCTCGGCAACCGCCAGCACCCCACCCTGGCTGCTTCCTCCATCCTGAAGTCACCCCATTGCCTCAGCCTCAAATCTCTCCAGCCAGGGACTTTGAAAAGTTGTTTTCTCGGGGGAGTGGGGTCGCCTTCTCTGCTGTCATACGCTACCCCCTGCTTGTTCTGATGATTATTTCCAATTGCTTCCAGAACACTTAGTGTTCCCACCGCAGCATGAAAAGAGGCTTTTCCTCCAGGGGAAGGTACGGTTTGAGGATTAGAGCTAATGCCAGGGATCTGGGCAACAATGCAGCTTAGTGCGCAGCTCAGAAGCTTCAGCTGGTGGGAGGGAGAGGGGCGGCGAACTACGAGGCATGCTGGGTTTCGGAGGACTCAAAGACATCATTAGCTCAGAGGACCTTCCTGCTGTGGTCATGGGTACGGGGATGATAAAGACTCCTGGAACGCTATCACGCAGCCTAAGTCAACCCTGCTGATGTCTCCTGATACCCCAGTAGCATGATGGGGGAGTAAGCACAGCCCCTTCCAGTATCACCTTGCCTGCTGCCTTCCAGTGTATGCTTGCTATTCTGGGTTCTTGTTAACACACTCCCAAGCACCCATCTCTGGTGGCATCTGTCATGTTGCCTCCCATTCATCCATTCACCTGTTCATTCATGGATATAGTGACTGGGCATGTGGCAAGGCCAGGAGAATAAAGGAACAAAGGAACAAACAAGACTCTCTCCACTTTGATCTAGGACCTGAAAGCAGACCGGAATGGAAGTCACTGCTGCAAGGGTGGGTTTGCCTAGAGGTGTGGTGCCCGAGGGGACCAGCCTGGGGTCTGCAGTCAGGCTCTCTCAGTTTGACTCTCAGCTCTATCACTTGCTAATTAAGATGCTTTTGATGAGTCTTAGTTCTCTCGTGCCTCAGTTTCCCCATCCTACCTTGGAGATAGGATTAAGAGGACTATGTGCAAATCTGTTAGGACAGAGCCTTGCAGAGACAGGATCAATACTGTGTGGGCATCAGCATCTTCCACTCACTAAATGTGAAGAGCTGGTCTATTTCCCAGCCCTTGCTTGGGACCCTGTCAGCTTCCCGTTTCCAGGAAAGAGACAGTACAAGACTCTCCCCACAACCTGCGGGACCTATGTGCTCTTAGCCTCCTGCCAGGCAGGTGTCACTACACCTCCCTGCCTTCCCTGGGGAGTTCAGAGAGTAGGCCACCCTGCCAACCACAGTAGAAGTTTCTATAGTGAGGTCTCCAGGTGCATGCCACTTCTCAGATGGTGAACTGCAGAAATGGCACCTAGGTGCTCTGTGAGTTTTGGAGTGTGACGCTCATCTGGCATGCCACAAATGGATGGGTTTCTCTGGAGGGGACAAAATGACCACCCAGCCCTAGGAGGATACATTTCTACATCGTGGGATCCCCTTATCTACCAAGTTAAGAGAGGGGTAGCAGGTATAGGTACCACTCAGAGAGACGTGAATAGGAGACAAAGGGAACCCAACAGTGAGGGGCCTCCCATGAAATGAACAAAACTTGCAGACAATGATGGTTATTATGTAACTCTTAAGACAAGCAGCAGGTAGCAAAGCCGTAAGACTTGCTTCAGCATAGCAACCCATCCCACAGACAAGGAGACTGAGGCTTAAAAGGAAAATCAGACCTATTTGGCTCAAGAACCAAGTCAGGGCAACACAGGGCACCCAGCCAAAGTCTACTAACCCCCCCAAAGCTTTTTTCACATTGGTGCTGCAAAATGAATCCCTGCTTGCCCCAGGGTATTTGGCTGGGAAAGAATTTGGAGTGACAAGGCCACAGCAGCAGTCACAAGGCCATTGGAGCATCCTTATATCTGAAAGCCCAACCAATCTGGAGGGCCATTTCCCAGTCTGATCTGACTCCAGCCAGGAGGCCTGGGGTGCAGGGTTGTGGGATAAGCCTCATGTGCTTCCTGGGGACTGACTGCTGGGGTCGCATGGCTGGCTGCAGGGCTACTGGAACCATTACTGTGGTGACTAATTAGACTTCGTGCACACAGAGAGAGTCTCTGGGTTCTGCTGCTGCTGCTGCTGCCTGTCAAAACTGCAGGGCTTAACAAACTTCAGGGTGCCAACCTAGAGCCACCAGGCAGACCCACCAGGCAAGGGTGGAGACTGTCTATAAAGGGGAAAGCTCTGTTTCCAATCTCAAGACACACCCACCTGGTACCTAGCAATGGGCATCAGCTGCTTGCTGCACATATTCGGGGGTTGGAAGGCCCTACCACCAGCAGCAGCAGCAACAGCAACAGCAGCCCATGTTACTGTGAGTGGAAGATCCATGATGTGCCCTTGGGGAGCCCCAAGTAAACTCTCCTGGCTGAAGCTGTTCTCATTACTGGTTCCAGTTGCCTTAGAAAAATCACCAATCTGGAGGTCACATAGCCCAGTGAGCTGTGATTAGACTCCCACCAGCTTTGCTGTAGGTGATGTTGCTGCTCTGTAACAAGGGCAACCGTTGCCCAAATTGTTTGGCAGCAACTTGGAGACAACCTGTGTCTAGCTTTAGCCTGTTTGAACTGATCCTCCTTGGGGGTGCTGTGGGGGGAGGTGAGGGACAGCCGAAGTGTGGATAGGTGACTTCTTTGATAGGAGGCAGCCATAGTATTCCACCTTCAAGTGGTCTGCCATTTTCTGAGCATGTATGTTAGGAAGCACAATGAAGACTGCTTATAGCACTTCCCCCATGCAAGAAACCACCCTGCTGTTCCTGTTATATGTGTGTATATGTCATGTATGTGTCCACGTATAAGTGTATGCATGTAGAGCCAAAGGTCATTGTGGAATATTTACTGTTTATTTTCTATCTTCTTATGTATTTTATTTATTTTATGTTTGAGACAGTGCTTTTCTGTGTAGCACTGGTTGTCCCAGAACTCATAATATAGACCAGGCTGGCTTCGAACTCAAAGATCCGTCTGCCTCTGCCTCCTGAGTGCTGGCATGAAAGCCATGTGCCACCACACCACCCTGTGCTTTCTATTGTTTTAAACGAGAAGTTTTGCTTTTACTTGTATGTGTGTGGCTATGTCTGTGTGATTATCTACCACGTGTGTGAGGGCTACAGAGATCTGGAGAGGGTGATAGGGACTCCAGAGCCAGAGTTACAGGCAGTTGCAAGCCACCTAATGTGGATGCTGGGAAACAAACTCAGGTCCTCTAGAAGAGAATTGAGCAATCTTACCCGTAGAGCCCTCTCCAGTCCCACCCACCATCTTTTGCAAGACGAGCACACAGGTACTTCCATTGAATCTGGAGTACCAATTCAGCCACTGGCTGGCCACATCATCTTAGACCTGTCCTTGCTTCACCAGCACCGGCATTACAGGTGACTGCTGCCAGACTTGGCTTTTACACAGGTATTGAAGGTCCCCACTCAGGCCATCTCCCTCACCACTCACCCTGCTTCTCTGTCTTACCAATATCCTTCAACCCTACTGCTGGGGAGGCAGATTTGGGATATATTCTTCTGCCTCCACTCTCAGCCACCCCATGAATAAACTCTCTTTTGCAAAGCTTATTGCAGCGAATAGCATACTGCACAGGGGCAAAATGGTCCTGATCCCATGACATACCCCCTACTTCAGGGGCTTTCCTGAGTTACCGCATGTTTTCCCTTTTAAAAAAAAATATTTTTCAGATGAAGCCAATGCCAAGAGAAGTTGCCCGATATCATTTCTTATAAACGAGGGGACATGATAAGGATAGAACCCTCCAATACTATAGCATCCTCATAGCTGTTGGACAAAGCCTAGGAAAAGAAAAGAGTACACATAGACTCCGACCTGTGACCCAGTATTCCATTACTGTGATAAAAAAAAAACCACCATGAACAAGGTCTATATGGTAGGAAGAGTTTAATTGAGGTTATGATTTCAGAGCTCTAAGAGTCTGTCCTGACATCAGAGATCTAGGAGTCTGTCCTGACATCAGAGCTCTAAGAGTCTGTCCTGACATCAGAGCTCTAGGAGTCCATCATGACATCAGAGCTCTAAGAGTCTGTCCTGACATCAGAGCTCTAAGAGTCCATCATGACATCAGAGCTATAGGAGTCCATCATGACATCAGAGCTCTAAGAGTCCATCATGACATCAGAGCTATAGGAGTCCATCATGACATCAGAGCTCTAAGAGTCTGTCCTGACATCAGAGCTCTAAGAGTCCATCATGACATCAGAGCTATAGGAGTCCATCATGACATCAGAGCTCTAAGAGTCTGTCCTGACATCAGAGTTCTAAGAGTCCATCATGACATCAGAGCTATAGGAGTCCATCATGACATCAGAGCTCTAGAAGTCCATCATGACATCAGAGCTCTAAGAGTCTATCATGACATCAGAGCTCTAGGAGTCTGTCCTAACATCAGAGCTCTAAGAGTCTGTCCTGACATCAGAGCTCTAAGAGTCCATCATGACATCAGAGCTCTAAGAGTCTATCATGACATCAGAGCTCTAGGAGTCCATCATGACATCAGAGCTCTAAGAGTCCATCATGACATCAGAGCTCTAAGAGTCCATCATGACATCAGAGCTCTAAGAGTCTGTAATGACAGAGAGGCATGGCAATGAGAGGCTGAAGCAGGAAGCTGGCTATCACATCGTTAGAGTGAGCTCAGAGCAGAGAGAGAAACCTGGAACATGAGACTATGCACCCTCAGATCCTGTCCCCCTGACATGCTTCCTCCAGCAAGGCTGCACGTCCCTGCAACCTCTCCAAGTGGCACCACACACCAGGGACAACTGGTCAAATGCCTGGACCCATGTGGAAAAGAAGGCTAAGGGAGGAGGATGTTTCCTGAAGTAAGGCCACGATGTTCACAAAATCTCCGGCTCTGAGGCTCAGGACAGTCTCCTGTGCCGTGCTGTCCAGTGGGATCCCAAGGACTCATTGTCAGTTGGGGCTCCATGAGTGTAGCCGGAAGTGTCAGTGAACCTTTGCAAATGGCCTAAGCTCCTGAGATTGGCTCATCAGGTCCCCCATCAGGAGAAAACTTTCACACACCTCAGGGTGAGCTGTAGCACCTGCACCCTGGAAGTGACTAGGAGAGTTAGCTCATTTGGGCTGTTGTAAGAAATGCCAGACTGTGGCCAAAGCAGCTGCATTCCCAAACAGCTTTAGAAGCTTGAAGTCCAAGACCAAGGTGTCAGAAGGATCATATTCCTCTGATGCCTCGCTTCTCAACTGTCAGGAGATCTGCTCTCATGGCTCTTCATAGGAAAGCCACGGGTCTCTGTGTCCTGATCTTTTCTGATGATAACAGATTGGATAAGGGCTCACACTCAGAACCTTGATTTTAATCACCTCTTTAAAGGCCCCATGTCCTGTAGTAGACGTAGAACACAAGCTTCAGAAAATGAATTTTAGAGATACAATTTGGCCCATACTATTCCACCCTCTATAGTCACCAAACACAAGTTATATGCCTAAACCATTTAGATTAGCTTCACAGACCAAAAGGCTCCAGGGCTGTCAGACTTTTTGACTCTGAGACAAGACTTTGTCATTTACAGATATGCTAGCCTGTATTCATAGTTCTTTGAGATGTGTGAGGTACATGGGCTGCCATATTGGATGCTGTGAATCTCCTCATTCTAGTTTCTACGTTGCGTCATAGGATGTACCCAGGTCCCAGGCTATTGGTCCAGAGGCAGAGGAGGGGCAGTGCCATAAAGATGAGGCTGGGAGATGGAATGCAATTACCGAGTTTGGGGACGTTTCAGTCTAATCTTTGAATGGGGCTGGTGACACTGTGTTTTCCCAACACTAAAATCTCTCAGACTAATGCCTGCCTCCAGATCAGGGGCTAGCCAAGCTTGGATTGTGAAGACAGGGCGATATGAAAGAGTGAGAGGACCAATAGTTTAAGTCTCTGGGGGTGTGGGAACTGCTGCTGGCTATGCTGTCACATGAGAGCAATCTGTGCACATGTGTGCATGCATTTGTGTGATGGGTATGTGTGCACGTGTGTAAAAGCACCATGTACATGTTTGTGTGTTTGCATCCACATCCAGGATTTGACACTTGCACAGTCAAATATCATCTCTGCTCTGGACTCTCTGCATCTTTAATTCAGAGCGGCAGAGGACAGGAGAGTAAATCTGTAGTTTGGCGTTTTCATTTGGACCCTTTGGAGACCCATTTTGCTGGAGGCAGATGTCTTTACCATGAATACTACTGGACAGTTTTATCTCTAGAAAGAGGTGAAGGTCACTAGAGAAGCAGGAAGACACCAGTCTCCGTGTGGACTTTAAAGAATAGGCAGAGATCTCCTAGGATTACCCAGATGCAGGGCATCTAAGGTTGAGGATGCTCTTCAGCAATTTCTGAGGAGTCACCAGCTTCTGTAGAAGCCTCAGTCTTGAATCTTGAGTGACCGTGAAGGATTCTAGAGTACCATTCAGTCCTCTGGGCCCATTGTTTTCTTACATGAGTCCCACTGGGGAGCTGGTTAGAACAGAGTCCCTGGCTTTCATCTTGAAACCTCCATGAAGAAGATGCGGAAATCTGCATTCCAACAAGTTGTGGTATACCCTGGTTACAAATACTAACCCCTTAGGGTGATACCCCTCTTCCATACTTTTGTTAATATCCTACAACGGAAGATCCCAGAAATACACCTGGCGTCTTCTTATTTATTACTTCTTACGTTCAGAATTCAGACAGCAGACATCTCTGCTGGGCATCACAGGAGTAAAGAGCCAGGGAGATGCTGTTGCTGACCAGGGAGTGGCTCAGAAGGCAGATGACTGTGAATTGAGAACTGTGAACTTTAATCGTCTGCTTGGCACAACCTACAAATGCCTTGGAAGAGAATCTCATGAGGGATTGTCTTCATTGCGCTAGCATGTGTGGAGTTGTCCTAATTAAGTTAAATGATGTTAGGAGACCCAGCCCACCATGGGCAGCACCAGCCCCTAGGCATGGTCTCCTGAACCACACAAGAGTGTAGAAATGAAGCTGAGTACAAGCAAGGAAGGATGCATGCATGCATTTCTCTCTGTTCTTGATTATGGATGTGACATGACCATCTCTTTCAATTTCTGCTTTGCCTCTCCCTAACCCTCCACCCAACGAAAATAAACCTTTTGTGCCCTTAAGTTGCTTTCTCTCAGGGTATTTTATCACAGCAACAGAAATGAAACCAGGACATGACTGTTAAGAAGAAGCTAATCCTATGACTGGGTGTCTCAGGAAGGCAGGACGGAGGAGCGAGTCTAAAACCTCTGGTATCAAAATAATACCAGTCACCAACATTCACTTGAAAAGGGGTGCATGGTATCTTGTGCTCTGAGCTATGTTGGTGATTTGCCTGTGTTAAGAGGTGGTTATGGAGTAAACTTATGTATGTCTCGCTCCACTATGGGAACAAGTGGCCTTGTCTGTGCCAGTGTTCTGAGACTGTTTACCCAGAGACCAAGAACTGCTCTGCAATGTCGGTGACAGCTTTTTTTTCTCACCACATTGTCGTTTCCCTTGCCTGGGGAATTCCAGCTACATCTGTGCTGTCCGAAAAAAGCAGGGCAGGTCCTCAAGTTTGCCTTTTGATCTTCTATCTGCTCTGGTGAATCTTCCTCCAAGGAGCTCCGGGTGTCCTGTGATGAACACTAGGCATGGAGTCCACCGTCTGTTCTGGCTGCTCCTCCCAGAGGTGGATTTCCCTTCCCATCTTTTACCCATTGGTCCTCCCACCCAGATGCATACCCTTCGGGAAGAGCATACCCTCTCCTTTTAGTCTGATTTGCTGCTGCTGCTAGGCTGCCTACACAAGTGTGTCCATACACTATGACAACACCTATGCCCTCCCTCCAGCCCTCAGCCCAGATGAACCCCTATAGAAGAATAATGAGAGAGGTCAAATATCAGGTAAGATGCTGAAACTGGTGGAATACAGTGTTGATTTTGGTTCTGGCAGCCACAGTGCCTGTGATAACGATAGCAGCAGTCATTTGTGTGAGGGTTAAGCATGGTGGGTAACTATGGTGACAGGATGCCTTGATGGAGTACTGGGGTAAAATACAGTTGGTTCTAGAATTCTTAGCCATGGATCACAGGGATGGCCATGGTGCTGACCATGTCTGAGATCCTTGAGGCCTGTCCACAATGCTCACGTCCCCACTTCTTTCCTCAGGCAAGAAAACTCTACATCAACCTTCGAAAGTTGCTTGTGGGCACACTGTGATGTGGAATGAAGCAGGTATGACAGATCTCCATGGAGATTTATCCTCCACATCTGCAGCTCTGGGCTCACTATACTTCCAGGCTCAGGCACAGGACACACACAGGTGGCCACTATATCCCCAGAAGTGCCTTCTGCTGCTCACAGATGGGCACAAGCTGACAGGGCCTGAAAAGTGCTACAAGATAATAGACACAGGAGAAAGAGAGGGAGCCCAGGCACTCAGGCTGCCCCACAGGGCAGGGGCACTAGACCAGATGGTCTAGACCAGTGGTTCTCAATCTTCCTAATGCCACAACCCTTAAATACAGTTCCTCATGTTGTGGTGACCCCCAACATTATTTTTGTTGCTACTTTGTAACTGTAATTTTGCTACTGCCATGAACCATAATGTAAATATCTGTGTTTTCCAATGGTCTTGATCAAGACAACACCAAAACAAGACCCTGGAACTAGGTCAAGCTGTTCCCAGACAACAGACTTTTAGACTCTCCTTGTTTCAGTTGTGCCCAGGCAAGCCCGGGCTTGTGTTGAAATGTTGTGAGGAAAGAACTCTCTTTCACACACCCCTACCTACTGGTCTGTTGCCTCCCAGGAGAGAACAACCCTCTGAGAGAACTGGGGACAGCACCCTCCATGGTCTCCATGACTTTGACCTCACTTAAACCACTCTGAGGTCTGACAGGCCTGGAGGTTTAGAGATTTGGGCCTCATACTGTGGCTTCTGTGATGGACACCATCCAAGGAATCAGCCACATGACTTCACTGAAGGGAGACCAATCTATGTGGGGCATGATCCCACCAGGAAAAAGCAAACTTCTCCAAACAATTCTCACAGACAGAACTGAATACAGGAAGTTGGTTGTACTGGAGTGGGGACTTCTGGGAAGTCAAGAGAGTTGATGAAACATCCAGATGTCTGCCAGAGCATGGAGTCTCCATGACCTCAGGCAGTCAGGGACATGCTTACCTCCCTGGAAACAGTTATGGATGGAGAAAGGGAAACAGAGACGGGGTAAGGGAGAGGGAGAGGGACAGAAAGGTAGAGGGAGGGGGAGAAAGAGGGAGAGAAAGAATCGAGAAAGAGGAAGAAGAAGGAGAAGCAGACAGGGACAGAGAGGGAGGGGGAGAGAGGGGAGAGGGTATCCTGTCTGCTGTCGCTCTCATTGATCCTCAAGAGGCAAGAGGCCGAGAAAGGCAGGCGCTGTGGTCTGAATGTTTTTGGCCTCTCCAAAATGCAAGTTGATATTTAATTTTAAATGCATCAGTATTAGGAGTTGTGGCCTCCGAGAGTCCACGGAGCCCCAGGACTTTGCCCACAGGGCAGATTAGGTGTCTTTATAAAAAGATTTGATGGAGAAGGCCCTCCCTTTCCTGCTTCCACTCTCGGCCATGTGAGGGCACAGCATCGGTCCCTGCCAGAGGCTCTAGCACTCAAAGTACCATCTTTGAAACAGAGGCAGAGAGAGGTCTCTCCAGAAAAGAAGCTCACCTTCACCTTGCTGGAGGCCTTCCCACCCTCCAGAGCTGTAAGAAGCAAGTCTAGGGGTTTCTGAAGCAGGCTGTCTGTCTGGGGTATTCGGCTTAGCATCTCAGAGAGACTGCGTGCGACAGAAAACATGGCAGTTGCTTCTACACAACCCTGGCTGAGTATCTGTGGGAGCAGCTTCAGTGAGGAAGGGGTGGTTTCTCAGAGGTCCTTGGCTCTGTTGGTTCTGGGCCTGTGATGTGGCCCAGCATCGGGGCTGCAGGACCATGAGAAAGAGAAACTGTTTGCCCCATCAAGAACAGAAAAAAGTGGGGGCAGGTGAGATGAAGCACTTCAGTGGGTGAAGCACTTGCCACCAAGTCTCAGGACCTGAGTTCTGTCCTCATATCCCACATATTTAGAGAGTAAAACCAACTCTTAAGAGTTGTCCTCTGACTCTGGCAATCATGGTATGGCATGTGCACATACATATATACACACACATGCACACACACAAACATGTGCAGCCACCAACACACACAATAAATATGTTTGTGTGTATATACATATACATGTATATCTACATATATACATATCTATGTAGATATAGATATGTATGTGTATACATATATACATATACATATGTATATATATACACACATATGTGTATATATGTATACACATACATATGTATACATAGATATGTATGTGTATACACATACACATACACATATACATATACACACATATGAACTAAGCACTCAATTGTGAGCCCACGGAAGACATCACGCATTCAAGCCTTAGCAGAAGATAAGACATGAAACCGAGTACACACTGACCACTGTGTGCTCCAAGCTCAGGAAGCTGAACTATATTGGGACCTCAGATCATCAGGGATAAATGCTCCTTCCATGCAAAACTCAGAGCTTTCTAAGAAATACACACAGGGCCGAGGAGATGGGCTATCTGTACTTATGAAAACCCAAGATTTATCCTCAGAACCCACATTTAAAAGCCATATGAGAGCCTTGCAGAGAACCAAAATTCAGTTCCCAGCACCCATGTGGCAGTTCACGACCGTCTATAACTCCAGTTCTAGATCTGATGCCCTGGTCTGGCCTCAGCAGATACCAGGGACACACTTGGTACACATACATACACAGATGCAGGCAAAACAGCCATAAGCAAAAATTAAAAATAAACAAAATTGCTTTGAACTGGCTATGGTGACATACACTTGTAAACCCAATATGGTAGAGATAGAGATGGGAAGGTTCCTGGACCTTGCTGGCCAGCCAGCCTAGCTGAATTGGCAAATTCCAGGTCAATATTGAGACTTTATTCCAAATATCAAGGCACAGGAAAGCAAACACACTCAAAATAAGGACAATTCTTCTCCTCCCAGTAGTTATCAAGTGCCAATAGCCCCTCATTAAGGGCTGGGGCTGGAGAGCACCTCCCCCATCTCTGCTGGCCTTTAGGCTGGCTTGATCTTATGTCCATGCACATATAGGCAGACAGCACTTACTGGAATCAGTGAGATATTCAAAAAAGAAAAGAAATGCAAGAAGCTGGGGCGGGGGGGGGGTGCAGAATGAGAGGAAGGTGGGAGAGTCGGGGAGGGAAATGCAGACTAGAATGAATATTACAATAAATAAATAAGCAAATTCATGGGGCTGCAAGGAATGACACCCAGAATTAGCCTCTGGCTTCTACATACACGCACACACATGCATCTGTGTACACAGGAACATGTACACACACGAATGTGCACACATGTGTATACACCCATAAAAGATACACAGAATACACAGAATGGGCCAGATGTGGTGACTGTGGCTTAGGGCTTTCTGTCACGGCGGCTTTCTGTCACATCATGCCTCAATATGGCAGCCTTGTTGAGTATCACATAAAGCTGGCTGTGTCCTCTCATGCCATGGTGAGGAGGGGCAGAAAATACGCACTTTCTGTCACTGAGAGATCCCTAAGGCAGACCGTTCCTCAAGTCCTTCCCCGGAGGATCCTCAGGTCAATTGCCTTCTCCCCAGGATGGCAATGATAGAAGCAATTCGAGGAGAAGAGGGTGGAGGCTCAGATGGAACTTCTCTGCATGGACCAAGAGACTGATGACATCCATCCAGAGGCTCCCAGTGGGAGAGCTCAGTTGCCGCTGCTGCTCTGGAGAGCCATCAACGACAGGGACTCTGCAGTTGGAAGCAGCCCCTTGCATGGTCAGCCACACAGCTCTTAATAGCCGAAACATTCTTTATATTACTCTAATTTTTCCCCTATAACTTCCAT
This sequence comes from Mus caroli, assembly GCF_978045245.1. NCBI lineage: Eukaryota > Metazoa > Chordata > Mammalia > Rodentia > Muridae > Mus > Mus caroli. Next base: position 45,918,314 of record NW_028227273.1, read on the forward strand.
TTCCTCCTCAAGGGGGTGTGCTGCTGGTTATTTATTTATTTATTTATTTAGCCAACTTGACACAAGCTAGAGTTATCAGAGAAGAGGCCACCTCAATTGAAAAGATGTCTCTGTAAGATGGCTTATGGCACCTTGCCTTGGTGACGTGGGAGGTCCTAGCTCATGGTGGGTGGTGTCACCCCTGGGCAGGTGATCTCAGGTGGTGTGAATGATCAGGCTGAGCAAGCCAGGGAGAGCAAGACCATAGGCAGCACTCCTCCATTGGCCATGATTCAGTTTCTGCCTCTGGGTCTCTGCCTTGAGCTCCTGCCCTGACTTCCCTCTATGATGAACTACAAACTATGGACTGATGTTAACCTTTTCCTTCCCCGGCAACCTTTGCTCATGGTGTTTGCTAAAGCAATCGAGAGCAAACTAGGACAAGGGAACTCACGAATTCTTCTCAATGGAAAGTGGCTCAGAGATGGCTTTGTGCATGACCCCGAGATGTGCGGACTCCCCACAAACACTTCTGGGGTCAGTGCTTGCTTGTATTCCTTTTGGGGACTTTCCTAATACTGGCATCCTGGTCAACTCTTTCTAGACAAACTGAATTGATTGGTGCTGTGTGTGTGTGTGGTGTTTGTGTGGTGTGTTTGTGTGTGATGTGGGTATGTCTGTGTGTGGTAGGTGTGTGTTAATCTGTGTGTGTGTATGTGTGGTGAGTTTGTATGTGATGTATGTTTGTGTGTGTTTGTATGTGTGTGGTATATATGTTTGTGTGTATGGTATGTATGGTGCTGTGTGTCATGTGTATGTATATGTGTATATATGTATGTGTATATGTGTATGTGCATGTATGAGTGTGTTTGTGTTATGTGGTGTGATACTGTGTGTGATATATTTATGTGTATGTATATATGTGTTTGGGCATGTATGTGTGTGTTTGTGTGTGTATATGTGTGCATGTGTGTGTTTGTATGTGTATTTACATTGCATTTGTGTTTATCTGTGTGTGTGGTGGTTCTCTCTGTGTGTTATATGTGTGTGTATGTTGATTGTGTGTGTATGCTTATGTGTGTGTTTATGTATGTATCTATGTGTGTGTTTATGTGTGTTCATTTATATGTGGGTGGGTTTTTGTGTGTGTTTGTGCATATGCGTGTGTGTGTGTGTGTGCACATTCATGTGAAGGTCAGAGGTTTCTTTCTTCACTTATTTTTTTCCACTTATTCCTCCACTTATTTTTGAGACAGGCTCTCTCACTGACCTGGGCTCACCAGTTCCACTAGATTAGCTGTTAAACAAGCTCCAGAAATTCTTCTTCTGTCTCAGCCTCCGCAGATCTGGGATTACAGGTGTGAGGGCCCACACTTAGAATTTTGACATGAATGCTAAGGATTGAACCCAGGTCCTCTCGCTTACATACAAGCAACTCACCAACTGAGCCCCACTCCCAGCACGCCCCCTAACGCCCTTTAAAGGCATGGCACCCGAACCAGACCAGTTCTGCTGCTGTCTGGGTGACTGCAGGGGACTCACCTCTGCACAGATCTGTGGCTCTGAGTGATGACTTCCCTAAGATCACAGCCATGACTCAGGGTTGTCAGATGACAAAGGCTGAGTTGGTTCCACTACCCAAAGTGATGACTAAGGCATTTTCAGCCTGGGGCTGAGGAAGCTTAGAGACAAGAAACCCTGAGGCCTTCCATCCACTGAGACTAAGAGGAAGACTCAGGAAAGAGAGGGGCCCTGCGGCAAGGCCCCTTCCTTTGCACAGGGCTGCTGAGCCCTGATACCTGCGATGCTGATGCTGCAGCTGCCGCCGCCACTAGGGAACGTGGCACTCAGATCTGAGTCACCCAGCCCAGTACCTTCCTCAGACAACACACCACACCCTGAGAGCTTAGTACCATCAGCAGGAAACCCCGGAACACAGAGTCTCCTTTTCTCATGATTATTCTAGTGTGTTTTAGGCAAATAGCTCGACTGAAGCTGAATAAAGCCCTCAGCTGTTCAGAGTCTGTGACAGACAGGGAATAACATGTGACAGTTCATCAGAGGGTGTGTGTGTGTGTGTGTGTGTGTGTGTGTGCTTGTGCATGTGTGCATGATGTGTATACACGACGCAGCCTAAAACAACTCTCATATTTCTTATTTATAGGCCTCTGATATCATCTGACAGGAATCCTTTTCTTAAGTGAAATATTGATAGGTTTACTCTGCAACCTTAAGTGTGTCTCCTAAATCGCTGTAATTAAGGCTGGCCAAGCAGGGCAGCAACAAAGAGAGGAAACCTGAGATAGTGGACCACAGCACATGGACGCGAGTGTGGGCACACATGCTCGAATACACACACACACACACACACACACACACACACACACACACACTCATTGCTCATTTGGATTAACAATCACTAGCCCCGAGCAGAGCAGAGCAGACGGCTGAAATCCTCATGATTCTTCTGAAAGGACAGCTCTGAGCCTGCTCCATCCAAGACACTGGAGCCTGCTGTATGACAGTAATCAAGGGGTCATTCCATCCGCCACCTATGCTTATCATCTGCGGCCTCGTGGCTTTCGAGGACTGAGAATCAGTTCTTCTGGTCAGGAGCTGCTCATTCAGGGGGAGAATCTTAGCTCCTCCTGGAGGAAGGACACACAGGCTGTGGCCCTGGGGACAGGCCTGTTGGTGCCCATGAGTGGAGCTGGATGAAAGGAACTTAAGAGGTGGGGGGAGGTGATAGAATGCAAAGGAGATGCAAGCAGGCCAGGAAAGGCTTGAACCCAGGGGACCTCGAGTAGGACCTGACCCTCACTCTCTGGTTCAGGGTCAGAGGGACAAAGCTCCCACATGCGTGTTGATTGTCCCTAGGCCTTGGTTCTGCATGCTGGGAGCCATGGCCCTTTCCTTATCCTTTCTGGGGTTTGTTTTTAATCTCATCTGTCTCTCCCACCTTCCTGTTCCTCTATCTCTCCCATCTTGTTCCCTCTCTCCTTTCCTCCCCTCCTATTTTCTTTCTCCTTTCCAAGGAGTATCAGAAACAGTGGTAAACATTCATCAGAAAGGATTTAATTAAAATGTTACACACTCGGCTGCAGACTGGTTGCTTCTGCAGACCGGTCGCTTTGCCAGCACCCTGTCCTCGCAGCGGTTAATTATTTAAACGGAAGCGATGGTGCCCGCACTGCGCATGAGAGATTAACATATTAATGGAGGTGATTGTGCCATAGCCCTGCCAAAGCCTCAGTGGGGCTGTCCTCAGAGTGCCCCTTCCTTCTAAAGCCATGAGTGGAAGCAGGGAGGGGGCACTCTTCTTTCTGAGAACTTTCTATCATCCTGAGGAAATGGTAGCGGTTGGAGGAGAGGTGATGGGTGTCACTTGTTCTGTCGGGAATACTCATTCTAGACAAGGACGAGAGAGTGGGACGAAAGGGAAACTCCACAGAATGTGGGAGCAGGCGGGACGCAGACTGAGTGCAACTGCCACCGAATAGCTATTAGCAGCTGACAAGAGTTGCCTTCGAGATTATAAGTTTGGATGGATTGGTGCAAGATGGGGAGATAAGTCAGGCCTGGGTGTGTCTGCTGGAAGGACTGAGTCTTATTGTGTCCATTCATTCATTCATTCATTCAGCTCTATATGTTCATCATTCACCCCTCTGTGTGTGCAGACAAGTCCATCGATCTGTACACACGTGTGCTTATGCACCGGAAGGTCAGAATTCTCTGTCTTACGGCTCCCTCGGCTACTCTCCACCTCACATTTTGAAGCAGGGTCTCTCTCTCTCTGAATTTGGAACTAGCTGACTTGGCTATACTTGTGAGCCAGTAATCCCCAGGAATCCTCCTGTCTCGGCCTCTCAGTGTTTGGATTTATAGGTGCATATCATTGAGTTTGGAGGCCTTTGTGCTTGTATGGCAAATGCTGTGCTGACTGGATCATCTCCCTAACCCTCATCCATTTCCCCATTTACACATAACTGCTGAGTGTATGTGAGCAATGTTTCAGTGTGTGGGGTGACTACTCAATCCAAAGATGGAGAGAGAGAGAGAAAGAGAGAGAGAGAGAGAGAGAGAGAGAGAGAGAGAGAGAGAGAGAGAGAGAGGAAGAAGGAGGAGGAGGAGGAGGAGGGGGAGAGGAGGGAGTGAGAGAGAGAGACTGACTTTGGGCTCTGTGGAGTAGGGGGAGGTCAGCTTTATTAATGATTCTAAGCTCAGGGTCTGTGATAGGGTAAGAGAAGGTCAACAAACCTCAGTCAGATCCCCAACTCACACTCTTAACAGCAGTGAATCTCATGGAGCCTTGTTCACCATGCCATCAAATGAGCATATGAACACTTCTCATGGGACTGGAGAGATGGCTCAACAGTTATCAATACGTACTGCTCTTACAGAGGACCCCTGTTCCATTCCCATCAGGCAAGTCAAATGGCTCACAGATACCTGAAATTCCAGCTCCAGGAGATCCAGCGCCCTCTTGTGGCCTCTGTGAGCAACTGACCCCATGGACACAGTCACACAGACACACAGACACACACACTTACAAATAAAATAAAATCTTCTTTAAAAGAACACCTGTCATCATCGCTGGAATGTAAAGGATTATGAGAAAGAGTTGACAGGCATTCATGAAAAAACGGATCAATAAAAGATGTTGCTTTGGGCCAGCAGGATAAGTACCACTGCCTTTCAAACAGTCAACTCTCAGGTTGGGACCAGTCACTCAGGAGCTACAGAAATAGGGGATGCACCATCTTTGGATAACTTTACCACCCATGGTCAATCTACTCATGTGAATACTCGCAGGATACTGGGACAAACACATTTTCTAGCCTGAGGTGTTAAACCTGAATGATGAAAGAGGGAAAGACCGTGCTCTTCACATTCCAATTTGCAAGACAACACGCTTACCCACGTGACACCCACACGTCATGCTTCTTCCCACCATGTGCTTGAGGAGCTAAGCAGAGTCTTTGAAGCAGAAGCTGCCCAACTGCTCATTTTGATGGAATGACTACATTGACCTCTTCAAGATTTTTCTGCTCTCAGAGTTCCACAGCATGGGGAGGAGACACAGTCTGTCCTCCCAGAAGGTGTTCCAGTTTGAGGGGAACAAGAGCTGTCTTTGGAGAGTGCCGATCCAAATGCACACAGCCTTGTCCTGAGCTACCTTAACTGACAAAGGGTGTCCCACTGCTATAGCTAGGCATACGAGGGATAGAAAGGACACTGGATATGATTTAGAACCATTGTGTTGTGCAACCTTAGAGACTAAGGAGCTCTGGGTGTTGGAGGGAAACAGGATGTGGCTTATAACCCGTCCACAAAGTGGACTCCAATCTGGCCCTCATTTCCAGCCCTCGCAGTCCCTTTGAACTCCCAGGATCACGCTATAATCAGACAGCCCACAGTTTCAGACCTTTCTTGGATCAATTAGTATTCTAAACATGAAATTAATTTCCCCTACAAATATGAGAACCTAGTAATTTGTTTCACTTTTATTTCATTGTCAGATAGGATTCATTTTCTACATGATTTTATGGTTGGATAGGATTCATTAGAAAATTCCCCCCAACTTCACTTTAAAAATATATATATATAAAAAAAAGGCTCTCGTGAACAGCTGGTGCTGAAGCAGCCTTGGCTCCATCTGAATAGCCTTGCTAAGTTACCATTCCCACGCAGAGAGCATCGCCACAGCCTCGGGGGCTCCTTCGTGGTTTCACTTTAATTTCTGAGTCTCAGAGCCAGGTAGAGGTGGAGATAAATCTGCTTAGAAGCTGCTGCAGCAGGGCCTCTGCTGATGGAGTGGTCAGGAGAGTCAACAGCACACGTGTGCAGGTTTCCTGTATTATTTAATGACAAGTGGACCCTGGCTCGCTCAGAATAACAAGTCGTTTATTTATCATTTATTTAGCACAGTTCCTGCCCTCACTGGATGGGTGTACCTGCATGTGGGTGTACGTGCTCATGTGTGTGTGTGTGTGTGTGTGTTCTTGAGACTATAGAACCACATTTGTGGAGGTAAGAGGACAACCCATTGGTCAGTCCTCAGGTACATTCTACCTTTTGTTTGAGACAGGGTCTCTCACTGGCCTGGAACTAGCTAACTGATTCAAGAGTTTCCACCTCCCATCTCACCTTCTCTGGAGTTTCAGGTTTGTGCTGCCACCACCTCCAGCTTTTTTAAGTGGCTTCTGGGGACTGACTTTAGGTCTCCGTATTTGTAAGGCATGCACTTTCATGACCAAGTCATCTCCCTAACCCTGTCTGTCTCTCATGCTTTTTATTCTGCCCATTCCCCCCCCCACCCCCCCTCCCACCCCCCCCAGGTTGCTGGACTCAGACCCCACAGAAGAATCCTCACCCCACCTCTGCACGGGGTTCCCTAAATGCCACCCCCAGCTAATCTGGTATGGCCCCTGATCCCTTTTTGCCTGGTGACCTGCTCACTAACCTTAGCTTCTCTCTCGGAAGCAGGCCCCTGCAGATGACCTCGCTTGCCACACAAGCAAGGAACTTCAGTGGCAACTCCTTATCGGATTGACACCCCTCTGAAGACAGGAGCCAAAGTAGCCCTATCAGGCCAGAATCCTTGAGAGATCACAGTTAGCTCTTCACCGGGTCGCAAGATCAGACTGCAGGCTTCCAGCAGACAGGGTGGTGTGGCCCTGAGACACAGATCTCATGGAGGCTGTTAGGAAGCGAAGGGCAGCATCACTCATCCGTCCTAGGCTTTATCCCTGTACTCCCTTTCTATTCTCTCACAGTGCCTTTGCTTCCCTTTTTATAGAGAATAGACCCTGGCTATAATTAATCATGGCATAATCACCCATTTAATGTCTGTCTTCCACCCTGGACTATGAGGACAAGTCTATTCTGTTCCCTGGTATTCTCGACACACACTGCTTGGTCCAAAGAGGACCCTGACAAATACATGCCTAACAAAGGGGCCAATAACAGAATGGCAGGCAGGCAGGCACACACATGCATGCACACATGCAGACATGTATTCACCCCCACCCCTCCTCTGGGCTCTGGAGCCAGTGTGTTGAACTCTACCAGGCTGAGACTTTCCCTATAGCACTGCTTGGCTCTATGTAGCCCTCCCAGAAGCTCTGAGAGGAACACCAGGGGCAAAGAATCAGAAGCAATAGAAAGCAAGACCATCTGGATCTACTTGAGACAAGTGTCTTAACTTGTCTGGACCTGGTCTGTCTGAAAGACTGGAAATCATAACAGTACGTACTTTATGCCTGGAGTTCTCATAATTCACTTTGAGCACTCAAGAGGTGTTTCTGGAACACAGTAGGCATTCCATTCACACAGTTACCATGACTACAGGCATCACCCACATGCAGGTGAAGACATCAAGGCTTCACGAGGTTAATTGATATGGACAAAGGCTCCAGAGCTAGTCGATATTCAAATGTCTTAGTTACTTTTCTATTGCTGTGATAAGACACCAGGCAACTTATTAAAGAAAGTGTTTCCTTGAGGCTTACGGCTTCAGGGTCCATGACCTTCATGGCGAAGAGCATGGCAACAGGCAGGTGGACAAGATGGTGGAACAGTAGCTGTCCCACAACCACAAGGCAGAGAGAGCTAACTGGTAATAGCATGGGATTTTTGAAGTCTCAAAGCCCACCCCCACTGACACACCTCCTCGATCAAGGCCACATTTCCTAATCCTTCCCAAACACTTCCATCCACAGGGGACCAAGTATTAGAAAGTATGAGCCGATGGGGGCCACTATCATTCAAAACACCACATCAAATAAGGCCATGGTGTAAGCATCACAGGTCTGGAGGGAAAGGCTTCCCCTACAGAAGTCTTACAAGTCTGCTCCGGCTGCTGCAGGGGAAGGTTTCCCTAAATCTAAGTGTAACAGCTGTGCTCAGGCAGAGAAAGGTTTCCCCAGTGAAAGTTCTGCCCCTGCAAAAGCATTACAGCTCTGCTCAGAGAGGTGTCCTGACAGCTGGGAGCCAAGGAATACCACCAATTCACATGGCACAACAAACCTCACAGAGAATTATTGGGAGGGAAAGTCTCAGGTGGGTGGCTACCTCTGCTCAGTGGAGTGCAGTGGAGAACTGGGCAGAGGGCGGGGCTTATAGGGTGGGGATTTCCAGGGCGGAGATTTCCAGGGCAAGGACTGGTGGGATTTCAATCCCTGAGCTTGGTGAGCTCAGGGATTGGTGGGGCTTCTGTGCTCAGGGATTGGTGGGTTTTCCTGTTCAGGCATTGGTGGGTTTTCTTGGCCCTTTGATCCTACACATGAGCCCTGGTCTGAGCCGGTGTTGGCCATCGGACATTTTTCCTTCTGTGTGGGCTGGTGCAGATTAGGAGGCATCAGAGGAGTCTTAGGAAGACATGAACCATGTCTGATGTTATAGCCTTGGAGAGCCAATGAAGAGCCGGTCTTGCCTCCCCTGGACAGGACAAAGAAGGACACAAGGAAATCTTCTAAGAGCTGAGTGCTGGCCTCTAGAAGACTCGAGTGTGTTTTATGCTGAGAATTACATCCCAAAATGACCACAAAGTTCTGGCTCATCTGTCTCTCTCCACTCTTTAAACTCAACCCTCTGACCTGTCTCTAAATCACAGAGATTCGAGCTCACTTCAGCCAGGATGCCTTTGTATTTCTCACTGCTGAAACAGGTCCCAAGACAATGCAACTACAACCTTGATGGACAATAAACACACCTTGGGTAGTGTTCTATGGTGAGATTTCACACCTGATCCGGGGGCTGGAGAATAAAGACTGGGTCAATCTAGGACCTTAGAGGAAATGAAAAATGAAGGAAGGGGAGGAGGAAGAGAAGGAGGAGGAGAAGAGGAAGAAGAGAAAGGAGGAGGAGGAAGAGGGAAGGAGGAGGAAAAGGAGGGGGAAAGTGGGCTGTGAGATTCTCCTGGTCCACAATACCACTGAAAGCAAGTGGCAAAGTCAGCTGTAAGGCCACTTTGATGACAGACAGTGGGGTGAGGTCAGTGGTGAAACTCAAGCCCACAGCAAAATCTCGGTTCCCCATTTCACAGGAGTGGGTCTGCCTCAGCATTCCTACCTCAATCTAGTCCGTTAGAAGCTGGAGAGAACCAAGAAGAGGTGTGTCCTCAGAGCCAGCCCAGCTGTGGCTTCTGAACGCAGCCCTGGGCTGTCGGTAAGTTAGGCTCCCCCATGGACGATCTGAGAGGTCACATTCATGGTTCATGGCTACCAAAAAGCCAGGCCCCTGCTCCTGGGAGATGGCTCTTCAAAGCATCTGGGGTTGTGATGAATCTTCACTGTCAACGTAAGGTTTGTAGTCGCCATGGAAACACACCTTTGGGTGTATCTGTGAAGGCGTTTCCAGAACGGTGTAACTGAGAAAATAAGACTCTTCTCCCAAGCCCCAACTCTCCCACCCCCTACTCCAGCTCCGACCATGAACAGCAGCACCCATCCCATCGGCCGCGGTCACGACGGAATAAGAATGGATGATGAACAACAATCCTCATCTTTCTGTGCTTCCTTGTGGCAGATGCAAGGCAACCAGTCTTCTCACACTTGGACTGCTGTGGCTCCCTCACCACTTAGGAAAGCATAGCCTTAAACCATCAGCCAAAATACACCCACAACTAAGGCAGTGGCCAACACCTTCCTGCCCTTGCTCGGTGCCCTCACCTAAAGATGCTAAAGATGAGTTGCTTTGGGCCACGAGTTAGTATCCCCATGACCTTGAAAGTGGTGTCGCCTGGAAGGAAGGCTCCGGGCTTATTCCTGTACAGACAATGGCTGGAGATACCTTCTAATCTGACCCTTCACATCTCAGCCCCAATTAGTGTTCCATGAGAGGAATGTATCTGTACTCCATGGGTCTCAATAGCTCTCAGCACTAGCCTGTGACCCCATCCTGATCCTCCCAACCAAGCTCCACCCTTGCCCGCTCCTCTCCTTCCACTCCTGCTTCTCCACAGACACTGCTGCTGCTGTCGTTGCTGCTGTTGCTGCTGCTGCTGTAACTCACTGCTTGCATAATGTGTGTCTACACTGGTGGTGAATCTCTGACTGGAGAAGCTCCAGGTTAATAATCTATTATTCATGCTAGCCACAGTCTATGCACAGACAGCGTCAAAGAAAAGAAAAGCTACTTGTGGCGGAGAAGGGAAGGGAGAAGTCTGCTTAGGACCCAGCAGGGCCTGAGAGCTGAGTCGTCTGAAGACAGAGTAGGACGGATCCTGAGTGGGAGTCACCAACCTAGCAGGGCCCCCTCAGGGTGTCTCCAGGGAGTGTGTTTGCGTTGCTTCCTGTGATCCAAGGTCATTAGCTGAAGGAAGAGGGACAGAAAGAACTTGGAGCTGTTGAAGCTCCAGGAAATTCAGTGTGGGGGTGAGTCACATGGGCCTTGGACTTGTGACATTAAATGAACTCAGAAATGAAGAGCTGCTTAGCTCTGAGAGAACAGAAGAACATACTGTTTTCCACACAATCTGAGAAGCACGGATGCCCTGTCCTCAGGGAGTCTCAGTCTGAGTAGACACAGCCCCATCCTCAGGGAGCCTCAGTATATATAAAAAAGCCACCAACTGTCCCCAGGGACTTCCAGACTGAGGAGACACACCCTTTCCTCAGGAAGGCCCAGTCTGAAGACACACAGTCAGTCATCAGGAAAGCAAAGCTCAGCCTAAGGACACACAGTCAGTCCTCAGCAAAGTCCAGTCTGAAGACATAGTCTGTCCTTAGGATGGCCCAGTCTGAAGTTACACAGTCATTCCTCAGGAAGGACCAGTCTGAGGACACATAGTCAGTCCTCAGCAAAGTCCAGTCTGAAGACATAGTCTGTCCTTAGGATGGCCCAGTCTGAGGACACACAGTCATTCCTCAGGAAGGACCCGTCTGAGGACACACAGTCAGTCCTCAGGAAGACCCCATCTGAGGACACACAGTCAGTCCTTAGGAAGGCCCAGTCAACTGAAAAGGGCTCCTTAAAACTCTATAGTTCCCAGACCTTGCCCCTCAAACTCTGAAAGCACATTTTTCTGTGCACAACAGTTTGAAAGTGTTCGTTATTATCTAATATATGGTGGAAGGCGAGGGTGAGGAGATGTAACCAATGTCTAGACTGTTCCTCCTCAATTTCAGTGGGAAAATATTACAGAGCCATTTGTAAGAATTACGTTTTCACTTAGTAGAAAACAGTACTGTACTTTTCCGCTGAACTCAGCAAATAGAACATATCCATTCAGTTCCTGCCCTGCTCAAAAATCTAAAATGTGAGCAAAAGGAGAAATAAATAGAGATAATTATTAACTCTAAGAAAATTAAAAATAGTCTAAGAAAGAAAATGTTTTCATACACAGCTCTTTCACAACAGAACTTATTAAAACATAAATGCTAATTAAAATATACTTATTTTTACTACAAACATGAACTGAAACTATCTTGGGAGGCTTGTAGGGAGGGTGACTGTGCTACAGCGCTGTGATGGAGGCTCATATAAGATCTTAGTGTTCCAACTTGGTAGTGTTGGTAAACCAACAAATAATGTCTCCAAGCAATACTGCAGAGGAAGAAGCTGGGATCATGGCTCAGTTAGCAGCGTGCTTACCTAGTGTACACAAAGCCCAGAAGTCCGGTCCCCAGCACCTTGTAAATTAGGTACAGTGGCACACAGCCGGTATCTCAGCCCTGAGAGGGCAGAGGCAGAAAGATCAGAAGTTTAAAGTGAGGCTCTGCCAGTTCAAGGACCGCATGACCTCCTCAGATTCTGTCTCAGAGAATCAGACCCCACAGGAACTAAGTGCAAAAGTGGGGGCACAGAGAATAGAAATAGGCGGGTGGCCCCTGAGGAGAGGTTCTGAGAGGACAAAAGGCTGGTAGTATTTGATCACATTCTGAATCTAGTTGACTTATATACATACACATCTCTGATAAAAATCAAGATGCACAGACTCACTAACCGCTAACCGGGATGCAAGGGATGACAAGGTATTGTTAATCTGATCAATGGTTACAATGAAGCAGCCTGGGGCAGGGGGAGGGGCCCGCAGGCTGGCAAAGGCCCTGCTTAGAAATACAAGAATGCTGTCGCCCCATGGTGGTGCAGCCCAGCAGAGGGAGGACTGGGCTATATAGACAGATCACATCAGCTGGGATGTTCGTGGTGGGAACAGGGCAGCAGCTCTGTTGAGAACAGCTGTCTTTTTCAGCTTTTCCTGTCATCAAGAACCAAATTATTTTTGTTCATCTTTCTTTCCCTTGTCCTTTGGGACTATTATAGCAAACTACCACAGACTGGGCCATGTATGCACCCTAACAGTGGTCTGGAAGCTGGGGAGTTTTAAATTCAAGTTGCCAGCAGCTTGGGCGCGTGTGTGCATGTGTGTGTGTGTGTGTGTGTGTGTGTGTGTTTTGGACTGAATGCTGATTCTGCGCTCCATAAATAGCACAGTCCACTTGCGGTCACAGAGTAGAAGGGGCAAACAAGATGCTTGAAGCCTCTTTGATCAGGACACTCCCCACTCTGCAAGAGGGGCTGCCTCTTAAAGCTATAACACTGGAGGTATGTTTCCAATCTACGGAACTTAGGGAGAACACATATTTGACGATATGGATGGGGTGAGGAAGATACAGATATAAAGACAAGTGTCACAATCAGCTTCAGTTGTCAGCTTGACACGCCTGGGAGGAGGGAACTTCAGTTAAGGAATCAGATTGGATGGACCGTGGGCACGTCTGTGGGTGCATTTGCTTTCAGTTTTTGTTGTAGCCACTGCTGTTTGTTTTGTTGTGGGTTTTGGTGTTTCCAGACAGGGTTTCTCTGGGTAGCTGGAACTTGCTCTGTAGACCAGTCTGGCCTTGAACTCAGAGATTCACCTGCCTCTGCCTCCCAAGTGCCGGGCGAAAAGGTATGCCCACCAAGGCCTGGGTCACGGATGCATTGTCTAGACTGCTAATTGACGTTCAGGGAGCCCAGCTGTGAGGTAGCTGTTCAAGAAAGGTAACTGAGCAAGCCGAGGGGGAGGAAGCAAGCAGTAGACAGCACTCCTCTGTGCTTTAAAGCTCTTGCTCATGCCTTGGCTTGTCTCCATGACGGACTGTAAGCTGTAAGCCAGATAAACCCTTTCCTTCCCATGCTGTTTTGGTCACAGTGTTCATCGGTGCAGTAGAATGCAGATCAGGACAACAAGAGCAGGTCCCTTCAGTTCTAGAACATTCTCCCCCTCTACAGTCCCCAAATCAAGCTTTGTAAGTTACGCATTGAAGGAACACAGAGAAGCACATCCATTTTCTAACCCAGGTGGCACTTGGACGTCACCTGAGCAACATTCTGAAGAACTATTCATAAATATTTATGTCCAGTCCCATACAACTGAATTTAAATTACTTTTTGAGACAAAATTTCCCTATGTAGCATGGCTGACCTAGAATTCACTAGGCACAGGCACTGGCTCTTGTCTACTTGACACAAAGTCACCCAGGAAGAGGTGAACCTCAGTTGATGAATCGTCCCCTTCAGATTGGTCTGTAGGGCATGTCTGTGAGACATTTTTTGATTAATGATTGATGCGGTGAACCTGGCCCACTGTGATGTTGCTATCTCTGTTGAGGTGGTCCTGGGCAGTGTAAGAAAGCTGGCTGAGCAAGGCATGGGAAGCAATCCCATAAGCAGCATCCCTCCATGGTGCTTCTGGCTTGAGATCCCGCCCTGGGAGGAGCTGTGATCAGGATGTGGAAGCCAAATAAACCCTTTCTTCTCCCAGATTGTTTTTGGTCAGTGGTTTTGTTGAAACAACAGAAAAGCAAGCCAGGTCAGAAGACCAGGCTGGTATCAAACTTGTAGAAATCCTCCTGCCTCTGCTTACACTACCTGGCTAGGTGTATGTGGTGCTGGGATCAAACGCGGAGCTGTATGCTAGATAGGTAAACACTCTACCAGCCATATGCCCTAAATATTTGGTTTTTATGGTAGTATGTAGAATTGCTCACCAGGAGATTCTCAAATCTCACACCGGGATAGTTCTGCTCCTCCATCAATCAAACTCTACATTCCCATTCTCAAGGCACAGCATCCACCATCCCATGTGGATCAACCATCCTCAGGGAAGGCAGGCAGGCCTGCAGGAGAATGACCACTGAATCTCCAATGGCCTAAGGCTTACACAAAGTTCACTGTGGGTCAGTGACTTTCTGGGGCAGCTTGTCCTCAACTCTGCTTTCATCTATACTTCTGCTTCCCTGGTTACCATGACTACCAAGGCAGTAGTAGAGAAGGCACTTGGAGACCCCTGCACCAGCAATTGAATGATGTTCATACATCACTTCAGACCGTCAGCCATGGGCCACCCTGAGTACCATGACCCCGTCTAAAGGCTGGAGTGGCAGGGTGACATTTGCTCCTATTTCCAAACAGGAAAACTGGATATGGGTAGAAATGACACCTCCGCCACCTCTCAAGCCACCCCTCTCTTCCCTTGTCTAAACCTCCACAGCACTTCTCCAGGCCCGGCTGCACCCCCATGTCCTCCTCCACATACCCCTTGACTGTTTCTTTCTGCCTGAGCCCCTTGGCCTGGCCACCGACTGTTCTCATTATCTGGAGAAGTGCTTGGCACTTACAGTTCATTAAGCATTTTCGGAGTCTTTACATTTTCTCCACAGTGAATAATTTAATCTCCTGGACTTTGGGCAAACTGCTGCTCTAGCCTACAGAGAAGACGTTAACAGGAACGTGGCAGGAGTGGGAGCCTGGGGATGGGCTCCATGACTTCGGAGCTCCTGTGTATGGTTCCCAGGCTGGGGACTTAAAATTACAAGCAAACCCTGGGACTTTGACAAGATTGTTTTCAAATGTTCCTCGACCTGAGAAGCTTAGACTGAAAAGGGAGGAATGCCGGGTAAGGACATTTGTGCGTCTCAGTGGGAGGACGCTGCCCTCAAACCTGCTAATTATTGTAATGATGGAGAGAGAAGTGCTGGTAAGGGCTGTGCATTACACAGGAAGCCCATCAAGAAGCCTGAGACTTTAAAGGATACAGACAAAGCCCAGGGAGAGAAGGGCATCCTGGCCCCTGGCGTGCGTGCTGCTGTTCCGTGGTTTCCACACAGCACTGTGACTTCCTGCTGACTTACCACTTATCTTACTTTAATCAACATAAAATGCTTAGTATGTACCTGGCTATGATGTGCTGCACCAAGTCCATTTGGCGCCGCTGTAACAATGGCTAGTTCTGACACACAGACAAAAACCACGAGGTCCATTCAGCTCATAGTGTTAGAGTCCAAAATTGAGTAACTCATCTATTTGGCCTCTGAAGGACCTCCACCCTGACTGGATCCCATCAAGAGAGAGAAGTAGATCAGAAGACTAGTTGCTATAGAAGGGACCCCACACACACACACACACACACACACACACACACATACACACACACACATACACACACACATACACACACACATACCACACACACATACACACACATACACACATACACACACACATATACACATACACATACACACACACATACACACACACATACACACACACATACCACACACACACATACACACACACATACACACTCACACACACTCACACACACATACACACACATACACACACAGACACACACACAGACACACACACAGACACACACACATACACACACATACACACATACACACACATACACACACACATACACACACATACACACACACATACACACACATACACACACACATACCACACACACACATACACACACACACATACACACACACACATACCACACACACACATACACACACATACACACACACATACACACATACACACTCACACACACTCACACACACATACACACACACATACACACACATACACACACACATACACACTCATACACACTCACACACACACACACATACACACACATACACACACAGACATACACACACAGACACACACACATACACACACATACACACATACACACATACACACATATACATACACATACACATACACACACATACACACACATACACACATACACACACATACACACTCACACACACTCACACACACATACACACACATACACACACACATACACACATACACACATACATACACACACATACACACACACACATACACACATACACACACACACACACACACACACAGACACATACACATACACACACACACACTCTGGCCTTGCTTTGTAGCAGCACATGCCTGCTTCAGCCTATTAACTCCTCCTGCCAGAGTTGATGCCTTCTGACGGTGGTCCCCTCATAGTCCAAGCATCTTCCTCAAGGATGCACTGTTGGTGTTGCCCATTAATCAGTTGATCTGGCTGGCTAGATGGCTGTCCTCACACTCCCTCACTCCTCCATGTGTGTCTCCCCCTCTCCCGTGTGCTCCCCAGTAAAGGAGGACCTGCAAGGGTATACAAGTGGTATGCTCCCTCTGCTAGAACCCCCCCCCCAAAACAAGTTCTACAAGTTTCTGACTCTTCAATACTGCCACATGAGGGGGGGGGTCACATTTCCGGCACATGAAATTCTGACACGGTCAAATCTTATCTGAACCATGACATATGCGCTTTATAAATATTAACTTATCTAATGTTGACATACCCTGCAGGGTCCTCATTACCCCTTAATAGATGGCTTTAGCTGTCCCCCATAGGCACACACATTAAAACACTTGGTCACCACCCCCCAGTTGGTGACATTCTTTAGGAAGGTTGGAATGTTTTAGAGGTGGAGCTTGGTTAGAAGAAATGCATCTCTTGCGGTGGAATTTGAGGTTTACAGCCTAACCACACTTATTGTTAACTGTTATCCCTCTGTTTTCTTTCTTTTCTCTTTTTGTTTCTGTTTTGGTTTTGGTTTTTTTTGGGGGGTTGGTTTTTTGTTTTTTCTTTTTTGTTTTTTTTTGGGGGGGGTTGTTGTTGTTGTTGTTAGACAGGGTTTTTCTGTATATCCTTGGCTGTCCTGGAACTCACTCTGTAGACCAGGCTGGCCTCAAACTCAGAAATCTGCTTGCCTCTGCCTCCTGAGTGCTGGAATTAAAGGCATGTGCCACCACTGCCTGGCTATTCCTCTGTTTTCTATGTGAGGATGAAAATATGGTCATCCAGAGCCTCCCCTGCCCTGGTGGACTGTATCCTCTCTGGAGCTGTAATTCCAAATAATGCCTTGTCTCTTCCAGCATCCATGCTAAGTCCATCATTCAAGCTCATCACGAGGGAGTCACTGACTTCTCCATAACAGAGATATACCTCCCCATAGCTAGTAACTCACCCCAGCTAACACCCACAGGATATCTGCATGTCTTCTACATAAAGGATGCTGTCTTGCTTCCCTCTGGAACCATACTGCCTGGGTTCAAATCCCAATGCTGTCTCTTACCACCTAGGCATGCAATTTTCTTCTCTGTCCCACTTTTTCTCTACTCTGTAAGATAAAGCCACTAAGAGGCCTCACTGGATTATTGTGAAGATTGAGAAAATTAGAGAAAGGCAGGCAGGCAAAGGGTTTTGAGTGACAACCAGCATAAACGAAAAAGACAATCAAATGTCAGCCTTTGCTTATGTTCTACCATACAGCTACCTCACAAAGTGCCTGCCTCTGAGGGCTGTGGAGACAGCTCAGTGGGTAAAATGCTGTCTGTGGAAGTGCTAGGATGCAAAGTCAGATACCCAGAACCCCCAAGTAAAGAGCCAGGGAAGGTGGTGGAGTTTTGTTGTCTGAGCACCACGGGGTAGAGAGGAGATCTCTGTGGTTTGCTGGGTAGCCAGCCTAGCTGAGGAGCGGAACTCCAGACTCCTAAGAGACCCTGGCTCAAAACATACAGTGAAGAAGCAATCAGGGAAGGCATCTGATGTTGACTTCTAGCTTTCTCTCTCCCTCCCTCCCTTCCTTTCTTTCTTTCTGGACATACACACTCATATGTGCATACACTAGCATATGTATTTACACATGTAAGAACACACACATGAACCCCCATCACACACACACACACATATATGTGTGTGTATATATATATACATACATATATGTGTGTATATATATACATATACATGTATGCATATGTACATATATAATGCAGTATGTATGTTACATATGACATAAAATATTTATGTATTCAAATATAACATACAATATGTATATTATATATGATATGTAATGTGTATATATTTATGTATGTTATAAATAATATGTATGTTATATTATATATTAATATTGCATAATGCATAACATATAATAATATAGTTATTATATAATACATAGTTATATGTATATGTTGTATAATTATATATTTTATATATATTATGTATTTTATATAATTGTATAATATATACCATCTATAAATCCACACAATGATTTCTTTTTATTCCCGGCACTTCTGAATGTATTATAATGCTAAATACAATTCCAGGATAAGGGTTTGGTCTGTATTAGCCCAATATATAACTCAGTAGCATAAACAAGCAGACATTTCTTTTCTGACTGTTTCTGTGGACTGGAAGCCTGGGTGACAGCTCAGCAGTGTCCTCTGTTCGCTGTCTTATGTACAGTCAAGATGTCAGCTGGGGCTGCTGGCTCCGATGGGAGAGAATCTATCACCCAGCTTACTGTGCAGCTACTGGCAGGATTTGGCTCCCACACAGCTGTGGTACGGACAATTATACCTCCTTGCCTGGTGGCATGGCTACCGATGGCCACCAGCTTCTGTCCCAAGGACATTTCCTTGGGGCACTTTCAGGAGAAGAGGAATGAGGAAGAGGACGCATGCAGAACAGAGCTTGAGGTTTTTGGAGCCATCAGTCGTGAGAGGCTCTATTGGTTAGGAACTAGTCACTCACTAGGTCGTGAGAGGCTCTATTGGTTAGGAACTAGTCACTCACTAGGTCCCACAGAATGTATTAGACAGGGCGTGGACCAGGGGTCAGGGATCTGGGGTCTGTGTCAGAAGCTGCTCAAATATCCTTGTTGCCTTCACAGGTGGCTCTTCTTGTGCTGAAGTGGCAAACACAGAGGCTGACTGTTTTGGGTGCTGCCCCTGGCTAGGGCCCAGGATAAGCCCTTTTAAATCCTCCTAGGCCCCTGGGCCCAGGACGAGAGTCTTTGCCCCGGAGATGTCTGTACTGCCTTCCATTCGGCACTCTGGAGACCTTGGCTCCTTGAGCTCCACAAATCTTAATTTAATTAAGCTGATGGAGTTAGATTTCTCTGCATTCCTGGAAGG
Source organism: Mus caroli (assembly GCF_978045245.1). NCBI lineage: Eukaryota > Metazoa > Chordata > Mammalia > Rodentia > Muridae > Mus > Mus caroli. The sequence continues at coordinate 45,937,553 of NW_028227273.1, forward strand.
CTTCCAGATAAACAGTCATGCAGGTCCATTCCCAGATCCCAGACTGATGGAAGCAAATGTGATCTTCTGCCTGGGTTCTGGTCAGTCATGCTTCATGCTCCATACTCTGATAGGCCTTGCAGAGAGGCAAAATTAAAAAAAAAAAAAAAGAAGAAGAAGAAGGGAAAATCTGTGGTATGGTATCCACTTACCTCCCTCCCACCTTCTTACCCTGCTCTCTCTCAGGCAGACTGTGAGGCCAGCACGGGCGGCCAGGCAGGCTGGCATCAAACCCTCAGCAAGATGAAAGGCCCTTTGGAGGTGCATAATTCAGAAAGCAAGCCCTGCGTGCAGCATGTGATTAGAACAAATGTGTGTCCCGGAGGCTAGCACAGCTCTGTGGCAGAGTGAGCTCCCGCACACTCCCCTTGGAATCCTTCTCATCTCCTGTCCTAGCACTCAAGGCCCTGAGAGTGACAGCCCTGCAGAAGGCCACCCAGCAGTCCCATTTCTCAAACAGCATGCTCTTTCCCCCAGCCAAGAGAGCCAGTTCAGAAAGTCAGAGGGGTGGGGCCAAAGACTGGAGTCACAGCATGGGGTCTGGCTGTGTCCCCCCAGTCTGGGACAAGTTTCCAAAGGAAGCCCCTTTCTTACCAAACTTAACTTTCTTATTTGCTCAGAAAAGAAGGTCAAGTTAGAAGACTCCCAAAGAGACACCTATAGCTCTTCATTCCTGTGGTTCTTAGATGTCCCCAGGTTGGACAAGGATACCTCGGGTCACTAGATGAGTTATGATGTCTTTTGGCGCTGAGGAGCTGCTAAGGTTTGAACGAAGGTGCCTACTCAAAAGTTTCTGCAGGAATTTGATCCCCGTGGTGGGTGGTTTTGTCAGTTTGACCCAACCCTGACTCACCTAGGAAGACAGTCTCACTGAAGGATTGTCTAGGTCAGTGGTTTTCATTCTGTAGGAGGTGAATCTTTGGGGGTCAAATGACCCTTTCACATGGGTTCATCTAAGACCATCAGAAAACACATAATAGTAGCAAAATTATGGTTATGAAGTAGCACCAAAAATAATTTTATGGTTGAGAGGTCACTACAGCATGAGAAACTGTATGAAAGGGTCACACGGAGCACCGTTGAGAACCACCGCTCTAGGTCAAGTTGCCTGTGGGCTTGTTTATGATGGACTGTTGGGAGATATGGCACACTGTGGGTACCAGCACTCTCTACGCATGGGATCCTGAATTGTATGAGATTGGAGAAATCAAGCTAAACACTAAGCATGCATTAACTTGTTCCCTTGGCATTTTATTCTCCAGAAGGAAAGACTCCCAACGACCATCCTTCATGCCTTATCTGTGTCGAATCGTATACCCTATACCCTAATGAACAATAGTGAAGTGCTTTAGATTGCAATATTATTGAAAGAAGGGCTGTTCAATTCATGTGAAATTTGTTAAGGAGAAGTTGTGCCCGTGTGGTCTCTAATAACATTTTGTTGTTGTGATAGAACACCATGACCAAAGCAACTTATAGGTGAAAGCCTTTGTTTTGGCTAATGGTTCTAGAGCCATATGGAACAGGAGGCATGGCAACTGGTAGCCAGAGCAGGGAACTGAGAGAGTACATCTTCAAACAAAACACAAAACAAAGAGAGCTAACCAGAGTAGGTCAAGGATATAGACCCTTAAAGCTTGCCCCAATGGATAGACTTCCTCCAGCAAAGCTACCCGACTACCGGTTCCATAACCTCCCCCAACAGAGCTGCCCACCTGCTGGAAACCAAGTATTGGGGTATGTGAGCCTATTGGAGTCATTGCTAGCTCAAATCACCACAGTCCCTAATCTAGCATGCCTGGAGTTCTTATCACAGTGGGGAGGAGACATAGAGAGCAGATGATCACGCCACCAACACAGAAGCACAGAGAACAGGACACAGATTGGAAATTACTCAAGGCAGCTCTACCCAAGGAACGCATGTCTCCTTGGTTATATTACAGTCATTTGCCCACCACTATTGGGGAGGGAACAAAACAAACTGTGGTGTTACCAAGTGTTGTGATTTACATGGGAAACGGTCCCTCCCACCCCACAGGCTCATCCAGCTGGTGGCACTCTTTGGGAAGATTGTGGAACTGTTATGAGGAAGTGCATCACTAGGGGTGGGTCTTTAAAGTTTCACCACCCCATCTACTTCCTGTTCATGCCCAGCTTTCCTGACTGCAGATGCAGTAAATAACTGCCTCTCACTCGTGTCATGCCGTGCAACCAACTGAGCGTTCTCTAGTGTGGTGGACCAGGAGAAACCCTTTCTGCCTTAACTTGCTTCTTGTCAGATATTTGGTTACAGTAACAAGAAAAGTACCTAATTATCATATCAATAGCAGTTGACCTGAGCTCATTACTTGTAGAGAAAAATCAGTTTCTAGAGGATGAGAAGGGGGGGGGATGACATTTAAAACATCAAATCTAATATACATGTGGGAAATACGAGCGCACAGATGCTCAGAGAAGAAACACTCACTCTGGTTCCTCTCTGCACCCACCCTGTGATAAAGTGCTCCCTCCTCTCTGCCTGTATGAGATCGTTTCCCATGTGTGTTCTTAACTACAGTTATCCTATGCATCTGTCCCCCGAAAGCTCATATGTTGCAAGTGTAACCCTCAAATTCCTATACCAATGGTATTTGAAAGTGGAAACTTCATTTGGGAGCTGATGAGATTAGACACAGTCACAAGGGTGAAGCCTTGATGAGGCTATTAGTGGATCTATTTATTAATTACTTCCTTCTCACTGTGATACAATACCAACCAGAGCAACTTACAGGAGCAAAGGTTTCATTTGGCTCACTGTTTAAGGGAATACAGTCCACCGTGGTAGCCTGACCTCATGTTTGTGTCATAACAACACACCATAGACAAGGACAGGGTGTGACTCTGACTTAGAGGGATCACAAGGATGTGCTTAGGAGTTGTTGAAGAGCTAAGATAACAAAGGGGTCTTTTCAGAGGCCCTCAGCATCAGGTCACACAGGTCAGAAGTTGAGCTATTGGGTTTTAGTATAACTTACAATGGCTGAAAATCAGACTCAGAAATCAGGAAGATTCCTCCACAGGATCCTGAAAAAGCATTTGGTCCCAGATCACAGCCCGGTTTGGGAAGGTTGTGAAGACTTCAGGAGGCAGCGCATCACTGGGGAGTTGGATGGGGTAGGCAGGTCTTGAGGTCGCACAGCCCCACATATTTCTTGATGAACTGCTTTCTCACTGCAGAAGCAATGTGACCACCCACTCACCTTGCCAAGCTGTTGATTCCTTAGGAGCCAGTGTCGTGGTGTGGGCTGAAGTTGGGCAGGAGTTGTCAATGATAAAGGCAGAAAGGGAGTGGGGTAGATTAGGAGAAAGCCATACTTGCTCTGGCTCTTGGAAGACCTAATCTTAGAGCCCCGTCCCATGGTGGAGGGCATTGTTAGAGAAGACCAAAGACAAACACAGCCATGACCACACACAACAGTTACTTCGGTGGCATCAATTGCAAGTCCCACCAGCAGCTCTCACTCAGATCCACTCCTGTTCCTTGGAAGAGCGCTTCCCTCTCAGCAAAGGACATCTTTCTACTGTGGTTGCTCAAACCCCTTAAGCTGCAGTTCCCAAATTTCCCTAGTTCAGCTGTGGGTAGAGGCAAGGAGGCAGGGGTAAGTGGAAAAGAGGCAGCCCTGCCTCATCCCTGCTTCATCAGCACTGTAGCTGCTCAGCCCCCAAGACTTTATCCCCAATGCATACAGCCTCTGAGGCTCCCCTTTCCACCAAGAGACCTTGCTTCCAGTCATCACTGCCTGCTTTCTCCACCTCTCTAGCCTAGGAGTGGTGGTTGCATTCCAGGCAGCTCGCCCCTTTCCTCCCTTGTTAGCCAAATTCCTGAATGAAATCCCTTTGGAGACAAAGACTTTAGGAAATTTTGTTTTCCCACACCCAGCTATCTGGCACAGGTCTTGGGATGGTTCATCTTTGAGGGCAACTTGAGAGAACTGGAATTACCAGGAGCCACATCTCTGTGTTTGACTGGGGGGAGAAGGCTCTGCATTAGTTTAACAGAGGTGGAGAGATCTGCCTTGAACATGAATAGCATCATCCCATGGGCTAGGATGCCAGGGTGAATAAAAAGGAGAAGGTGAGCTGAGCACCACCATCATCCCCTTCTGTTGTTTCCTGACTGCAGATGTGACACAGCCATCTGGTCCCTGCTCTTGTTGTCTGGATTCCACCATCATGGCATCCTCAAACGGTGAGCCCAAATAAACCCTGACTTCCTTAAGTTGCTTTTTTCTTGTATTCTATCAGAGCAATGAGACAAGTACTACAACGGGTCTCTGGTTTGGAGATCAAGTGTAAACCGTGGATATATAATTGACCAGCAAAACCACAGACATAATACCCTCATTCCCTAAATTGATGTAGTCAGATCGTTAGTCACAACAAAGATAAGAGCAACTACTGTAGATTTTACCTGTACATGGCTCCCATCCTCACTTTCCAATCCATCTTAGCAGACCTGATTGTCTCTATTCCTTTTTAATCTGTATGTATTACAGGAGCAGGGGCTGTATCTAGGTGTCCCTTTAGTGGTATCTAACACAAAGCTGAGGGAATGAATGCATGAAGGAAGGAATGAGCTTCATTGCCAAGTTGATTGCTATCCTCCAACCACGCATTAAGCTCGTGTTCTCTTCTTCAGTCTTTTCCATTGCTCTTCTTAAAGAAACAGCAGCAGCAGCAGCAACAGCAACAACAACAATAACAACAACAACAGGCCATGCTGCTTTGCTGAACCATATCCAGTTTCCATGTTTCCTTCCTTTATCAAGTCAGAACAAGTAACACAGTCTCAACCAAGTCCAATTCCATAGCGGACCCGCTGGGTAGAGGTCTCAGTGCCAGCAAGTGGCCAGAAGAGAGACAAGGCACACAGCTGGAGAACGGAATGTAGCCAGGGCTATAGCTGTGGTCCCCACAAGGAATATCTTGCTGGTGTCATGGGGAGTGGAAGTTATGGGAGGCAAACCTTGAGCCATCTTCCCTTCCCAATGGTCTGGGCCCTGGGTGCCGCTCTGTAGGCTTGCTTCACTTGAGGCAGGAGCACAGGAAAGGCACTGGCCTCGGTGCCTAGTCATGGATGAGTGGAAGGGTCAGGCCTGGTTTGGTATCTTAGCAAAGGGCAGGTGAGGGGTGTGATGGAGAGAAATGGAGCTTGGACACCCACCCAGGACAGCTGCTGTGGTCTGAGTAGCAGCTTCCCACACACACAACGCATCCCACACACAGTGAGCTCCAGGATCTGGGCAGCAGCAGGATCCAAGGATGGCCTGCAGGAATGCAGAGCTTCCAGCCTGGTGTCCCTACTCCGGAAGCTGATTGGCAGCACATGCAAAGATAACACCCAGCAGTACTTCCTCACCATGCACAGGGGAATGTTTCTAGAGCCCCTGAAGACAGGAGGGGAAGTCAGTGAGGTGTTTAAGCAAAGATTCGGGGACTAGGGGCCATTTTCCATAACTCCTTGAGGTTCAGAGATTCCAGTCCAGAGCCCTTTCTGATGCTGCAGTGGAATATCCTAAAGGTGAAAGGCAACTGGTTCCAGAGGGAAGGGCTATGTGGAAGAGGATCTGGACAGTGTGGAAACCTCTGCCAACTGGCAATCTGTCTTGGAGTCCTGGGTCTCTGGGTATAAAAGCCGAGGGCAGAGAGCATTTGAATAGTGGGAGTGGAGGCGTGCAGTGAGAAAAATGCACTAGGTCAGTGCCACTAGGGAAATGCCGGCTTTCGCTCATTATGTCACTCAATATGTCATTCATTAAGTCACTCATTATGTCCCTCAACATGTCATCTATGTCACATGTCATTCATAATGTCATTCATCATGTTATTCATAAAGTCACTCATGTAATTCATTATGTCACTCATGTCACTCATCATGTCATTCATTATGTCACTCATTATATCATTCATTATGTTACTCATATCATTCATCATGTCACTCATGTCACACATCATGTCACTCATGTCATTCATATGTCATTCATTTTATCACTCACATGCCATTCATCCTGTCATTAATTGTGTTATTCATTGTGTCCCTCATCATGTCATTTATTGTCATCCATTATGTCGCTCATTATGCTATTCACTATGTCATTCATTATGTCACTCATCATGTCACTCATGTCACACATCATGTCACTCATGTCATTCATTATGTCACTCATTATGTCCTTCACTCCTTAAAACCCTCTCAAAGAGTTAGGAAGATGGCTCAGTCGGCAAAGCACTTGCTGGAAGCATGATGACTGGAGTTCAGATCCCCAGCACCTGCATAAAAACCAGGTACAGAACATAGCTGTCATACCATCACTGGGGGGGGCGGGGAGAGGGTATAGGACAATTGATTGGATTCCTGAGGCTTCATGGCCAATCAGTCCTGCAGAACCAGTAAGCTACCACTCTAGTAAGAGACCATATCTGAAAAAAAAAATGTTGAGAGTGCAGAGTGATAGAAGAAGAAACAATATGCTGACCTCTGGCCTCCCTACACACTCACACAGGCACACACATGCACACCTCTTTTAAGTAGATAGTGTTCTTATTTTATAGCACCCCCCCAAACTGAACCTCAGAGATACTTGCTAGGGACACATACTTTGATGAGTGGTCCCACCAAGCCTAAAACCAGTACACTGGTCTCCAGCACCTGTAGCTCTTACTGTGTCCTGCATCAAATACACAAAGCCGTCACTGGTGTGCTGTACCAGAGTCAGCCTTAGATCATAGATTACCCATGGTCTGCAGAGCAGCCAGTTCTGGGTTTTGGAATTCTAAGTGTCTGGGTTCAACTGTGCAAAGGCCCAGTCATCTCTTCATGCTTCCAACCCCTTTTCCTGGGCTAGGGTCCACATTTCTCTGGGATTCATTAGCCTCACAATGATATAGACCTTGAACAAAACCCCTGTCTTAGCTTCAGCCCTGACCATGTCTCCTGGCCTCTGATTGTCTTCAACATAGCGCCTACCAAAGTCCTTTCCAGCAGATCCTGTGTAACCTTTCTTAGTGATCTTCCAGAGATACTGTGTCTGGAGAGGATTTGTGTATCTTTATTTGGTTTTCTCAGGATCTGTACTTCAGGGAAGATGCTGATTTGATGATTTCACCATCCTGGACACGCCTCTGCTTGTGTCCTCATCCCTCCCATGGACCAACTTCCCTGTAAGCAAAGGATTCTTTACCCTGTGTCTTAGTTAGGGTTTCTATTGCTGTGAAAAGACACCATGACCACAGCAACTCTTGTAAGGAAAACATTCAATTGCGGTCTAGCTTACAGTTCTGAGGTTAGTCCACTGCTATCATGGCAGGGGGAGTGGCTGTATGCAGGCAGACATGGTGCTGGAAAGGGACCTGACAGTTCTACATCTGGATCAGCAGTCAGATCAGCAGGATCAGCAGGAAGAGCAAGTGAGCCACTGGGCCTAGCTTGAGCTTCTAAAACCTTAAAGCCTGGCCCCAGTGACACTTCTTCCAACAAGGCCACACCCAGGGCCACTCCCTCTGAGCCTATGAGGGCCATTTTCATTCAAACCATACCTTAGCAAGATGCAATTGTTTTCGACAAATTCTACTGTCAGAGTTTCTGTGAAGATTTTCCCAGAACCCTCTTCTCCATTCTAAGTACCCTTCAGACTTCTGAGTTGGTGATTCAGATGATGATGGCAATAAAGATGGATGATGGTTAAAGTGATGGTGGTGGTGGTGATGAAGGGGGAGAAGCAGGAAGAGAAGGAGAAGGAGAAGGAGAAGGAGAAAAGGAGGGAGAAGGAGAAGGAAAGGAGGAGAACGAGAAACAGCAGTTGCTCTGGCGAGCTCCTTCCATGTTTCTCATTCTTAGTTTCTTTTGTCCTCACGACCACCTGGGGTCATCACCCTAACATTACAGACAGAAGTGTAGGGCCAGGAGGTTCAGTAGCTCACCCATTGATACACAGTAAGAAGAGAAAAGCCAGGATCCAACCACAGCCATGTTGTTTCTGTCTGTGCTTTTAGCACACCAAAGATCCTCCACACATAGAACACTTGGGAAGTGCCAACTAGGCAATGGGAGAGAATCCCACTTTGTCACCTAGGCTGGATCCAGAGTCTCCTCTGATCATCTGAATCCTTGAGGCCAGGTCCCATTTCAGGGGCTGAGGTCTCTTGTATCAGGCTCAGCAGTAAAGAGAATGACAGGCAAAACTTCAGTCAAGAAGAACAAATGAAGAACAGAAATACATGTTCTGTCCTGGCTACTCCCGGTGAAGAGGAAGCCCACGAAGAACAGCCCAGTAGTGAAAGAGCCCCCTTTATAGAAACCTCAGGTAGGAATGTGAGAAAGAGGGAAACAAGAGGCCTCAGTAGGGTTTTGTTTGTGAGAGAGGAGGGAGGTGCAAGTTGAAGCCACACAGTTCCTTGGGCCTTGTTCTTCCTCCTAAATACCTCCATCGCAAATAAGCCTTCGGACTGATCCTCACTCCGTGACAACACACACACACACACACACACACACACACACACACACACACACACCGCCCTACTCTGGTGCAACTTGAAAAAGCACAGCCTGTGCTCTGCCTTTCATCCCTCACATCTCAGGTGTAGGAGGGAGGTAGACCTGTGAACTACAGAGGTCAAGAGGAGAAGGTGCCAGGACCAGCAGTAACTTAGCTTCATGGTGTCCACTCTGAGCCCATCAGTCACACCAATCTGTTCACCTCAGAGCTTTGCTTAACCAACCACCAACCTGGTTGGACAGAAGGGAAAGCTATACCTCCCCAACTCACAAGCCAACACCCCACCAGCCCCATCATCATGACCCCATCATCATGACCCCAGCCCAGAGCTCTGTTGTGCCATCTGGAACTGAAAACCCAGTTTCCCCAACCCCCACCCCATGCCAGAAAAGCATCTTGTCATTTACAAGTGAGACAGTGCCACTTCCAGTTTTAAAACTTCCAGTGGCCCAAAGAATGACATCTCTGACTCTAAATTCCTCTCCTGGCTACCCACATCATCTCGTTCCCCTCCATGGTACCCATGCTGCAGCTGCTATCATATATGCAGCCTACACACCCTTCATCTTCTATCCAGATAAACTCAGAATCTCCACAGGATGCCTTCTATGCCTTCCTCCCTGGCAATTATGGCTCAGCTCATCCAGGAAGCTTTCCACCCCTCCCTTGTCCTGCCCTGATCCCACCCCGATCTCCCTCCCTGATCCACATCCTGGCTCTGTCTTGGTCCCCGCCTGGTCTTGCCTTCATTCCACATTGATCTCGCCTCAGTCCTGCAATGATCCCACCCTGACCCTGCCCTGATTCTGCCCTGGTCCTTACTCCCCTGAGTGTTGCCTGTGTTTCCCACTGTGGTATCCTAGGATATGGACCCTCAACTCATCCATGTTCCTCTTCTTTCCCCTACTGCTCTGCCCAGAACAGAGCTTAGTGGGAGCTTGGGGAACGTGTCTCCAAAAAGAACGGAAAGTATCCTTGCATCATCAATCTGCAAATAGGCAAGCTTCCAAGCCTCTTGCTTCAGGGCTTCTGTGAAGACAGAGAGAGTGAGGGCTTGTGAAGGCCTTAGAATATGCTCGGTGGCTGTTTGGTTTCTCATCACTGTGCTTGTTGAGATTTGGAGCAAAAGGTACTCAACCAGACATTGAGAGAGGGAGAGTCTAGTTCCAGATTGGGTATTAAACTGTGAAGGTAACCTTGAGCAGGGTCTCTTATGTGGTCTGAATTAGTCGTATTAACTGTTATTTTCCCTCTGTGCTTCATCCCAGCATTAAATGGCCCCTTGTATTATTCCCCACATCTCCCTCACCTCAGCACAGCTAATTAAGAATCTGCAGGAAATTAGTGATGCTTCTTTACTTATGACCATCCTAACATGTCACCAGCCGCTTGGAGACTGGTGCATGGAGGATCTTGCCTCGCTGCCCACTGAACCTTCTCCCAGGCTCCCAACACATGTCTCTATCAAGATATAGAAAGAGGGGCTGGGAAGACAGCACAGCAGGTAAAGTACTGTGCAGGTCTGAGGACCAGGGTTTGAACATCCAGCACCTGTGTAAATGTGGGGTGGATGTGGAAGCCTGCCTGGAATTCCTAATATAGGCTACCCTAACAGAGTACCATGTAGCCCAGGCTGGCCTCAAACTTTCTATGTAGCTGAACTTCTAATCTTCCTGCTTTGAACTCCAAAGCCCTGGGATTACTGGTTTGTAGCACGATGCTCATTTTGCTGGATGCTGAGGATCAAACTCAGGGCATCCTGAGATTCAAGGCTTGAGAGGTCCCCAGAGCATCTGGGGAGCTAAGCTGGTCATATCAGTGAGCTCCTGATTCACGGAAGAGGCCTTGCCTCAACATGGAAGGTGGAGAACACGTGGAAGACATTCAGCATCAGTCTCTGTCCTCTGCATGCACACATGTGCATGTGCACCTGCGTATACACCTATACTGCTACCTGTGAGCATGCAGACACATGCATGTATTCACAACACACACATATACATGCAAAGATAACATGGAAAGACAGGATGGGGATATCACTCAATTAATAGAGGGTTCAGCTACTGTTCAGGATACCCTGGGTATGATGCTCAGTATGCAGCGAAACAGGCATGGTGCTATAAACCAGCAATCCCAGGGCTTGGGAGTTCAAAGCAGGAAGATCAGAAGTTCAATGTCATCCTTGGCTACATAGCAAGTTTGAGGCCAGCCTGGGCTACATGGTACTCCGTTAGGGTAGCATACATTAGTAAGCCCATTGTGGTTCCACAATCCACAAGTTCAAAGCCAGGCTGAGCAACATTGCAGTACCGTACATCAACAATAAATAAGTAAAATTAAAAAAAAAAATGAAATAAACAATGGACCTTTAAATGAAATGTTTTAAATAGACTCCAATGTTGACAAACTATGTCTTTCTTCTTTCCTCATTCTTTTGTGAGCTGGTAAAGCTTGAATGAATGAATGAATGAATGAATGAATGGGCATCCCAGGAACTGGATACAGAACCGTGGTGCACCCCTTCAAGATACTCAGAAAACACAAAGGCCTCTAGCCCAGTCCCAGCTATAGAAGAATAGCAACCTCCACTGCAGATCGAACAGCACCTTACCAAAACCAGGTTTTGTATTTAAATTAACATGCTTTGTCTAAAACTCTTTAGCTTGGTCAAAGCTACAAAAAAAAATTAAAAGAAATTAAAATAAAAATATAAATAAATCACCTATAATTCAAAGGGTGACCTTATTATTTATTATCCATGGGTTCTGAGAAAAGATGTGCATCTCACAGAGGTTATTTTGTAGTCGAAGTATGTTCCCTTCAATCGAAGCATTGGAAGCAGACAGGTAACTATATTACCCAGAAATCCTTACATCTCAGTCTAGGCTCCATCCAGTCTGTGACTTAGATTGTGACCAGCAGTACCTCTAAGCACTAAGGGCCAATCAGAGGACAAAACCAAACATGGCGCCATCTGTCCCACCAAGAACTCAGACCCAGAGTAGGGAAGAGAAGGGGAGAGTGTGGAGTTTTTCAAAACCTTATTTGGGAAAGATGTTCAAACGAGGGCACTGCCAAACGCTGCCTTAACAAGGCCCAAGCAGGGGCGGGCACAGATGGATATAGCTACCCCTCCCATCATAGAGGGTACCTTTTATTTCTTGACAACTAAGATTGGATGAAAAAGATTTGTGTTCCCAGGAAACATCTCTAATCCTAAGGCATTTAGCAATCTGATGAAGTCATACCCATGAAGGGTCCCTAGTCTGATGAAGATGTCCATCTTCAAGGGATGCCCAAATGATGGAGCTATCCGGGCCCAGCTCCTCCTTCTGTCTCTGCCCAGCTCCCTGCACTTCCTGACACAGTGTCCTCTCCAACCAGCTGGAGCAGGCTCACAGCCATGATGGACACAGGTGGCTTGGCACTTGTCCTCACTCCACTGAACCACAGGTCAGGCTGGCTCTATTTCTCACATAGGAGATGAGCGCTGCGTGGAGCAGACAGACCACAAAGCAGAGGACCCAAGTGTGGCCATCTGGGAGCAGGATCTCTCAACTCCTCTCTCCCAGAAACCTGTATTCCCATCCTCTCCCTGCCCCTAAGGCACTGTTTCCTCCTTCCCATCCCCTCTCAGAAATGCTTGCTTTCCTAGCTCAGGAAGCTGCCATCCTGCCTGCCTCTGCCTCTAGTCTCACAGAGTGCCAGCAGCTGCGTGAGGTCACCAGGAACGGGATTTTACGTCTTCTCTCAGAGGTCTTCGGGGCCTTTGACGCCTTCAGAACTAGCCGCACTTTCTAAAAGGAAAGCTTCGGATGCCATTGTTTAGACTGTGCGTTCCCTGTCTGACTAAATGCTCTCTAAGTTGGAGACCTTGGGGAGGGCCTCCACAGGGTTGGGCTATCCACACTCCGCTCCCCACGAGATGAAGCATTAGTTCTGTGTCTGAAGTCTGTGGGAAATTGCTGTAACTTTAGATAGAATGCTTCTCTACCCTGCTCTCTTGCCCTTCTCTTTTATTCTTCTCAATCTTTTCTTTAAAAAAGTATGTGGTGCACGACTTTAATCCCAGCACTCGGGAGGCAGAGGCAGGCGGATTTCTGAGTTCGATGCCAGCCTGGTCTACAGAGTGAGTTCCAGGACAGCCAGGGCTATACAGAGAAACCCTGTCTCGAAAAAACCAAAAAAAAAAAAACCAACCAAACAAACAAACAAAAAAAGTATTTTAGGTAGGCATACAAAACAATGGGTTCCACCATGGACTGACTCTCCATACATACAGGTCACTATATGCTGTTGAGTGACCTTCCCCACTCCGCCCTTTCCTTAGCTGGACTCTTTTTCGTTCTTCCCCGTTACTACCATCCTCTACTTCCCTACCGTCTGTATCCATTTCTGCCTCCTTTCTCCTTTGTCCCAAGTTTCTTCCCCTCATCACCCCCTTTCCAGATTTATAAGGAATGCATAGACATACTGTTAGATACTGTGATGGTTTGAATATGCTTGACCCATGGGAAGTGGCGTTATTGGAAGGTGTGGCCTTGTTGGAGGAGGTGTGGCCTTGTTGGAGGAGGTGTGGCCTTGTTGGAGGAAGTGTGAGCTTATTGGAGGAAGTACATCACTGTGTGGGTGGGCTTTGAGGTCTCATGCTCAGGCTCCACCCAGTACAGAAGAGAGTCTCCTGGCTGCCTGCAGAAGATAGTTTTCTCCTGGCAGCCTTTGCATCAAGATGTATTCCTCCACCAGCACCATGTCTGCCTGGAAGCTGCTGGACTTTCCACCATGATGAAAATGGATTGAACCTCCAAAACTGTAAGTCAACCCCAATTAAATGTTGTCATTTATAAGAGTTGCCTTGGTCATGGTGTCTCTTCACAGCAATAAAACTCTAAGACAGATAGTAGCTCTCTCTCTCTCTCTCTCTCTCTCTGTGTGTGTGTGTGTGTGTGTGTGTGTGTGTGTGTGTGTGTGTGTGTGTGTGTGTGAAGTGCATGTGTGGAGGTCAGAGGACAGTCTGAGGTGTGGGCCCTTACCTTCCATGTTGTTTGAGGTAGACTCTTCAGGATTGCATACAGCTCTTCAGCAGGTGAACTTCAAAAATTCTCCTGTCTCCATCTTCCATTTCAGGATAAGAGTGCCACAACCACAGAGGCACCATTCTACCTTGCTTCTTGTGAACTCTGGGGATCCAAACTTAAGTCCTTACACTTGCACAGAAAGCCTTTACCAATGGAGCCAATATTAGTTCTGTTTTTCCGAGGTAAAGTCAGCTTCAAACTCCTTCTATAAGAGAGGCTAGCCTTGAATTCCAGGTTCTTCTTCTTCAGCCTCCCAAATGCTGGGATTGCAGACTGTGACCCACCACACCCATCTCTTCTGAGCTCCAGATGCCTCATAATCTGAGAAAATAAGCATGCTTCCCTTCCTGGCACCTCATATAGTGGTGGTCTTTGCTCCACAAGGAGAGCTCGGAGAAATGCTGTACCCTTGCTGTTACCGTTAGCTGAAAGTGACAGGGATGTGACCTACACCCACAACCCTCATTCCCAAAGTACGGAAACTAGATCAAATGTAAGGTTAGCTCCAGGGTAGGGTTTCTGCAAGCCCCTCCATCACATCCACACACACACACACACACACACACACACTTGCACACACGCACATGTACACAAACACACACATACACACGCACATAACACATACACAAGCCAGATGCCTCATTTGTTTGCTTCTGTTTTGAGATAGACTGGCCTCCGACACATGGTAATCTACCTGCCTCAGCCTCTTGAGTGCTGGGCTTACAAGTGTGCACCCACCTAACCCTTTTGAAAGGATTTGGTTTTTGATGCTGGAATCATGAGTACTCCACACAAGTGTGCTCTGAACTGAGCTAAAGCTTCAGCCCCGGTCACACTAAGAGGACCTTTATGCACACATGCATGAGCACACACCCCACGCACCCACGCACTCACGCAGGCTCATGCACATCCATGCACACATCCAACAGGGTCCCACTCAGACATATTTATGAAACACAGAGTGAGGGTTACTTACTGCTGTTGGTCTTGGGGTACTCCAGTAAGGGTGGAGGGCTAGACTGAGGTTCCTGCTATTAATCCTCCCATGCACGTTTCTCTTTAAGACAGGAGTCACTGTGTGCCCCGTTGGCTTTCAGCTGGAAATGACAGTACTAACAGCTAACACACTCAAGTGTCCATTTCAGGTTCCTATCATCCGTGTCCCTGGAGCCCCTCGTAGGATGTCACACGATGCCTTACAGTCACTTGCATGCCTGATAACCCACCAAATCAGCAGCCCCGGAGGGCTATCCCCAGTAACACACACACACACACACACACACACCAGCCTGAGAAACTGCTCATTTGCCTCATTCGAATGCAGGCAAATTGCTGAGTCTTTGTTACAGCTTCTTGGAGGCAGGCAGATCAGGAGCCTTAAATCATCTTATCGTGTCCCCAGCAGTTAATAAATCTGTGGTGGACACCTTCTCGCTGGCTGCTGGCAGCTAAAGAAAGGGGCAGTTTTACAGCTAAGCCCACAAAAAATCGTTTCCTATTCTGGCTTATCAGAGTCCATTACTTCTTACTCTCTTCTGTCATGAAACTATTATCTTCGCACATGCTGGTATTACCAAAAGTAGCCAGGAACGTCCAGTTGTCCTTTGGAATGTCTAAGAGTCCCTTGGATGTTGAGGCCTTGGGGGTGCAGCGGCTTTGTGCTGCAGATCTCAAGGGAAGGAGAAAGCAGTCTTTGGGGAAAGGTGGTTGCATGCCCAGCTACTGGCAAGCTTCTGGTGCCGCCCATCTCTACCACAATAGCCCATATCCAACTGAACCATGAGCTAAACTAAACCTTTCCTTCCTGTAGTTGCTTCTGCTTGATATTTTGGCACAGCACTGAGAAAACTTAGCCAATACAAAGAAGAGGGTGCCATGATCTACCCCACCTCTGGGTTGTAGGAGGGGCATAACCAGGAAGCAGGTTTGCTGGCTGCCCCTCAGGTGCTGACTCTTAGCTTCAGAAAACGGCGGCAGCCTTAGATCCAGTGTGAAGCTTGGTTCAGTGTATGCAGCCCCTGACCCTAGACCAATCTTCCCTCTAGGACTCAGTGTCCCGGACAGTGGCTGTGGGGGTGTCAGAAATCGCACCTGGGTGCTAGAGTTCTCAAGAACACAGGGTCACTCTTCAGCTCTCTGTCTAGGCAAGATCTCATCTGGAGTGGAGCTAAGAGCTTCTGGTGTAAGTCACAGAGGTCCTGGTCCCCTGGAATGTCTGTTTTCCTGGAGGAGAGTAACAGCAAGCCACCCTGGTTCAGACACAGAGAATGGTGGCTGGAGATGGATGTGGCAACCAGCCTCCAAAGTGGTCCTTAGTGACTCCATCTCTGGTGTGGCTGCCTCCAACACTGAGAACCAAGCAGAGTGTGACTCTACAGCTGGTGACAGGTTTGACTACCCAGGTCTTCCCTCTTGGTGTCTCCAGCTATTCTGGGAGGGTGGGGGAGCCAGCTATCGAACCAAGGGATATTCCCCTAGGCTTGCGCAGAGACTATGTGGAGAAAGCCCTGGATCAAATGCCAACCCCAGCTTTCATCTGTGTGAGTAGTCTCCCAGGAAAATGGAGCCTCAGCCTCAGTCATTCCCCAGATAACAGGAAATGGGACACCCTGAGGCAGGGCCAGTGAGGTAGCTTAGTAAAGTGTTTGCTGAGCAAATCTAAGGATCTGAGTTCAATCCCAGGCACCCGCACAAAAAGGCTGGAGGCTGTGACATGTGCCTGTAATGCCGGTGTGGGGGAGGGGCAAACACTGGGCTCACTAGCCAACCAACATAACCTAATTGCTGAGTCCCGGGACCTAGTCAGAGACCCCATGCTAAAGAAACACTGTGGACCTCACCAAAATGAGGCATGAAAGAGAATATCTCGGAGCCCATGAGCCAAGAGCAAACTTTCTGTGAGCTCCTAAGAAACCTTCAACCACGGAATCCCAATGCTTGCTATCACAGCATGGCTTAGATTAACGTGGCCAGTGAACATGTGCTCCAAATCACATAGCTACTGAGATCAACTTACCTGGGCCAGGTAGGGGTCTAATAGAGCAAGACAAGCTGTCGCCTTGCCAAGTCGCTACCATCTCGGGCTTTTGTCTCTTATCCCATGAGGCGTTCTGAGCTGCGCGCTTATTATATAAACACGTTGGGGACATGGCCTGTGACCTAGGGCTTCTTACAGAGGAGAGAGCAGGACACTGGTGAGCAGCAACAGAAGCCCGTTGTGCTATTGAGATGTTTCTGTGCACAATTAACAGCAAACCGAGCTGGTGCTGAACCATGGGGCCATTTACTGTTTCTGTGACGCGTGAAAGCTAGGTTGCTCAATGCCAGCTCATCGACCCAGAGTTCTCAGACTCTTTGCCCTTTCCCTGTGGATCGCCAGCTGGCTGGTTCTCATACTTAGAGTCAAAAGATGGCTGCCATAGCTCCAGCCACCTCTTCTCCCTACACTGGATTCTCTACCAGGAAAAAGCAAGAATTCTTGAAAGAGAGGGTTTCTCCTTCGGTGCCTCTGCCCATTAGAGAAGAATGTCTTTCCTAGGAGTCCCAGAAAAATCTCTCCTCTGTGATTGGTAAGGTTTGAGTCATAAAAGCTGCACAAAGAGAAATAGAAGATGCTTTGTTACTAAGCCTATTTCCGTGGGAGAGAAACCGAGATTCTTTTAGCGAAGAAGGAAAGTGACAGCCATTGAGGAAGTTGTCAATAGCCCCTGTCTTGTATGCAAATAAATGTCGTTGTCTAATAATGTGATGTTAAATGCACTAGCTGAGGGGGCTGGAGGGTGGGATGGCTCCGTCCCTAAAATGCTTGGTTTGCAAGGGTGAGGACCTACGTTCAACCTCTAGCACCCATGCAAAAGCAGGCAGGCATGGTGTCATGCACTCATAAACCAGTGCTGGGATGCAGGGGCAGGTGGAATTCTGGGCTTTCTTGCCTAGCCTTCTTGGTGAGTTCAAAGGCCTTCAAGGCCAGTAAGAGATACAGACCCCTTCTCTCTGTGTCTCTCTCTGTCTCTGTCTCTCTGTCGATGTCTCTGTCTCTCTCTCACACACACACCACGAAAGATCACGTCTTCAATTCCTTTCCTTCCCATTAACTGAGGCTCAGAGACAGGAAGGGCCCATCCAAGCAGCCCTGACTGATAAGGGAGAGTCTTCAGCCAAGTGTCCTAACTCCTGAACCAAGCAAGTTCAAGTCCATGGTCATCAGTGTTTTCCACCATGGGTTCTGTGGAGCAACACACACCAACCAGTCCTCCAGAAACCAGAAAGTGCTGAGTGGTCAGATGTTCAGGCCCTGTCTTGGTGACCTCAATTCCACTGTCCGAGGGAAGTCCTGCAGGCAAAGGTGCATCTGATTACATTTAACTCCTTGGCTCCCCAAATGCAAAAAAAGCATGAATCCTGCAAGCTCGCGGAACTGTCCCACTGTAAGCCTAGTGTTCTGGAAAACACCCTTTGGGAATCCTGTGCCCAAAACAGCTCAGTTTCTTCCCACCCCACCCACCACAGTCACAGCGCTCAGCGGAGCCATCTGCAGAGATGGTAATTACCGAGCATATGCTTGGAGCCTGTGCACGTTTTGCTCAGGTGGTGACTTCTCTTCTTTCTCTTCTCTTCTCTTCTCTTCTCTTCTCTTCTCTTCTCTTCTCTTCTCTTCTCTTCTCTTCTCTTCTCTTCTCTTCTCTTCTCTTCTCTTCTCTTCTCTTCTCCTCTCCTCTCTTCTCTTCTCTTCTCTTCTCTCTCTCCCCCTTCCTTCCTTCCTTCCTTCCTTCTTTCTTTCTTTTTAAAATTCTCTAGTTAATGAAGAGGTTTATTTTTGTTCGCTCATTTAGGAATTATAATCACTTTCGAGAAAGATCGAGCATGCGTCATTAGCGAGAGCGACTGTGGAGTTGGGGATGTTGTAGGAACCTCACAGGCAGGTTGCCTCTGGTTCAGAGAGTTGGCATTGGTATCAGAACACCTCATGCCAGTTTGCAGGGCAAATGACCCCACCTGCTTGTAAGAGCAGCTGGGCCTGGGCCATGCTCATGGGCAGGGTAAGGTTGAGGGCTCTGCTAACCCTTTGCATATGTGCTGCACTCTCCTCCAGCACTTATCTAGAGATGAGGGTGGTGAAGTTGCTGAGCTGTGGGTGCTTCGGGGGCCTGAGCTCAGGTTACATGTAGGTCCTGGATCCTAGGGTTGGCCGCCCCACCACAGGCAGAGAAAGGAACACATCCAATCCCATGATTCTAGGCTTCTCTGAGCAGTTTTGTCTAATATAAAAATTTTAAATTATATCTATTTTATTTTATTTTATTTTACTTTATTTTATTTTATTTTATTTTATGTGTATTGGCTGGTTTTGTGTGTCATCTTGACACAGCTGGAATTATTGCAGAGAAAGGAGCCTCCCTTGAGGAAATGCCTCCATGAGATCCAGCTGCAAAGCATTTTCTCAATTAGTGATCAAGGCAGGAGGGCCCAGCCCATGGTGGGTGGTGCCTTCCCTGGGCTGATAGTCCTGGGTTCTATAAGAAAGCAGGCTGAGCAAGCCGGGGAAAGCAAGCCTTTAAACAGCACTCATCCACGGCTTCTGCATCCACTCCTGCCTCCAAGTTCCTACCCTGTGTGAGTTCCAGTCCTGACTTCCTTTGGTGATGAACAGCATTGTGGAAGCTGAATAAACCCTTTCCTCCCCAACTTGCTTGATGTTTTGTCATGATGTTTTGTGTAGGTTTGGTCATGACGTTTTGTGTAGGAATAGAAATCCTGACGATGACAGTATGTCTGTTTGCCTACAAGTATATATGTGCCCTGCATACACATAGTACCCACAGAGGCCAGAGCTGTTAGATACCCCAGAAACTGGAGGAGTTACAGATGATTGTGAGCCACCATATGTGTGCTGGGAATCGAACCAAGGTCCTTTGTCAGCACAAGTGCTCTTAATCACTAGGAAAGCTCTTCAGCTCCCCCTTTGAATCTTTTCATCAAGGGCCTTTGAATGTGTTGGTCACATGTTCTACCGAGGAGCTAGGAGCTACATCTCAGCCCATCTTTTCTGTTTTTCAGTTTCTTGTGAAAATCACCACAGAGGAGCTGGCAGGATGGCTCAGTGGGTAGGGTACCTGCCTTCAAGTCTGACCACAGGATTCCCAGACCCCACACAGGAGAACCAACTCCTGCAAGTTATCTTCTAACCTCCACATACAAGCCATGACACCAACATGCAAAGACACAATAGGGAAAGATTATTTAAAAAAAAATCACACAGAGGCCTGCAAATCTCAATGAGCTCCCAAAACTGAAGGTGCCATAGTAAACCACACTTCTTGAAGATACAAATACACTTTATCACACCACAGAAACCTCTGCCCTGTCTTCTTGATCTCTTTATTCCCCATCCTGTCTTCTAGCATCTTAAACAAGTTTTGCCTATGACCACCATAATGGAGCAAAATGGTATGAGCTCACACTCCCAGCAGGCTCATTTGGTTCATGAGATTCTCCCAAGATGGTGGGGTCAGCTGTCACCACTTCTCAATGCTGTGTAGCATCCTGTCCTGTGAACACATCAGCTTTGATTTGTCCATTCTAATCCTGAAAGATAAAATTTCCAATTCGGAGCGAGTGAAAACTAATAGTTTGGAGCCTGCAGGATGGCTCGGGAGATACAAGGGTTTGGAGTGAAGCCTGGAGACCTGCCTTTGATCCCTAGGACCCAATGGTAGAAGGAGAGTGGACTCTCACAGATTGTCCTGTGATCTACATATGTGGCATGGTGAGCATGTATGTGCACACATGCATCACACACACACGTGCACACACACACACACACAAAGGCAAGCACACTTTTAAAAAACATAGCACATCTATGAACATTCTAATCCATGTTTTCAGAGGTACACATGAATCCCTGATAGGTGTTAGGCTCTGGTGGAGGTCAAAACCCCAAGGCACACTCTACTAAAAAGTTCCATGACATTATCCACTCAGTCTCACATGAGGTAGGTATGTGAATTAGGTTTCCCCCTTCCTGCTGGGCATCCAGTAGGGTCCACCTCTATCATGGTCATGGTCACTCTGGCCTGCTGGCATCGAAGTGGTTGTAATGTACATTCTCCTTGCACATTAAGTATGTTGTTTCTCTTTACCTGAGTCCAGGTCAGTGGGCTTTTGTGATGGTTGATCTTTGTTGTCTGGAGTCACCTGAGAGACACACTTCTGCCTGTGTCTATGAGGGAGTTCCTAGAAGGGTTTAACTGAGAGAAGACAGGAGGTGACAACTTCCCCTGGCATAGAGATCCAAGAAAAAAGTAGGTCCTACTGCCTGCATCTGTCACAGGACAGACTCCCAATTCTTGGGCCTTCCAGTGTGGATCAGATACCAGCAACTCTCAGATGTGTTACCAGGCATTCAGTGATGGACTGGGACCACTGGGGGCATCCAGTTTCATGGACTGGAGAGCTATTAGGTTTCCAGAGCAGACAGCCATGCTGGACTCCCCAGACCCTATCATGTAAGTCTAGTAAGCCTGTAACTCTCTCGATTATGTTTTTTAGGCTGGTACGACTGTGCCCATTCTGAGCACTGTGAGCAGCATTTATTCATTCTTACCGATTCTTATTCGATTTGTCTGTCTCTGATTCTAACATTGAAAGAGATGTAGAAAAGCCTGCGCGCTCTCTCTCTCTCACTCTCCACTCTGCTCCACCAGGAAACAAGTTCTATGTAGGAGGAACATCCTCCTGAAAGTGGAAGGCACCCTGCTAAGGCAGGTTCACATCAGAGCCTCCAGGGTCCCCTCGGCTTCAAGGCCAGACTGAAAAGGTGGGAAGAGATGCCATGCGCTAGCAGTAAGCAGCCGCCGGACCTGTGCCATGCCTGCAGCACTGCCCTGCACATGTGCAGTGGGTGGGCCACAGCGGGAGTTGTTCTGTCCTCCCAGCTAGAAGAGCACACTTCTCCTGCAGACAAGAGTTCTACATTCAAGAGCCTCACTGTGAAGGGCAGAGGCTGGGGACTTATAAGAGGCAAGGTCGAGAAACTGTAAACACAGCCTAGAAAGAGGGGCCATCTCTTGATACTGGACAGTCTGAGTGGATGGTGCGGCAAGGCAGAGAGGCCTTTTAACAAATGGGCGCTGAGATTTGCTACTGATTGTGGCATGGAGCCGCTAGCACATTCTCCCCAGCTCCCCTCCAGATCCTGTGGCTCATACTACACTGTAGATGTGTGGGACTCAGTTCGGGGATTGAACAGGAAGGGATAAGCCCTAAATGCAGCATTCGTCCCGTTCCAGGAAACGCGTGGCCCACGAGGAGACGGGAGAAAACTGGGAGCTGGAGAAAAAGAAGAGGAACAGAAAACTGGAGGCTGCCGAGATGGCTCCACAGATAAAGGTGCTTGCGACCAAGCCTCAGGCCCAGAGTTCAATCCCGAGGATTCACATGAGGGAAGAGAGAACCAGCCCCACAGTGTTCTCTGACCTTCACACCAGCATTGTGGCACGTGCACACCCACATATACACTTAAATGTACGTCCACCCACAAAATAATCAAGAACAGAACCAATGCTGTAAATATGCCTCGGACTCGGATCCAAACCAGAGACTTGTGCTGGCTAGTTTTTATGTCAACTTGACACAAGCTAGAGCCATTTTGGAAGGTGGGATCTCTATTTTGAAAACACCTCCACCAGACTGGCCTGTAGGACAGTTCTTGACTGATGATTAATGTGAGAGATCCCACCCAGCCCATTGTGGGTGGAGCCATTCCTGACCTGGTGGTCCAGGGTGCTATAAGAAAGCTGACTGAGAAAGCCCATGAGGAGGAGGTCAGTCAGAGGCACGACCTTTACGTGAGTTTTTGGTCCCAGGTTTCTGATTTGAGTCCCTGCTCTGACTTCCTTTGATGGTGGACTGTCATGTATAAGCAGAAGCCAAAACAAATATTCTTTTTCCCTTGTTGATTTCAGTCATTTCGTTTTATCATAGCGTTACAAATCTCAACAAGGCAAGAACCTGCCCTACTATGCACCTGCAGTTTCTGGCTATGAGTGGAAAGAAAGGATTTTAACCTTAGCATAGGGTGGATGCCTTAGATGGCCTCAACCCCTGCACTCCCTGCACAGGGCTGTGAATACAAGATGGGTGACAGGTTGCAGCCATACACAGGACCAGCGTCTCCTTGAGATCCCTTTGGCTGACATATTGTCCCTGTGTCTCTTCTGAGATTCGGCATCGAGGAACAACTGTGGGTCTGTCCACCTGGGGTGTGAAGGGCATGGCTAGTGTCAATCCCACTGCAAGCAAGGAAGTGCTCCCACTCGATCCTGAAGCACAGGGTGCTCCTATTCGATTCGATTCTATAGCAAGAAACTCCTTCCATTGGATCCCCAAACAAGTGGGAGGATCCTACTGAGATCTGTGTGCCCGAAGCTGGAGTTCTGTCCCTGCTTCCCCCCACTGATGCAGTCTCCCTCTTCCTTTCTCCTGGGTACCAACACTGTTGAGGCAAACAGACCAGGCTTAAAGCAGGTAAGCAGCCTCCCCTGTTGTTCCCCGTGTGATGCCCCGTGTCTGGGCCACGGATAATGAGTACGGTAACACTGGACCACTTCTGACCAGAAGGATGCAGTACAGTCTCTGCCCTCACAGCTCCCTTCTCCAAATCCTGATTCCTCCAGTTCATCGCAAGCCGCATGCCTGTTACCTCCAACAGAGAGCATTTATTGAACCTGGCTATCAGAACGAGCTCTCAGCTGCATGTCACAGAGACCGAGCCTGGCTGGTTTGCAGAGGAAAAGGCCATCTGAAGACTTTGTTATTGAGCCTAAAATGCACACGCGGGACCACCACACACAGAGGATGAACATGGAAAGTTAAGCCAACACACACAGTCCAAACCTTGGTTTCCAGGCTGGTGCTGAGCTGTCACCATGATGCTATCTGGCCACTGGCCACCAACAGCACAGCCAGTGCTGAACACTTCAAACAGCTGCAGCCACTAGAGACAGCCTTGCAAGGTCCCCATCTGCCACAGGTGCATCCAACTGGCAGAACCCTGCTCTCTAAAAGAAGGTAGCCTCTGCTAGACCTCACTGTGAGAGAGAAAAAATCTCCAGATCAGGGAAATAGGGGCAATGTGTTGGCCACAGAGACACGTGACTACTGCACACAGGGTCTGGGGTTCCTCCTTTAAGTCTTGCAGGGACATGGACGGCCGTTATCCCATTCATAAGCTGAGCTATGAGGCTCAGAAATACAGAGCTAATTGGCAGGGTTAAGAAGCCACAATGAGGCTTTAGGGGTGGCTAGTTGCACAGAGCCCTGCTTCTGATAGTAACCCTCCCATAAGCCTCCTGTCTTCTCAGATACAGAAGAGTGCAAGGTCGTGTCTGTCTGTAAAAGTTACTGCGAATCTGTGTGATGTTTGTCCTTGTGTTTCTGTCAGTGTGTGTTTGTATGTGCGGATGAGAATTGTGTGCACTATGTGAGTGTGTGTATCTGTGTTTTGTATATGTAAATTATGTGTGAATCTGTGTCTTTGTGGGCTTGTATACGTGGAACAATGTTTGCACACACGCATTATGTGTATTATATACCACATGCGATAGATAATCTTGTTTGCCAATTTGACACTCCTGGGAAGAGGTGTCAGTTGAAGAACTGCCTTCTTCAGATTGGCCTGCGAACATATCTATGGGGCATTTTTGTACTCAGTGATTGATGTGGGAGGACTCAGCCCACTGTGTGTGGTATCACACCTGGGTTGGTGGTCCTAGGATGTATGAGAAAGCAGGCTGAGCAAGCCGTGGAGATTAAGCCAGTCAACAGTGTTCCACCGTGGCCTCTTGCTTCAGTTTCTGCCTCCAGGTTCCCGCCTTGATTCCTGAAGCTTCCATCCTTCATGATGGACATGAGCTTTAAGCTTAAATAAACCCTTTCCTCCTCATGTTGCTTTGGGTCATGGTGTTTATCATAGTAACAGAAAGCAAGCGAAGGCAGTATATGCGCATGCTCAAATATATGTGTATATTTTTCTGTATGAACTATGTATGCATTGTGTAAAAGTGAGTATTTGTATGCTTGGGAATGTGACTGACTCTGCTTTATCTGTGCATCTATATAAAACTCTGTGTGTGCATATGTGCACACATATGTGCATATGTGTGGGCATGCCTGCATGTGTGTGTTCTGAATAGGCTGGGTTATGGCTGTCCCCTGTTGGCCCCCTGAGGACATCAGAATCGTGATCCTACAGTCTGCCCCAGGTTGTCACATACATTCATCCTTGGCCTGAGTGTTCCACAGAGCTCTCATACCAGGCTCTATGGAGTTGCCCAACAGGCTCTATGAAGAGGTCCGAATGTAGGCTTGGCATCCCAGACTCCTAATGCCCAGGCAGCTCCTGGCACAGCCTCACTGGCTACACCCACCCACAATTCTCTTAGCAGCAGCCCCAGCAACAGGCACATGGGCTCCAAAGGAATGGGCATCTTCCGAAATCAGACCATCTGAACCCTGAGCTGTCTCCTCTTCAGCAGGGTACCACTGCCTAGCATATGGCTGGTGCCCACTTTCTGCTTGATAAGTAGGCAGGCCAGGGAATGGATGAGAATCTGAGCAAATGAATGAATGAATGAATGAATGAATGAAGCTTGTCACAATGTCATGAAGCCCTGAACCAGGATGATGAGTCAATAGCCTTTGTGCAGTATGGCTATGCTGAGCCACTTGGGTCCAGCTTCTGGTCCCCCTGGAAGCTGCCTTTTCAAAGTTTCAGATCCTTTCCCCCATTTGCCTTCTTAAGCACATGCTGGAGAGGCCATCCAGCCTAGGCAGAGCTCTTGTGCACCCAGGAGGAGCCCTTGGATGTGAAGGCTGGGAGATTGGGAAGGGAGCAGAAAGAGGCTAGATTTGCTTTCCAACATGGCCTCATCTGCCATCAGAACTCAGGAGACTTTGAAGCCCAAATCGCCACTGGTCTGAGCAGTACCCTGAGATTCAGGATTCCCGATGGTCCATATAGCCATATAGCAGATAATATTCTGCAAAGGCCCAGGATACATTACCAATGACTACATCCCAAAGGACAGTCTTTGTTTTGTTATTCAGGAACCTTAGCCACATTGCACACATGGGTTTTAAGAGGCAGATGGAGAAGCAGAGGCCGTGGCCCCTGAGCCTGGCTCCATGTGTCTGTGCCAGGGGAACCTCCTACATGGGGAATCCATGAGTGCATCCTGAAAAGCAGATGTGCCTGCAGCCATGTTTTCCCCTGCCCCAGCCAACCCTCCCAAGGATGCCCTCCCTCCTCCCTGCTAGCCCTGAGCCTTCTCTTAGGGCCATGGGGAGGAGTTGATGGATACATTGTTGCCACCCCCACCTTGAAGAAAGGCTACCTCCTCCTCTGGCCAATGCATCTCATTTTTTCCAGTCTCTATTGAGGAAGAGAACCAGCAGTGTGCAGGCCAGGGCATACCTTTCCTTCCTGAGATACTCATGTACACACGCATGTATTCAGTGTCAGAAAGCGGGCTGGGTGTCTTTGAAAACAGGGCCTGGAGCTCTTTAGAATATGTCTATGGGAGAAGCTCAGCCTCCCATGGGGGGGGAGGGGTAGAATCCATGACATAGTTCCATTCGCCCCTCCAATCCAAACCTGTGTAGCCCTCTCTCAGACAGGCTTTCTATACTGCCCTGTGTTCAAGGAGAAGTGAAGCAGAAAGACACAGACTGGTGAGAGGAAGGGATGGGAGGATGGATACTATGGAGGCAGGGACTCCAGTGCAGCCCTGGCTGTTTGCAAGGTGCAGGGCTTGTGTGTCATTATTTGCAGAGCTTGTCACTGCCTGTGATACCATTTACAGAGCTCTTCACTGGTTTTCTACTCGGAGAGACCTGATTTCCTTTGCAGACTGGGTATTAACACAGAGAGGACAGCATTGTTTGTAATTTGCTTGCCGTTGTATCTGTTGGAAAGACATGAGGTGCAGTTTTGTGTGAGTGTGTGTGTGTGTGTGTGTGTGCGCGCGCGCACATTACCAACTGAGCCATATTCCTAGTTCCCTGTCCTGGAGCATTTTTGAACTCTGACCTCTGAAGAATCCTAAGATCCCAACATCCCCACCATGTCCCAGCCTGATTCTTGGACCTTGAATGCCCTGAAGATTCCAGGCTGTGTGATGGCTCTGGACCAGGAGCACAGGCAGACACACAAAGGTACCCGAGGTTGGCCAAGAGAAGAAAACAGCACAGAGAGACTGGAGGAGTAGGGAGAGATGAAAGTGTTTCGCATCTTCATCTGACAGGCCTTGAAGGCTGTAGTCAGGAGAGAGATGGCTCTT
Organism: Mus caroli; assembly: GCF_978045245.1. NCBI lineage: Eukaryota > Metazoa > Chordata > Mammalia > Rodentia > Muridae > Mus > Mus caroli. The sequence goes on from NW_028227273.1 coordinate 45,964,541, forward strand.
TATGGCAGAGGGTGTAATTAATTAAGGGCGAGGTACAGCCAGGGCAGACAGCTGGTGGAAGTGATAAAGTGACACTATGCAGTGAGTCCCCAGTGGTGACAGAGTTAGGTATGGCAGTCACAGACACTGGGCTTGCTGTATCCTATGCCAGGAAGGAGGCCAAGTGCTTTTGAAAACAAGAGTCTGGGACTGAGCAGAACATATCTGTGGACCAAGCCCAGCTTTCTTTGGACCGCAGATCTTAAAGTTGGACACCCTGTTGGGAAAGTCAAAAATACCCATTCTATGGCTGCTTATGTCTTAAAGACAGAACTGGAGAAAACAAGAGTGTGTGTTCAAGGGGGAAAGATCAGGAGGAATGTTAAAGAAAGGTTATAAAAAGCACAAGAAGCCTATAGACTGTAGAAAAAGAAAGAAAGAAAATCCTTATTGAAAGCCAGGGGTTGGGGAAATATGTGTGCCACAGATCAAAAAGATGAGCTTCAGGAAAGGAAGAAAAAAATCTCTGCATGACTAAAATACATAAAGGAAGAAATCCTGTAAAGAGAAGGATGTTGCCTAAATGTATATAATTTATGTCATATATTTGTATTTTATTATTTATTATTTATTATCAGAAAAAAAGGTGCTATCCACTTGAAGTCCTAAGAAAAGCAGCTGGCAAACCCCTTGGGAACAGCCTCAACACAAGTAATAAGAGAGCTTTAAATAGTTTTACAATGAGAGGGAAAGGTGAAAGAAAGGCAGAAGCCCTCAGTGCCCCAGAGGGAAAGGCACAGACACAATGTGAAAGGGGCTGGCAGACTGGCCCCAAAGAATCCATGCCAGGGGTGACACGGGAGGCATTCTCTCCCCAAACTGCCTTTTGAAGCAAGAGTTGAATGGACAAGACCAAATGTTCAGGATAATGGAATATGAGACATCCACCCAGCCACTACGATCTGCCCTTTTATTCGTTCTCTTGAGTTATCTCATTTGATGTCAACATTGCCCAGCCCTAGAAGTGGAAATGAAAGGAAATTTCAACAGTACCATTTCATGGAGCAGGAATTAGCTTTAAGGAAAGAGTGGTAGCCGAGTCATGTTGGGAAATGAGCTCAGGGCTCCTGATCCTGAGACACAGTCTTGGCAGTGTCTTGCTCTCTCTGCCTGAGTTCTGCAGAAACAGACCTTACAGCAAGGATACAGACTCAAGTAGGTTCCCCTTTGAGACACTAGACACACTAGCAGGGGCCTGGTATAGGAGCCAGGGTAGAGGAGCAACCGTCTAGGGGAGTGACCAGGATAGTAAACATTGTCATACCTCAGCTCCATCCCAGTGACTTGCAGGAAGCAGCACAGTGCAAAACCTCAGCTGTCGCCTGGAGAGCATCCTATTCTGCATTCCACGCACAGTGTGGCATAACTGGGCCACCATGGACTGCGGAAATTCACTTGAGTCTCCTGGATAAACTCAGACATGATGCGGATGTCCAAGACAAGCTCTTCGTTCCAACATCACTTGTAAACATGTTGCTAATGACTAGAGCCCTGTGGGAGCTGCCAGTAAGCTAGGTATTTCTAAGCCCATGTTTTTCAGATGGAGACACTGAGCTTCCAAGAGATTAAATAACTTGCCTAAAGTCACAAAACTATTAAATAAGAGAAGATGTATTAGATCTCTGGACTTCTCATGCTAAACTCTATGGTAGTATATTAGTAAGGGTTCCCCCAGAGCCGGGTGTAGATCTGTGGGATAGATGGATAGAGATGATACAGATGATTCAAAGCATGTGTAGATGTAGATATAGATAAAGTCAATGAAAGGAGCTGGGTGTAGATCTGTGGGATAGATGGATAGAGATGATGTAGATGATGCAGAGGATATATGGATGTAGATGTAGATAAAGTCAATGACAGAGAAATAGATGACCTAGGTATAAATGATGCAGAAGGCAGATGATATGGATGATATAAACTAGAGATGGTGTGGATGTTATTGGTACAGATTGTACGTACATAGTTATAGATGATATTAACAATGTAGATATAGATGCTGTAGATGGTATAGAAGATATGGACGATACGGATATATGATGTCGATGATATATATCAATTTTATGAATTATAAAGATGCTGATGATAAAGATAATATGAAGTAGGTTTCGGTGATATAAATGACACAGATAAAGCATGATCTAGATATAGATGATGCAAACAGATGATACAGATGATGTGGATGACCTGGACATATAAATGATATAGATAGAGAGATAGTGTAGATGTTATTGGTACAGATTACACAAACATAGCTAGGATTGATATAAACAATGCATATATACATATAGATTGAAGTGGATATTTCTGGTTGTATCGTGTGATGCGGTCATGTGATGTTTTGCTGAGGCAAGACTTGTGTGAGGACATGTGATGTTTGGAGAGTATAGTATGACTTAACAGACAGTGACAGGCACTTGCATAGCTGGCTCTGTAACATTTCGTTGGTCTCAAGTCTTTGCTGATCTTCACCTCATTGAGAGAGGTATGACAGAGAACTCCTAGAGCTTAGACTGGTCCTAGTCAGTTCTGCTGGCTCATGCAGATTCGATGGAGGCCTGGTGGTTTCTGCTGGATCTTGCCTCCATTGCTAGTTTATGTTTGGTGACACTTTTGAACTGGACTGTTGATATCCTGACATGTGGAGATTGGAATCACACCAGAGATATTTCTAAACAGATCCACTTCCCCTGTCCTATTTATCATCTTTTCTCCCCTACCTTTGAACAATTGGCTAAAAGGGGGATCAAAGGTGATGCACACCTTTAATCCCAGCACTTGGGAGGCAAAGGCAGGCGGATTTCTGAGTTCGAGGCCAGCCTGGTCTACAGAGTGAGTTCCAGGACAGACAGAGCTATACAGAGAAACTCTGTCTCAAAAAAAAAAAAAAAAAGAAAGGAAGGAAGGAAGGAAGGAAGGAAGGAAGGAAGGAAGGAAGGAAGAAAGAAAGAAAGAAAGAAAGAAAGAAAGAAAGAAAGAAAGAAAGAAAGAAAGAAAGAAAGAACAAAAACAGAACAAAAAACCCCTAAGTCTACAATAGATGATAAAAAATATCATAAAGGAGAGAAGATATAGATATTAATGATAATGATGACATATATATCAGTGCTATAAATGATATAGCTAGCAATGATATAAATAGAAGTGTCATGAATGATACAGAAATTAATTATATAGACAATTAGATTCAGATTTATAGTGGGAATTGGGTCACATGATTATGGAGGCCAAAAGGGCCAGGGAGACTAATGATATCTTTCCACTCTAGTCTGAAGGCTAAAGAAGCTGGGGATGCCATGGTCCTGTCTGTGTCCTGAGGCCCAAGAATGAGGAGCCCTGATATCTGAGTGCAAGAGAAGATAGGATCCTGCTAGTGGGAAGAACAAGCTCTCCCCAGCTCATGACTACTTGACTCACTCAAGGCTTCTGTGGACTTGCTGAAGCTTGCTCCCATTGCTGGAGGGAGTGGTCTTTTCTCTCCTTTTTTTTTTAAGATTTAATTTTTACGTGTGTGTGTGTGTGTGTGTGTGTGTGTGTGTGTGTGTATGCCTGTGGGGGCAACCATGGGCATTTAATCCTCTAGAGCTGGAGTTAGATGCAGTTATGAACCACCTTGAGTGAATGCTGAGAACTGAACCCTGACCTTCTGTAAGAACAGCAAGTGCTCTTCACCACTGTGCCTCCTCATCCCAAGAGTGGAACTTCTCTACCAGCCTTACCCATGCAGACAACACTCTCTCCAAGACACACCCAAGATGTTTTATCAGCCATCTGGGTGTCCCTTAGCTCAGTCAAGCTGGTTCATAAAAGTCTACCATCACTCCAGATACCTCACCGAGGTAATCTTTAAAAACATATAATGCACTCTCTATATTTGGAAAGTCCCTTCCTCATACCCTGGACCATGTCAACCCATGATTCTTTGGAGGGGAAATACAGGGCCTTAATAGAAAGGGCTGAGATGTACCCTAGATTTCTTCCTGAGAGACAGAATGTAGATATGATATGAGAGAATGTAGGATTCCTTTCAGGACTGTAAGAATAATCTCACTGACCCCTTTCCATGACAAATCTGTGGGCTGGGGAACTATGTGGCTGGAACTATGGGGACCTCACTTGGAACTGGCCTATAGAGTGAGCCAGCTGGACAAGCAGTTCAGAACCTGGAATAAAATGAGACCACGGGTAAAGCAATCCATGGGCAATCCACAGATGAAAAAAATAGATGGTGTCCTCAGCACTGGTCACAACCTAGGTACCCCTGACTCCTAGATTCTATGCCTTTCTCTCTGTCTCTGTCCCTCTATCTGTCTCTATCTCTTTCTGTGACTCTGTCTCTCTATCTGTCTCTCTCTCTCTGTCTTTCTCTGTCTCTCTCTGTCTGTCTCTGTCTCTGTCTCTGTCTCTCTCTCTCTCTCTCTCTCTCACACACACACACACACACATGCATTAGCTGAAGGCCTAACTCTGAGAAACAGTAATTAGTAATCTTTTGTTCCATATCGTCCCCCGGCAGTCAGGCCCCTGAGGTTGCAGGGTTCCTTTACACAGCTAGGCACATGGGCTCAGCCTTTTTAATTTATTTGTACTTACCATCAGCAAGGTGGTGTATGGTGAGGCACAGAGAGGGAGAGGAAGGAGAGGGGCTGACAGAGAGTGAGGAAGACAGACAACCAAAGGAGTCACTGGAAGGAAGATCAGAGTGCTTGGAGAGAAAGAGGCAGGCTGACTCCAGAGGAGAGACAGGCAGCAGCATAAAAGCACAGAACAATGAAGGCCTCAGAGGCAGCTGCAGCCTAGAGGAGCAGCCAGGAGACACCTAGCCTGAGATCGGAAAGGATGCAGCGGAGATAACAGGCAAGAGAGCAGACAGGCACTGAAAGGTAGAGATGCTGAGAGAGAGATGCTGAGAGAGCAGACAGGGAGGGGTCGACCAGAGACTCTTCAGCTTCCAGAGTCCTGAAGTACCTACAAGCCCAGAATATTAATTACAGGCTGTTTTTAACAATCCCTGGAAGTTCAATTTTGGGGTCCCCAGAAAGGGAAGCTAAAGCAAACCAGCAGGAAGCACTTAGCAGCAGCCTAGCCTTGGGGAAGGAGCAGAGAGAGGTTTTGCTGTGATCACAGAGAGACACATGCGCTGGGAGATTCGGAGGGGTGGGGCGCGGAGGGGTGGCTCATGCACTCACTCACTTGTGTGTGTGTGTGTGTGTGTGTGTGTGTGTGTGTGTAGTCAGCTCAGACATCTTAAACCACAGGAGAGCTGGGCAGCTGGGCTGGAGAAGACCTAGACTGACCAGAGAGGGGAAGGACTGTGAGAGGCTGAGCTTAGAGACTGGAGAGGTTTCCAGGGGCTGGATGTGCCTAGGCTTCACCCACTCTAGCTTTGGGGTTATTATCCTGTTTTATTCTTATTTTCTTATTTTATTTTGAGACAAGTTCTTGATTTGTTGCTCAGGCAGACTGCAAACTTGCTGTAACCCTACTGCCTCTAAGACTATGCTTACAGGTACAGGCTACCATGCCCGGGTCACAGGAGGTGCATGCCACAGGTTCACATGTGAAGGTCAGAGGACAATGTCACGGAGTTGGTCCGCTCTTTGCACATCTACCTAAGTTCTGCATCTCTAACACAGGTTTCCAGTCTTGCTGGGCAAATAACTTTCCTTGCAGAACCATTCTTGGTTGCCTCCTATGGCAGCTTTTGCAGAAAGCCGTTGTTGTCTCTATGGCTTCCTTTCTGGATTCAACACCCCTCCCCCACTTCTACACAATACTCCTCCAGGTTCATCAGCCTGTGGTCTCAACTGCTCTGCTCCCAAACCATAGTCAGCCCAAGCTTTCCAGCCAGCAGTATTTCCCAAGAGTCTTGTGGAATGTGAATGCAGGTTCCTCTGGGGACTGAGACCTGGCCCCTGAAGTTTAAGTCCACCTCTGTCCTGTGCTCTGCATCGTCTTGTCTGCCAGCCAAGATGGGCCTTCGGATGCAGCCTGCAAATCTATTGGGGGGGGGGGGGCAGTTAGGTCTTGGGGTTAGGTGCCAGGAGCACTCTCGGGCACAATGTAGAACCATTGGTTGGGCAGTCATTCCCAATACCTCTCAAGGCATCCCATGGCCACACCTTATTCCTCCTGTCCCAGCCAGTTAGCCTGGCAGCTGCAACTCAGATGGAGAATCATGAAATGGCAGAGGGGCCAGGAGGCTCAGAAGTGAGATCCTTAGCACAGATTGAGGGCAGAGAGGAGCATGGTGTCTTGATGTCCCAGGAAACACTATTAAGGTGAGATCCTGGCAGGCATGAGATTCTGCTGATTCCATTCCTAAGCCCTAGCCTCCATTGTAAATGATGCTTCCCCTGGGTATCTGTGCATCCCTTCTGCCTATCCCATCCCTGCATCTCTGAGGATGCTCACATCTATGCACATCTATCCTGTGCACATATGGCTGCAGGTCAAACATATATAACATGTGTATGTGTGCGTGCTGCAGACAGACTTGTCTGACAAGGGAGCACAGTTGCACGTGGAGACCCAGTGTAAATGAACAGCCTCACAGTCCATACATATAAACCTAATTAGGCATGCTTAAGCATAGCCCAGAAGCCATCCTCAGCCCGCGCTGCCCCAGGCGAGGGAGTTGGTGCTGAGCAGACTGCACAGCTAAGGAGCTTTTGATTTGACAAATAAATTACATTTCTTTCACATTAAAGAAAAGGCTTTGAAGATTCAAAGCCTCAGGCCAGCAAGCAGTGACCACCCTCTGGGATGGGTCAGGGGGTCACTCTCCACTGTCTGTTCCCGTTACTTTGAAACTGTGAGTTTTCCTGGGCACCTTGAAGGACACTGAAAGTCATGGCTGTGAGAAGCTGGGAGGTCAGTGGGCTTTGTAAGCTATTGTGTGGCCAGGTCACAGACAGCTGACCAAGAGGTCCCCATGACAGCCTCTGAGCATTCCTCTGGCTCTATGGCTCAAGACCAGGCTGTCTCCCTAGAGGCTACCTCTGTGTTCCCTGAGAACCTGGCAAGCTTCCCACAGTGTTTGCCTTGTCAAAGGACTGGATCCTATCTTCTTGGGCTTGCTTGGAGACCGAGAAAGGATGCATCTATGGGATATAAAGATGCAGGAAGCATCCCTTAGCTGCCCAGGAGGGCTGGAGGCCAGCGGGTTCAGCAGAGCTCTCTCCAGCAGCTGCTGTGGCCCTGACTGGACAGCCCTGTCTGCAGCAGGGAGCTCTCCAGCCTGTTGGTCTCCATGGCTCTTCCCAGTCATCCTTCCTCTCCAAGATAGCTGCTGGTCCTTGTTTAAAAGCCATGTAGATCGGTTTTAAATGTGCTTAAATCTTTGGAAAGAGACCATTTTCTCCAAAGGTCACAGTCACACATGGAGTAGTCCATGCTACCCAGCGAGTCTTAGACAATGTTGCACAGCCTGGAGGAAAGAGCGGGAGAGGGCGGAGGAGCCTTGTAGATGACAGACCTAGCTCTCCTCTGGTCTCCCTGCAACAACCCCACAGGCCAGCCTCCTCTCCCCCTCAGCTAATGGATGCTCTGTGAGCCCAGCACCATGCATTGTCAGTCTGGAGGACAGCTCCAAGATTACCCAAGCAGCCATATCTCAGATGAGAACAACCTGCAAGCGCACAGAGAGGAAGTAACTTGTCTAAATACGTCCAGATGGCAGAGGGGATCCTAGCTTTGTGAGCTTCAGAGATTAACGTCCACATGGGGGTAGCTTTTGTTTTGTTACAAATCCTCAACCCCCACATCCAAGGGCATTACTTCTGTTTAGAATGCCCTCTCCCCCACACTTTCCCCACCTTTTCTCTCTGGCAAACTTCTACTCATACTCCAAAGCCCAGTTACAATGTTACCCACTTTCTGAGTTTTTTTTCCTCCCAACCCCAGTTATACAGTGAACTGCTCATTTCCTGGGTCTCTAAAGCCCTTTCCGAGATCCCACTGGGCACTTGGGACATAGACATCTGCTTCTTTCCCTGACCATGGGCCCCTCCCAGGAGGAGACTATCAGACAAACCTAGCACCGTATCTATCTAGCCCAACAACTGATTCAGTAAGTACAGCTCCCCTGTCAGTAGACACACAAGGAGAGTGACCACGGGATTTGCAGTCTACTTTCTGGAAGTCTTTTTCAGGTGAGGGATTGTGACCCCAGGGAGACAGCTTTCTCCCCAGCCATGTTCATATCTCTAAGGACCCCTAGTTGCTACTCTGTCAGGATAGACATATCTAGAAAAGGAGACTCTATGGGAAGGGGTGAGGTGATCTAGTAGGGCCATCTTTCTCTGTGGGTCCAAGGTTTAAAAATGAGCCCCAAGCCTGACCCACCCATCCTGGTCTGTTCCACATTCCGTTCTTCCCAGTGGATTGGAGGTGATACAAACCACGGCACTTCACTTCAGGACCTGTCAGCTCCAAGAGCATGGAGGCCTAGACAGAAATCAGGATTGGGTTCTGACGATGGCTAGGGCCGGACAGTACTTCACAAGCATGAGGATCTGAGGTAGGATCTTCAAGACTCATGTAACAAACAAACAAACAAACAAAAACCTTGTCCACAGACGTGTGTGTAAGAAGACATTGGGCAGACAAGAAGACCCCGGGGCCAGTTCAGCCTAGCCAGATCAGCTGACTTCAAGTCTGGTGGAAGATCCTGTTTTAAAAACATATAGTGGAGAATTATTGAAGAAGACACTTCAGCCTCCACACACACATACACACATACATACGTGAACACACATGCACACACATGCACATGTACATACATATACACAGGGGCAGAATGGGGAAGGAGATTGGGATTTGACAGGATTCGGTGATTTGACAGGGCAGCTACAGTTCATCCTCAAGCGTGGTTGCCATTATTTGTAGGGAATTGTCAGCTGGAGGGAAAAACTGCCCCCACAGATGTTCCAATGTGCATGGCTAGGAGACAGGAAATGGTGAGACAAGGAACACAGGTGAACACAGACAAACAAAGGCGACTGAGTTACAGGATGAAGGTCTGTCTGAAACACGGGGCAGTGGGAGGTAATCAGAGAGGATGGCGAGCTACCTGCTTGGGCTGGTACATGCCCAGTATGTGAGTCCTCTCTCTTGATGCTTCCTGGCAGCCCTGAGCTGTGGCTCTGTATGTGTTTCTGTTTGGCAGGAGGAAAAGAGAGGCGGAATGAAAATGGGACAGGACATTCAGAGATGAGCGACTAATTTTCTGTTAATGGGTGGTTGCTTGGCAACCCAGCCTCTTTCTCTCGCTCTCTCCTCTGCTTGTTGCCCTCCAAATTGGACCATGGAATTTTCAGTGTTAAAGCACCTCCCATAGAAGTTCAATTCTGTGACAGCTGGACCTGTCACGGCCCTGCCCTACCCTGTCACTGTCCTCTTCTGTCCTGTGAAAGAATAGAACTGAGCACGGGGCATGGAGAACCAGAGCCCCAGATGCACACACAGCCTCCCAGAGTCTTCCCTGCCTCGCCTACCATCTAGCTATAAGCAAACCTACACAACTCATGCACACACGTGTTCATAGCGCACATGTGCACAAATGCTTACTCCCATAGAACAATAATAAACCGCGACTCAATCTGCTTGCCCATGCGTGCCAGGCATTTTACTACACGTTTTATATTAATGCCCTCCATTCCTCTTCCCTGTGGCTTTATGCAACACATTAGCAGCCTCATTATGTAAAAAGAAGCCAGGAACACATGCCCGGGAACCAGAGCACTCATGTACAGATGTCATGGAGATCACGCAGGGGGAGACTGCCTGAAAATGAATCCACCGTGGTCTAGGTCTAAATCCTTCACTCCTGGTACCCACTCCCATCCTTACAGCAATGCCAACTGGGAATTGGAAGCCTGTGAACAGAGATCTGTTTCTTTTCTCTGATCTTCTCCAAGGCTTCAGTGAGAGCCCCATTCTCTGTCATCCACCCACAAGAGCCAGTGGGCCTGGGACTAGTGGAAGCAGTCTGTGCCTTTGTATAGGGACAGAGAGTTAGCACGGCATGTCTAGTGTCCCATCTGTCCCAGATGATTCAGAGACAAATCCACTACTGTCACCAAGAGACAATAAATATTTCTCAACCTTCCTTGCAGTAGGCAGGGGTTGCCAAAAGAATACAAGAGGGAATTGATGGGTGTCCCTTATGATGAGACATGGAAGAAGGTCTCTCAAATAATGGGCACTTTTTTTTTTTAACCACTCTTGGTTTTTTCTACTCTCTGTCTGGAATGTCAGATGGTTGGAAAGCAAAGAGAAATAGGTAGTCATCCCAGGTTATGAGGTAAACTTGAGGACAGAAAAATGAATAGAGACTTGGACATGGGAAGGACCTCTGAATGTAGAAAGAAATTACAAGCATGGGAGGACCTAGAGAGCCTCATGAATAGATTGTCAATGTCATGAGTGAGAAAAGCAAACTTAAATTTATATAGACCACTAGCATGCATGCATATATACATATACATATACATATACATATACATATACATATACATATACATATACATATACATATACATATACATATACATATACATATACATATACATATGTGTGTGTGTTTTCTATCATACAAAGAAACCAGTACAAACAGGTACAACTGGTCTTGAAATAGAGAAGGTGCTGAGAACCCTGGAAGAAGAGAGGTAAGGTCATCCACCCCTTGTTTGTGTCTGAGCAGTCAGGGTCTGTTTGTATCCAGCAGCAGCAAGGGCCTCCCCAACGTATCTTCCAGCAAAGTTGCTCTGTTGACCTCAGGCTTTTCTTCCCTGTCCCTCCTGCCATCCCTTTCCACTGAGTCATGCCAGCAGATCCTCCCCTCCCTCTGCCCCTCCCCCTTCATGAGACCTGAGGCTTCCTCCTCAGTGTACAGGTCAGAGTGATAAACCAGAGCCTCAGGTCAGCAGTCCACAGGGCCCAGGGCTGCTATGTCTCTGCTTGGCCTCTCACATTAGAGATAAGTAAAGAGGGTAAGGAGATACCCAGAGGATGAACCATGCTGAAGAGTGAGCCCATGTGAATGAGGAGTGCGGATGGGCAATGGTGGGCCTAGGGAGGCCAGAGTGCAGACTTGCAATGAGATGTTTAAACTAGAAATAAGTTGTGCCTCTTAGCCAGAAAATGAGATGGTTTCACTGGGCTGTCTCTGTGACTGCTAACATCCGTTGTAGCTTGACAAAATCTGAAATCACGGAAAGATTGAACCTCTGGGCATCATGGAGTTCTAGATTGAGTTGATTGAGGTGAGCAAGTTGCACACTAAATGCAGGTGGTACCATCTTGTGGGCCAGGGGCCTAGGTTGAAGACAAGAAAGAGAGTGAGCTGTGCACTGGCATTCGTTTCTCCCTCTTTCCTGACTGGATGCAGTTATGATCACTCGCCTCATGCTCCTGCTGCCGTGACTTCCCCACTATGGTAGACTGCACCCCCAAACCAAGAAGCCCAAAGCTAAGCCATCTCACCAGCTGCTAAGTAGCATCTTATAAGGTATCCTTGTCACAGCAATACAGAAAGGAAGGAACACATACCCTGAGGTCCTTCCAACCTGACATTCTACGTCCATGGTCCCTGGTTGGGGGGGGGCAGTTTGTTATTGGGTACACACTGCCACTCACCCTACTCGATGCCAGCATACCTACTCGGTATGCTGGAAGACCCAAGCCCATCCTTTGTCCCCAGCTCAGTAGAAGTTGGACTCTCCAACTCCTAGATCACTACTCTTCTAGATATCCATGAACCTTGACCTTCATCACCTCATACCTCTCAGGTACCCAGTTTAGTGTGACCCCTACGGGGCACTTCCTCATCACCCCACTGTAGACTGTACCCCGTCAAACTCTATTGACTTCCCTGCTTTGGCTTCTCCCCCTGATAAGTGTGTGCTTGCTGGCCTGATGATGCTCTTTCTCCTGACAACTTGAACCCCAGGAAAACAGAGATGTCACCTGTCTGGATACCTGGAACATCCTCATATTATTAAACTTGGGGTCTGGAAACCTATCCGCAATAAGCCAATTAAAAGGGCCAAACTGAAAGTAGAAAGCAGAAAAGATTTGTTCAATGTGGCCATGTCTGCAAGAAGGACACATATCGAATGAACCACTCAAGTCTGTCTTTAGGGTCCTGAACTGAGGTCAGAGTTTAAATAGAGGGCCTAGGATGTGCACAGCTAAGCAGTACTGGTCAAAATGGGTTCCCACCCACCATTGACCCATCATTGTCTGGTCTTTGGTCTCATTCTGTAAAGGGGTCTGATACGTTGCTGGAACTGTGTGAAATCTCATGGGAGACAAGTTCACCATCTAGCTGGAATTTCCCTTCTTCCAGCCTGAGATTCCTGGAGAAATGACATTTCTTTGGAGTCCATTATTTCAACAGTCTGATAGTAAGATTGGAAGACACAAGGGTCTCTTTAGAGTGGCTTTCTTTTACCAGACCTCTTACGCCCACACCCGACATAGTAGACATGTTAATGACAGCTGAATAGCTGATCGACTGAGTTGTGACATGTATGTCTCCATCCAAATGTGCATGTAATATGTACAACACGCACCGCAGGAAATGCCTTGCATGGAGGTTAGACATGCAGCTTTCTGTGGGAGTTCTAACACGTGGTTCTAGGAGCTCTTAGAAATCACACACAAGTGGAAGAGGCCAGAGTCTTACTTTCAACAGATAGCAATCTGTGTAACAAAGCAACCAGGGCACGACCATGAAATTTAATGTTCAAATCACACAATAACATATTTTTATTTATGCCTTTTATACTCCCTTTCTAATAAAAGTAACAGTGCTTTCACGGCCGCCTTCTCATTCAGTGTGTGGCTCTCTTGCTTTTTACAGGAGGCTCCATTAACAATGTCTCCAGGAACAGAGGGGGACCGGCAAGGTAGGGCTATGTGCTATTATTTGTTCTTTCTTATTTCGTTCTATTTTTGTATCTTATTGTGGTGGGAAATGGACACACGTGGAGGTCAGAGGAAACCCCTTGGGAGTTGGTTCTTACCTCCCACCTCATGGAGTCAGGGTCTCTCCGTGTCAGCTGTGGAGTGTCCTCCAGGCTAGCCTGCCCACGAGGATTTTACCCCTGACCTTCTGTTCCAATCCCATTCTGTTGATATGATAAAACATTCTGACCAAAAGAAATTGGAGAAAGGAAAGAGTTTGTTTCCACTTACACATGAGATCGTCCCCCACTGAGGCAACTAAAGTCAGGAACTCAAGGGTGAACTTGAAGCAGAAACCATGGAGGGAAGCTGCCCTCTGACTGGCTCAGGCTCATACTCAGCCAGAGTTCTTATAAAATCCAGGCTCACTTGCCTAGGGAATAGTGCCACCCAGAGTGTGCTGAGCCCTTCCACATCAATTAATACTCGAGACAACCTCCCAAAGACATCCCTACATGTCAGTCAGTCTAACTCAGTTGTGTCTCCACTATCAGGTGACTGTGTCAAGTTGACAGTTAGTTTCCCTATGACATTGCTTTTCCAGTGGCCACCCACCAGGGGCTGCTCTCGTCTACCCGCCAGACAGGGAGGGGCAGGGAACCCTGAGGAAGAGCAGGCACAAAAGCAGAAGAGAACAACAGAATGTGATCACAGCAACTAAGGAAGCCCCGCTCTCCTGTCTCCTCTTGTTTCTACCACATCAGAGGCTAATTACTTCTTGTTTGCTCACAGGAATGAGAACTGGGTCAAAGGTGGAAAGTTTCTTGCAGGTACAACTTTTCTCCTTCATGAGTAAATATTGGTATTGTGTCACAGGATGCAGTAAATTATCCATTTTGAATGCTCATTAACAGTTGTTAAACTTTATTATTTATTAACAGACTAATAATTCATTCGATGTTTTTTAAAATTAAATATAGAACCGCTAATGGATTACATTTAAATAATTAACTACAGGATAAGTGGAGAGAAGCCTCGTAGTGAGCTTGGTTCTATGGCACACTTCAAAGGCGAGAGACATGCATGCTGCTTCCTGTAGGCGAGGGGGTGCAGTAGAGACACTGCCAACGTGACTGCTCCGTGGTATGGTTCAGGAAAAGGTTGATATTGTAACTAAAAGAGAGAAGCTGTGTCCAAAGGCCTCTGGAAGAGTCCAGAGCAAAGAGAGGAAAAGGGAGACTGAACATGACTGGCAGACTGGACCTGGTCACGACGAGGAAAACAGGAGAGTGAGAGAGAACAGTGGAGATATCCAGAAAGAGCACAGTGGGAGGGCGGGGGAGTGTAAAAGACATGGGACAGTAGAAGAATAAGAGATGGAGAGACAGAGAGACACACAGAGAGGGACAGAAAGAGACAGAGAAGAGAGACAGAGGGAGAGAGAGAAACAGAGAGAAAGAAGAATTTAAAATTTTAAAAATATTAAAAGGAGCATTCAAAGCAATTGTTGTCTGTTCCGGTCACCATTTGTCAAAACTTACTTCAAGTTATTGTAATCAAATACCTAACACTGAATGGCCGATAAACAACAGAAAGTCATGTCCCACAATTGTAGATATGAATATTCAAGTTCAAGGCAACAACAATTTCGAAATCTGATAAGGCCCAGCTTCTCATTAACAAAGGGTGAGGGAGTCTATCTCTTTAGGCTCCACCCTCATGACTTAATCATTACACAATACCATCATCTTGGGGAATTGCGTGCAGTGTACAATGTGGACACACAATCGTTGAGGCCATGCCATCAGACTTCCATACATTCTCAAGTGTGTACTTGGAGAATCTTGTTAAAATGTGTATTTAGGTTAGAGGAGCTGGGGTAGGCCTGGGGAGCTACATTTCTCATAAACAGAGCTGTGAGGTACAGTGCCGAGTTTCACAAAGGATACTCAAGCTCTTCCTTTCCACTGGCATCAACATTCTACCAGCCACAGTTCCTCTTCTGATCTGCCAACTGCCTGGGAAGCTTTTCCAGCCACTTGCGGAGGGATGGTGTGGACAAGCCCAGTCTTTTAATGAATGCTGGGTACCAGTGCCTTGACTTGTAGCTGAGGATGGAGCTGGGAAACCAGGCGCATGTCTGCCTCATGGAGCATGCGTGCTCTTGGGTAGGGAGCCGTGTAGCAATCTCCATGTGATGCCTGCTATAGATGCAGACATGAAACGTGTTGGGGGTAGGGTTGCAGTACTGATGGAAGTTCTCTTGGTATCTGGCTTCAGTCAAGGGAGAGATTCCAATTGAAACCCCAGAGAGATGAATTGGCTCTGGGTACAGGATGAAAGGGGAGAATTTCCATACTGAGGTTGCTCCGGGGGTCACTGTCTGGACCAGGTGTTTCAGGATCTTGGAGTCTTGTTGAAGAACTGAAGATGTGTGGATGGCAACACAGCAGGGGAGCTTTATCTAGAAGCAAAGGAGATGAGCAAAGTAGAGAAGCTGCACAGACAGAGGGCTTCTTGAGTCAGGACCCTGGGGTGGGGGGCATGGGGTGTTATCTGGGGCTTCCTTTTTGGGAATCTAGGAGAAGGGGTACAGGGGACTGATTCTGTGTTTTGATTGATGGGATTGGGTATGTAAGTTTTTCTTCACTGTGTATGTCATTTCCCATGATGCATCTGATTTTAATCATATGAATGTCTGATTATCCTTTGCCATAAAATGTAAATACAAGTCCCTGCATCGATCTACATGTATCAAAACAGCAAGGCTGTATAACCAACTCAGTGATTATGGAGAGGTGGGGATGTTGTAAGTCCAGAGCCTCATTAAAATCTATCTAGGGCTATCTATACCCTCCTTGTCAGCCATATCTAGCCTAGCTGTGTGTCTGACTTACCATTCTGTGGTTAGCAGATAAAACCTTCTGAATTTTGTATTAACTTAATAAAACCCTAGTTTTCAGGGTTGGGGAGATGGCTCCACAGTTAAGAGCACTGACTGCTCTTCCAGATGTCCTGAGTTCAATTCCTAGCAACCACATGGTAACTCACAACCATCTGTAATGGGATCTGATGCCCTTTTCTGGTGTGGCTGAAGACAGTGACAGTGCACTCATATACCTAAAAGAAATAAATAACTCTTTAAAAATTACACCTAATTTTCCCCAACCACAATACTAAAAATATACCAGATAGCATCTGAGGCTCATAGAGGAGGCTCACTCCTCACCAGCAGACCTCAATGTCTCTCTTGAATCTTCATGGCCAGCCTCTCACCACTAGCTAAAAATCAAGAATTCTAGCACAATGAGCATTTGTTTGAGACAGTGCTTCTCAACCTTTTTAATGCTGTGCCCCTTTAATACAGTTCCTCATGTTGTGGTGACCCCCAACCATAAAGTTATTTTTGTTGTTACTCCATAACTGTAATTTTGCTAATGTCATGAGTCGTAATGTGAGCATCTGATATGCAGGATATCTGATATGTGACCCCTGTGAAAGGGGTCGAGACCCCCAGGTTGAGAAGTGCTGGTTTAAAGCCTTTCTCCCTTCTCAGTAAAGCCTCATTCCTTTCTAGGAATCTTACCAGCAGCCCCATTTAAGGTAAAATGATATGACCTAATGCCATTGCCCTGAACTAGTGGTTTCTACTTTTATCTTCTCAGATGCACATCCAAGTTACCTCCAGAGCCACTTTATAATCCCAGTCACTGGAAGTGATAACACCAGGCCCACAAGATGTTCAACAGATAAAGAGTCTTTTCTGTCAAACCTGAAGACCTGAGTTTGAACCCTGACCCCACGTGGTGGAGAGAGAGAACTGACTCATGGGAGTTTTCCTCTGATCTCTATACAAGTGCCTTGGCACATGGGCGTGTGTGTGTGTGTGTGTGTGCGTGTATGTGATGTGTGTATAATTTTTAAAACTTGAAGGACAATAGAGGGAGGGGAAGGGAGTGAGGGCCCCCTAAAAACACATCTATCAAGAAAATTCTCAAGTCTTCCAAAACCATGCATCCAGCCCCTGAAGGACACCTGTCTGTGCCTCTTCTCTGAGAAGCCCACACCCGCACTCTTGGGCAGTCTCACTTTCTACCACAGTGCCTCCTTCTCTCTTAACCCTTGTGCTTAAAATCTGATAAAACTACCTCTTAATAAATGCCAACTGTGATTCATACTGATTGGTCTGGAACTTCTTTTCTGAGAGTCCAAGGATGGGGTTCCAGCTGAATCTAAGTCGCTAAAAGATTAAAGAAACTCATCAGACTGTTGTAGGTGACAGCACGGAGCCTCTGCTGCTACTAACAGGAGTAGGACACCATGGTAACTAGCTCTGTGCGTCTAAGAACTGCTCAGTGGAGACATTCAGCAGTGACTATTTCTTTGACTAGCTGGTGAACAAGACAAACCATCACCATACCCCAATGATCCTCAGAACCATACACCTCTGTGACTTGAATAAAGTCTGTATCTCAACAAGGAGATCCACCGGAAGGTCCAGGAAGCCCACCTAGCCCCAGCATCATCCCGAGCAGACAGAGACATCACCAGCTCTGTCTATCTCCAGAGCAAGCAACACTACACCATAGTCCTGAATTCCTAAGTGGTTCCAATGGTCTTCTTCCAATCTCTAAGACACAGTGAATCCAAAATGTAGAAGGTAGGTCGAGTTCTTCTCCACAGGCCCATGCTCCCAGAAATAAGACTCAGACTCAAAATAGATTTACAGATACCTTGGCCACATAGCTAGGCTCTTCTCTGACTAGCTCATAACTTAAGATAACCCAGTTATTTTAACCTACATTCTGCTACATGGCTGGTTACCTGTGCTCAGGTGCCATGTGTCTGTCTCATCACATCTTCCCGGGCAGATCTTCCTTCACCTGGCTCTCTCCCAGAATCATTTGTGCCTCCCAGATGTCCCACCTTCTATTTCCTGCCTAAGCCATAGGCCAAAGGCTTTTTAATTGACAGGTGATGCATTCATATAATACACTATTCTCTCTACCCCAAAAGAGTTTGGATGTCCTCTGGGGTTTGTTGTCTTATTCATTTGAAAGGTATTATATGATTCCTGGGTGAGTGTCTTCCAACCAGCATGGACACGGCTGAGGAGCAGATGCTGATTTTTTTGTGACCCAGTGATGGTCCACAGGAGTAGAATCAGAACCTCTGGCTTCAATCCCACCTCCAAACAAAGAGGCAAATTCATGAGCCTTCCAGGCCTGGTGAGAATGCTTTGTAATGGGCTATCTGCTTCTTCTATGGGCGGTTGGGGTCTAGAGGGCACCTGCTAGGATTTCTAGTATTTTGTACCCTAGAACAAAAAATTGGACCGATGGCCCATGGATGGTGATAAAAAAGAGACCTACCACTAAGAAATAGAAAAATTCTGACTGAGGAAGTAGGCCCGAGCGCCAAGAAGGCCAGCAGTCCAGTGACAACCATTGCTGGCAGAGTGGGACATGTGTATAGCACTTACTGTGACTACACTCAGCATGTCACTGTTGTTAGGAAGCTACTCTTAGAGTGTTTCTCTGTCATGGGTTCATTTCATATGCTGACATTTTAAAACCGTGTGTGGTGTGTGTGTGTGTGTGTGTGTGTGTGTGTGTGTACATGTTTGTATGTATGCCACGTGCAGAGGTCAGTATGCTGGCTAGTTTTTCTGTCAACTTGACACATCCTAGAGTCATTTTGGGGGAAAAAATGCTGCAGCAAATATTATCAAGAGAGTTTGATCATTTAGCTTTCAAATAAAGGACACAAAAACCTTTATATTTCTAATAAGCCTTAAAGCACTAGAGCTGGGCAGATATCAACCCTCTATGCTGTTTTATCTACTTCCCTGCCAATAATCCCAAGACATTACTTGTCATGTTCTTCTTGGGCCTCTCCTACTCCAATAGGCCAGCCAGCCCTCATCGCCATGAGCTCAGGGCCCACCTACCCCTTTGTGACTTCTTCCTTCTCCTCCTGTCTCTCTGTGCAAAACCCTCACTCAATCCTCAAGTCCCACCTTTCTCCCTCTATTGTCCAATCTTCAGGCCTTAGCCTTTTATTGACCAGTTAGACTAGGGAGCAAGGTTTACACAGCATCACTTGGTGTACATGAGGATCTGCTCATCAAGGGCAACCAGATCTTGGGATTTAGCATGAGAATACAAGCAGCATCAGACAAACCCACTACAAAGAATTCTCAATTGAGAAAATGCCCCTACCACATTGGCCTGTGTGCAAGACTGTGATACATTTTCTTGATGATTGATGGGGGGAACCCAATACATTGTGGGCAATGCCACCCTGACTAGGGGGTCCTTGGTGTAGAAGATAATGGGTTGTGCAAGCCTTACACCTTGGTGAGCAAGCCAGTAAGCAGCACTCCTCCATGTTCTGTATCAGTTCCTGCCTCCAGTTCCTGCCCTGACTTCCCTACACAATGCACTGTAAACTGAAGAAGGAAATAAACCCTTTCCTACCCAAGCTGCTTTTCTTCAGGATTTTTTTTAATCACAGCCACAGAAACCCTAACTGAGACAGAAGACAGCCTTGGTTGTTAGTTTTTACCTTGCCTTCCATCTTGTTTGAGTCAGGGTCTCTGACTGTCCGTCATTAGCTACACATGCCAGGCTAGTTCTAGGAGATCTCACCACAGAGGCACCACAGTTACAGGCATATGCAGCCACATCTGTCTTTTGGGACAGATGGACACTTGGGAGTCCAAATTCAGCTTTTCACACTTGCACTGTAGTGCTTTGCTCATCCAGCCATCTTCCCAACCCCTCATATACTAACCTCATACCTCTCTCTCTGCCCTCCTGTCCAGTCATACTTCCAAGACTCCTAGTGACCAAATGAAGGAAGGGTAAAGCAAGGAAGGAAAAACCCACAGTTAATGGGTCTGGTATCTGACAAGCTATTATAAAGTATTTTCAATATTACAGTTGCTGGGAGTCACTCCTCTATCACCCCTCTGTTATACCATGGTCCTGCCCCTTTAAGATACTAGTCACTTTGAGTTGTCAGTGGCACCATGCAGCTTGCTCCATGACAGAACCTTTAAAAGCCATGCTGTCCTATAGACTAACAGCTCATAATTTATGACCCCTGGCTCCTCCATGATCTTTGACACTCACATAGGCTATGCCAATTTGAACATGTATGTATGTCTCTCTGTGTGTATATGTTCCTCTGTGTGGAACTTGTGACCAACTTCCCTCAGAAGCCAGAAAATAAGCATCAGATTTCCTGGTACCAGAGTCACATTTAGTTATGAGCACAGTTCAGTGCTGAGCATTGAACTGGAGCCCTATGGAGGAGAAACAGGTGCTGTCAACTTCAAAGCTGTCTCCAGCCTCCTCTCCAGGTTTGAAAGGGAAGCCAACCCTTCCATTTAGGACTCTAATTATGTTGTCTCTTTACCTCTTAAGTCCTAGACATGGCTCCAGTGGTTCCAATCGCTCATCTCAGGAGGATAATTACACATCAGCTCCTTTCTCCAGCTGCAGAGACCTGATTTTCAAAACCATCCAGCTGGAAGACATTGTATTGTTGCTCAAGGCCACCCAGGAAGGCCTTGACCCCACTGCCACTACCTTGTCTATGAACACTGAAGTTACAAAAAGGGGGGAAGAAAATGCCAGCCCTACAGAAATATTAGAAGAAGGAGGCAGCTCCCCTGTGAAATGAGCCTTTTGTGGTGTTACAGGGAGCCCACCAGAGAAACAGTTCACAGACAATTGAAAGTCTTAATTTAAGCTGGCTGGGACTACATTAAGGTGTTTGGGACTCAAGTGTAGTGTTGAATGTTTAAAATAAGGGACTTTTAAAGGCAAAACTCACATCTTGTTATCTTGCTCTGCAGCTGGAAGGGTGATTTTGTGCAAGCAAGCAGATTACAGAAGCTAAGGTAAGTGGTTAGCTGGAGGGCAGGGGGTGGGCAGGGCTGCATAAGAAGGCAGTTTAACAGAAGCCAAGATAAGGTAGCTAGGGCATCTTCACTATGGGTTCCTAGAATAGAATTGGGTAATTTCCACCAGGCTTTCCATCAAGGAGATTGAATGCTAGTCAAACTTAAAATTGCCTCAACAACAACAACAACAACAACAACAACAAGGTAAAGGAACCTCTGCACTGTCTTGCCTGGTCACAGTGGAACAATTCTGATGATACCCTAGAATAGGAAACTTGTGACCTCATGAGAATTCTACTGTCATATAATTGGAGAGCAGCCAAGTTGTGGGAAGAGAAAAATCTACTCTGGGTAGAATAAAAGTAGCCTCCTTCTTTATTGAACTCTTTGGCTTCCTGGCTCCAGAGAAATATAAAGGTGAATTCAATAAATTCCTCAGCCCCTGAAACGTAGACATCCAATTTACATACAAATAGAGATCAGGAGCTTTGAGAAGGAAAAGATGTTGGGAAATTTTAGCTAGAGGGTAAAACCTGAGGGGAAATCCAGAAGAGGACTCACCTTCATGTTACCCCAAAGCTCTTTGTATCCAGAAGCTGAATAGTCTCCCGCACCTGTGATTCCCAAGAGGGTCAATGTGACAAAGATAGCTGACTGGGTCACAGGTGTGGAGCCTATGTTCTTCCAGATGCTGTTATGATTCTCCAACAGTGTGCTGGGGTTGACTCTACCACCATCTCCACTTGACATAAGGGGAAACCGAGACCCCCAAAGTGATACACTCAAGACTTCCATGACCAAATGCCTCAGAAGAATGAGGCCACAAATCGCTGTCTCCCTGGGCTTGAGACATGAGGATGGGATCAGACATGTGTGACCAGGAGTTGTAGGAAGGTTAACTAACTCTGAGACACAGCGACGGAGAACAAAGAGTATGTGGTCTGTCTGGGACTGCTCTGCTGTAACCCCCTCCAAAACGAAACAAACAAACACACACAACCAGAAAAACCAGACACCTACAACAGTCAAAGAAATGTCTGTGAGAACCGTTTCCTTCCCTAGAACGGGGCCTCTTGAGTCATGAGCTCTCTCTAGCCTGCTTCTTCTCTATAGTGGGTACCCAGCTTTCCTTTCCATTCTTAGTAGCATGCTTTCAATTTTGCTTTTTTGTGTCTTGTTCAATTCATGGTTTGAGCCACAAAGAAGATAGACATAAAATTCCAGAGCCCCAGAGCCCCCCTGCTGGTCACAGGCTGGCCTCATTTAGCTGGGGTTGAAGGAGTTCCCCTATCTGAGCTCACAGGTCTCAGGCCTGTACCTGGAGAATTCTCTCAAAGAGCTCTAGGCCTCTCCCTTGCCTCATACACCATACACTGCCTGCTCCCTGCTGGCAGTCAGCACAAGTTCCTTTCTGGAAGCTGGGGGTGGGGGTGGGAGTGAGGGTGGTGGGAGTGGGCATTAAAGAAGGGGTGTGGTCTCATGTCACTGATTTCCAAACACCTCAGCAGAGATGTTTTCTGTTTATACAAAAGCACAGGAGAAGACAGACTGACTTCCCCACAGTCTAGGAACCAGGTAGATCAAGACTCATCACTGATGTACCTGCTAAGAAGTTGACTAATGGAAAGCTAAGCCCAGAGGTATCTGGCTGGATGGGCATGCAGAGGCTTTGTTTTAGTTTTGTCTTTAAGGACCTTAATGCCTTCTCCATCAAGGTTATTCCTGTTTTAAAACTCTAGGTCTGATGGAGACTGAGTAGTGAGGCTTTCTCTAATCCATCCCTTGGGCCTCTGCCCACACCCCGTCCACGCACCTCTCCAAACATCAGAACACATAAAAATGCTTCAGAAATGCATGCCAATCTAATGGTCGATTCTGTTTGAAATTGCCTCTCCCTGCTGTGGTCCAGTATCCATCAGGGGCACCAGACACTTGCAAAGACAGAATGTTTGAGCCAGAAAAGATCTTAAGCGTCTCCTCCGTGCAGCCGGGTGTGTTGATGTTCACCTTTAATTCCAGCGCTGGGGAGGGAGAAGCAGGAAGATCAAGAGCTCAAGGTCATCCTTGGATGGGTAGGGAATGTGGGTTTGGGGCTAGCCTGAGCTACATGAGACCCTGTCAAACAGAAAGAAAGCAAAGGGGAGGGAAGGAAGGAGGCTACAAAGATAGCCCAGCAGAGGGCCTGGGTTCAGTGCACAGCGCTGACATCAGGTGGATTGCAACTGCTCATAGCACCAGTGCCAGAGATCCATCCCTATCTTAGACTCTGCAGGCATCTACAAATCTCTCTCTCTCTCTCTCTCTCTCTCTCTCTCTCTCTCTCTCTCACACACACACACACACACACACACACACACACACACACACAGAGAGAGGAAATAATTATTCTAGAAAGAAAGAATACACACACACACACACACAGAGGAAATAATTATTCTAGGAAGAAAGAAAAAAATACACACACACACACACACAAGTGTGGCACCTCCTGATTTTGCAGGAAAGGGAGGGAGGACTCCTTCAAGCAGGTAGATGGTTCAGGGAAAGCCCTCCGGTCATCAAACCAGCTCTGACCAGTCAGGGTGTTGCTCTGTGAGCTCTTTGCTACTGGAGAGGAATCCTAAGTGAAGTCGGGAAGCCTCACTAGTTCAGGGCAGCAAACGCTACTGAGCATAGCCCTGGAGTGGAGGAGTGGGACTCCCCCACCCCCACCCCGTACTGTCTTAGCAGCTGGGACCTCCATCAGAGCTTAGCAAGTCGACCCCAGGGTCAGGACACCCTCTAGTCACCCAAGGAAGGGAGGGAAAGAAGCTGATCCCACTGAGATCCTGCTGCATGCCCGGGCCTTGCCTCCTCCTGTCTCCACAGGAGATCTGAGGCCACAGGTGCCCATGTGCACACGTATATCTTATAGATAAGTAAATGAAGACTTAGAGGTTTGTTTCCACTCACACGTAAGTCACTGGCTGAGCTAACAAGTGTCTAGAACAGGTCATCACAGCCAAAAGACTAGTTAGTGTCCTGCGGGGGTGGGGCGGGGCAGGCGGGTTGGGATGGCAGGTAGTAACCAGAGCTCATCCAGAAGCCTAAGGCCTCCAGGTTCAGAGTCATTTTTGGTGTGGATGTAATTCTCTGTGTGTAAATGAGAGTAGTTCAATCTGGTTGTTGTTCAATCGAGTAGGCAAATGAGAGTAGTTGTGCGTGTCATTTTCAGTTATACATAAGTCTCCAAGATGTAAATGAGAACCTTGCAAATAAGAGTAATTTTGATTGGTCAATGCCACTTCTGATTGGTCGATGCGATTCCAGGCTGTGGCTTCTGAATGGTCAATAGCATTCCAGGCTGCTTTGCCAGAAGTCTGGTCTGTAGGAGGCTCGCAGGGTGGCAAGAGGTGAGGTTTTTCGGTTTGGGTGATGTCTGAGGCAGGTGTGTAGACATTTCCTGGTGAGAACTGTTCTCTTTTTCAGTCTCTTAATAGCAAAACCCTCTATATATCATGATGGTCTGTAAGACTGGCAGCTGGACGGAATCTAGATTTACCTGGGAGATGGGCCTCTGAATATGCCTGTGGGGGTCTTATCTCAAGTGAGAAGACTCAGCCGTTATGGATGGCACCATTTGCCTGCTGGACTCCTGGACTGTGTAGTAAAGAAAGGGAGAGGAACTGCCTTGCTCTTGCCCCTCTCTGCTTGCTGGTTGTGGGTACCATGTGACCAGCAGCTTCAAGATGCTGCTGCTTGGAATTCCCTGCCATGACGATGTGTCCTCCAAAAGAAAATAATCCTTTTCCCTTCGGTTGTTTCTGTCAGGGCGCTTTGTCACCTCAACAGGAAAAGGACGTAAGACAGCCCTGAAGTAACTTACATATAATCAATGGTTACAAATCAACAACAACAAAAAAAATCAACAACTAGAAGGTGAACACATCGGTTTTTGATAAACGAGAATCTGGCAGTTCATGAAGGTAGTACAGATGGTCCGTGAGAACATGGGAAAGTGACCACTAAGTTAACTCCCAGAGGAAGCGCATTACCACCGCTAAGACTGTAATGACAGCACTTCAGTAATTAAAAAGGGGCTGGGAAGACTGCTCAGCAGTTAGGAGCACAGACCGTTCATACAAAGAATCCCAAACTCCCCCATCAGGTGACTGACAACAGCCTGCAACTCCAGCTCGAGGAGAGCCAGCACCCCCTTCTGGCCTCGGAGGGCACTGCACTCACATGCGCATACTCAAACACACATACACGCGTATAACTTAAAGTAATAAAAATAAATCTTTGAAAATGAAAACGGCCAACACCACCAAATGCTGGTGAGAGTTGAGAGCAGCTAGGATTCTCTCTAGGGATGATGGCAATGAGAATGCTGTAGCCACTTTTTGGAAAATAGCCTATGAGATTTTAGAGATCCGAATACACATCGACCTATGACCCAATAATTCTCTGAGGTGTTTACCCAAGAGAAACCAGAATGCATAAACCTCGGAAAGAGTTTTCCAAAACCACTCAGCGCTGTGCTTTTTCTTAATAACCTCAAACTGGAAACAGTCCAAATTATTTATTAGTGGCAGAATGGATAGCCTGACTGTAATACACTGACAGCGAGCAGTGCTTCTCAGAGACACAGAAGAAGATGCACCTGATGGAGTATGGATGAGGTTCAAAGCTGTTCTGCTGAGTTGACACAGTACTGCTCAAAGGCAGATGTGCTAAGCAATCCCATTTGTGTGTTGCAGTAGAACAGACACATACATGTGGTATTGTATACCAGAACACTATTGCCTGTAGGAGGCATGGGGTCAACTGAAAGGGAGCAGGAAGGGGTGATGGTGTGGCCTGTAAAGACATGTGTTACACTGGTGCAGGAGTGTGCCAGTGCTCAGAGGGCTGAATGCTTAGGGCTGGTGTACATACCATCCAAACTGACTCCAAAGTTAGTATGTAAGTATGGAATGGATAAATAGATGGATAAGGGGTAGGTTGGGGGAAAGAAAGATTATGTGATCAATCAAACAGAGCAAGATATTAACTCTGAATTGAAATGGTTGGTGGGTGTCCACTCTATAACTCTTATGCTCTTTATAAAAGTGTGTAAACTTATTCTGGGCAGAGGGACATGAGAAATACTTCTGTCCCCTGTGCTTCACACATGGCCTCCAAGGACTTGCACAGTCTCTCCTTGTTTGCTTCGCAGGCTACCAGGACCCCCAGTGTTTTCCACCCTGCCCACAACTCTTTCACTTCCACTATCCACCTGGGGCCATTTCTGGCCACTTCAGTGAGTCTCTAGGAAGACCCATCTGATTTCCCTCCTGGGTGATGTTTCTGACTTGAGATAAAACTGTGTTTCTCTGCATGCCTTTGCTTTTCCAGTCAGGTGACACAGTAACTATTAAGTCCACAGAGGCGGGGCTGTGTCCATTTTCATTCACCGAGGCACCAGGGCACAGTCACACACAGCACTGCATATGACCAAGGCACCAGGGCCCAGCCACATACAGCAGGGCCCATGACCAGGCACCAGGGCACAGCCACACACAGCACAGTGCATGACCAGCACCCATGCCCCGGGAGCATCCTTGAGGCAAACGTCCATTTTCAACCTGCCTTGTGGTACCAGAATGGTGAACTCTTTCTATCTCCATTTTCTCAGCCATTGAATGATCAGCTGAGTCATAATCTTTATTTTCTTTTTCTTCTCTCCCCCCTTTTATTTATTTTGCTTTTTTCCCACAGTGCCAATTCAGAACAAATGCTCCAAACCCGCGTGTGGAATCCGAAATGAAAGCAGCTTTAGTGAATAAGAACAGAAAGCACAATGTATATTCCTTCTCCCAAGATTATCCAGTTTGCTGAATAAAAGCATTTCAATGAGAAAATTGATGCTGTTCTTTAGCCCCTGGACTGTTCCTAGTTGGGCATTTTGAAAAGCAGTAAAGAAGGTAGGAGGTGGCTCTCTAATCCTTACTCCTTACTACTCAGGGGCATTAGAGTCATAAGGCTCATTTGCAGCCGTTAACCTTGCCACTGTTCTAGGTAGCTGCACAGTCATGGATGGTCTTTGTAGATGGTGAAAATGTGCCTCAGAGAGGTAGAGACTCACCTAAAGTCACACAGCAACTTCATGACAGCAAACATTAGTGGGTCCGTCCAGTTAATGGATTGTTTTCTGGCCATCCATGCCTTGCCACCACTCACATGGCGGCACACACTGTCTGTAACCCCAGTTCCAAGGGACACAACACCCTCTTCTGGCCAATGTCAACATTGCACACACATGGTACATATACATACTGGTGGAGAAAAATTCATACACACAATGAATAAGTAAATAAATAAATAAATAGTCGTCAAAAACACATTATTCAATATTTTTTACACTTTTTTTTTCTGATACGAGATTGGTCAATCCTCCAGTGTTAACTTTGTGGATGGCAACGTGATATCAGAGTGTCAAAAGGTTGAATACACCCGAGTCAAACACGGGGTTCTAGCCTATATCAGGGGAGATACGAACCCCTCCTATGTCAACCAATCCCTTGCAAACCTCTATTATAGCCATGATCAGTTCGTATTGGCTATAAAGAGGCTACTCAGTGTGTGTGTGTGTGTGTGTGTGTGTGTGTGTGTAGTACACATTTGTGCATGTGAGTGAGCACTTATGGGTGTGCATCTGAAAGCCAGGCATGGACATCAAGTATCTCCCACTTCTACTTTTCACCTGACCTTTTGAGACAGAGCCTCTTGCTGGACCCAGAACTTACCAATTGGCCAGACTGGCCAGCTCTGAAAATCTGCTTGCTTTTACTCCACCTCACCTACGCCAGCCCTATCCCCCTCAAGCTAGGGCTACAAACAAGCCCCACTATGTGCTGCTTGAATGTGGGTAATAGAGATTCAAATTCGGTTCCCCTTGCTTGCAGGGCAGGCACTCACCAATGAGCCATCTCCTCACCACTGAAGCATCTATTTCTGTGAACAGTAGGTCCAACCACAGGCAAGTCTACCTCATCCTGACCCCTCAGTGCCTGTCGGGATATTAATATAACATAATATCCTTAGGGATATTCTTACAGTTCTCAAAGGCTGATATGTCCCCCACCAGCCCCCTAGAGGGTGGCACAGCTTTGCGGGGTGAAATGAAGATCTCACAGGTCCTGATTCTAGACAGCAGGAAGCCTTCCTTGCGATCAGCAGTCGACTTTGCAAGGTACAGACATCACAAGGAAGGCTGGGCTACTGAGCTGCAGGGAGGCCGCAAGGCAGGCGCGATCTATATGGCTGTGTTAGAAATGGACAGCTCCCACAGAGCACCCATAAATAAAAATGAGATTATTCTGCAGCAAGAAGGATGGAGAGAAGCTGAATAAATATAAATAAAAGCCCTTATGAGGGAGATTGGAGAGATGCAGGGTGTTTTGAAGTCTTCTCAGAAGATCTGGGTCCTTGCCTAAGCAAATGCTAGGCCTGGGGTGGGGCCAAGACCACAGAACCACCTCCAGCTGAATTCACCTCTAAACCCTGGAGCCTGCCAAAGAAGAACTGCTGAACATTCTAAATGACCCAGAACTGCTGAGAGCAAGGATTATGCCTTCGCCCATCTCGTCCCAATCTTTGAACGAAATCAAGATCGTTTCCAAAAATACTCACTGAATACACACACAGAGGTGAATGAGTGAGGCCTTTATACAAAGGTTTGGGGGGCTCTGTTGTTGGAGATCATCGGTTTCCTCTTTCTTGTTGGAGGGCTCCACAGTAAAACAGTGAGGAGGGTTTCAGGGATATATCAGCTACTGGTGCCGGAGCCTTGACTGCAATGCGCCTTCGATAAGCATCTGCTAAATTAATGAGTCAATCGACTCTATTCCCCATCGAAAATGGGACGAGTAAGCATGCTTGCCCGTAAGAAAGGCATAGATCCTGACTGATGAGAGGTAGAAAGAAAGCAAGAAAGAGAGAGAGAGGAAGGGAAGGAGGGAGGGAGGGAGGGAGGGAGGGAGGGAGGGAGGGAGGGAGGGAGGAAGGAAGGAAGGAAGGAAGGAAGGAAGGAAGGAAGGAAGGAAGGAAGGAAGGAAGGAAGGAAGGAAGGAAGGAAGGAACAAAAATCTATCTATAAAATAAGAATTGAGGCCCTTAGAGGTTGAGGACTCTCTCCTTTCAAGATGAGGCTCTCTCAAGCAGAGGCTTCTTGAAGAGAAGCTATGTCCCCTGAGAAGACATGGGGGTCTCTGAAGATAAGGCCATGTTCCTCTCAGACAGAGTTCCACTGAGGTCAGGGCTGTGTTTTCCCTCAGACCAGGTCTCCTTGAGAACAGGCTGTTTCCCCCACCACTACCCCAGATGAAGCCCATATCCTGGCATGAACATGCTCCCTCCCCCCCTCCCCACCCACAGCAGCCAACATCACAAATGTCCTCCTCCAACAGCTCCTTCTGTTGATGGGCTCAGAAAAGCTCAGTCCCCAGCACGTCCATGCGCATTTTTCATGTTTTGATCCTGAAGCATTGAGGACTCATTAATACAGGGAAGGAAAAAAGTAGAAGGAAAATAATAATCCAGGGAAATAAAGGCCACACTGTGGCTAAGTTCATTCCAGCAGGGGTTCTCAGCCTGGAGGGGAAATTCTAATGCTCGCACAAAAATTCATGAATAATAATTTCTGAGAGGCTCAACATTTGAAACACTAGACTCTTTCTGTCCTCTCAAAAGCACACCTCTACTGTTCATAGCAATGCAGAAGCTGATGGAAGGCGGTTTCCAGGTCAAGGGGGGAGCAGAAAAGCAAGCTGGATGCTGAGTGGAGGTGGTGGGTGTCCAGAGAGTTCAGAGGAGACACAGGGGACCCTAGAGGCCAGAACTTGAGGGCAGAAACATGTCATCGTCACCCAGAGGAAGGGCGTGCCACAGGCTGTGTGCCTTCTTCCATAAGACACACAGAGTTTATGGTCTCAGTCCTCACTAGGTATGGCATCCAGAGCACAGGGTATCTTCTGTGGTAGGGTGGGATAGGAAGCCTCAAGGTTCATGTCAAGTGTGGCAGTAGGGATTTAAGTTCAAAGATATGGAGCTTTTTAACCTGTGTGGTGAGAGGGAGAGAGACTGCCTCCTTCCCAAGTGATGGTGGTAATGGTGGTGATGGTGGTGGTGGCGATGGTGGTGGTGTATGTGTGTGCGCGCGCACGCATGCGTATGCATGTAGATTCAAGTGAGCATTTGTGTATACTCATGTGGAATCTACAGATCGTATTCTCCTTAATTTGTCTCCACCTTATTTTATGGAACCAGGTCTCTCACTGAACAGATTCAGCTAGGCTAGCAGGACAATGAGGTCCTGAGAGCTGCCTGCCTGGGGATTACAGATACCTCAGCACCATACCTAGATTTACATGGGTGGTAAATATCCAAACGCAGGTCCCAATGCTTGCATGCCAAACATTTACTGAGTAAGCCATCTCTCCAGCCTCCCAAGTTAGCCTTTAGAGGGTCATTCTCTTGAGTTCTCCTCCCAGAAGCATCAAGGGCTGGTGGGCAAACTGGATAATTCATAGGAAGTTTGTAATGATCTAGGCGGTCCTGCCTTCAAGTTCCTTGTCGCATATAGTTAAGCCCAAGAAAATGGAAGGAGAGGTGAAATGTTATTTCCATTTTACTTTTATTTCATGTTAAGGAGACTGAGGCTCAGGGCGATAGACGACTTGACCTTAGTCTTATGTTCCTTAAAAAGTGAAGTTGAGAGAAAGGACCCAGGTATCTAAATTCCAAGACTGTGTCATCCATAACATCTCACTGGGACCTCCAAGGTGGGACACATAGACACTCAAGCTGTGTTCAGTCTCCAGCCCCTCCCTCAAACACGCCCCGCCCACAAGTGTCAGGGATCCTTGGTCTTGTTGGTAACACTCTGATCCACACACTGGCTCAAGTGTGGTTGCTTCAGGAATGGACATCTGCCCCGCCCCCCAGAAGTGCCCTGCACTGTTTCTCTCATGTCCTCCACAGAATGCACACAGAAAGGAGTGTGTTAAAATGACTCTAAGCAGAATCCTAGTCCTAGCAACAGTGGTTGATATGTATGGGCTCTTACTCTGTGACAGGCCTTGGACTCAGCAACTCTCTGAGCTCATTTTATCCTCCCAGAAACCCCATTAGCAGAGTGTCATTATCCTTACTGTTGGGGTGCATAATGGGGAGCTCAGGCATACAGAGGTTAAGTAATCTTTCCACGGTTACATAGAGAGGAAGCT
Organism: Mus caroli; assembly: GCF_978045245.1. NCBI lineage: Eukaryota > Metazoa > Chordata > Mammalia > Rodentia > Muridae > Mus > Mus caroli. The sequence continues at coordinate 45,995,648 of NW_028227273.1, forward strand.
ACCCTCACAGGATGTGAGCATGGACCACTGGGCTCTGAGCCCTCGCTCCTCCTCCTTGGCCCTACATTACACAGCCAGGCTTTTGGGTTTGTAAGGATTTATCCCTCTGTGAATCAAAAATAATGGGGGGAAGCGTCATGTCGGCACTGAACATGCATAGGCTTTTTCTTCATTATTCCCTAAATGGTCCAGGATGGCAGCAATTTGCAAAGCACTTACCTAGTATTAGCTGTTGTAGATATCAGATAATGTGGCAATGACTTAAAGTATTTGGGGACATGTGCATGAGCGTCATGCAAATGCTGCCATTGTGATTATGAGCCTTAAGTGCAAGGGGATTACTGTTATCAATGGGATTCCTAGAATCAGTCCCCTGGGGGTACAGCATATGAACCCTAACTGTACGCTTCTATCTAGACATCCACCTATTCATTCATTCATTCCCTGTGTGTGGGTGTGGGTGCATATCCATGGGTATGCGCACACACGCACGCAGAGGCACGAGGAAGCCAGAGGTTCTGCAATGTCTTCCTTAATTGCTTTCCACATTACTTGCTGAGACAGAGTCTCTCACTGAGCCTGGAGCTCGCCAATTTGGCTGCACTGGCTGCCTTCCTTAAGGTTTCTGTTACCATAACACAATACCACTACCAAAAGGCAAGTTGGGAAGGAAAGGGTTTGTGTCACCTTATACTTCCACATCACTGTTCATCATCAAAGGAAGTCAGGAAAGGTTCTCAATCCAGGCAGGAGCTAATTCGGAGGCATAGAGGAGTACTGCCTATTGGCTTGCTCCTCCAGCTTGCTCAACCTGCTTTGTTATAGAGCCCAGGATCACCAGTCTGGGGATGGCACAACCCACAATGGACTGGGTGTTTTAATCACTAATTAGAAAAATGCCTTACAGCTGGATCTTAAGGAGGCATTTTCTTAGTCGAGGTTCCCTCCTTTCAGATAACTCCAGTTTGTGTGCCACGTTGACGTAAGAGTAGTCAGCACACTGGCTAACTGGCAAGCTCCATAGATCCACCCATTTCTGCCTCCCAAGCGCTGGAATGACGACCGCACACCACCACACCTAGCTTTTTATATAGGTGCTGGAATTAAACTTAAGTTCTCATGGCTGTATGACAAACACCCTACAGACAGAGCAATCTCTTCCAGTCAATCACTGTCAAGTGTTTTAGTTCACACTAGATCACCACTGTCTCGGTCTCTTTCCCTGGTGAGAGGATAAAACACTCAAGAGAGAAAGGGTTTATTTGACTCACAGGTCCAGGCTCCAGTCCATGGTTGTGGGAAAGTCAAGGCAGCAGGGACTGGCAGCAGCTGGTTAGAGCAGAGACTAATGGATAAACACATGTCTGCTGGCTTGTACTCAGTTCATTCTTACACAATCCAAGATCACCTGGCTAGGGAATGGTGCCTCCCAAAGTAGGTGAGTCTTTCTACATCACTGAACAAAGACAATCCCCCACCAACAAGCCCACGGGCCAACCTAACTAGACAGTTCCATATTGAAATTCCCTTCTTAGTTGATTCTAGACTCTGTCAAGTTGACAGTTAAAACTAATCCCCACACCAACTATGACTGATGAACGAGTAACCAAGCATGGAATTCTCCCACTTATTCAATTCCCACTTTTACTAAGCAAACTCAGATCGGCTTTGAGCAGGAAGCAAAGTGATAACAGGGGCTGCTTGCAGTAGACATGGTGGTATTAAAGACTGCAGCACACCACCATGGTCTCAGCCACTCTCACCGTACAGCCACTATAAGGTGATCCCCAGCTTTGGCCATCTTGCACACGTGGCAATCAAATAATGCCACAGATACATTCTCAGCACACTTAAGTAAGTGTGCAGGGTGTCCACACACCTGTGTCTTCTCCCAGCCCATTAGCACTTTCTCGTGTTCTGTGGTAACAGGAACTAAGTCTGAACCCAACTGAGTACTCTACATCTGACCCACTGGTTCCAGCCTTTCAAAGAAGTATGTAGCTTCTTGGGGATAGCATGCTGATATTTCCAGTCTGCTATGATTTGAATCTGAAATGTCTTCAAAGGCTCATGTATTAAAAGGCTTGTTTGCCAACTGATGGAGCCTTGGAAAGCAACTGGGTTGTAAATGCTCTGACTTCATCAACGGGTTAAGCCACAGTTCGGTTTCCAGCATGGGCTTCAGTTTCTCCCTCTACATTATGATAGGAATGTGTGTCTAATGACTAAGAGCCCCAAATTCTGGATGTCTTTACAGGTCCCAGAGGAGCCAGAGACAGTTTATTTATATTCTTAGATGACATAGTCCCTGCATGTGTCATGATATATCTGGCCTAGGTATGTGGTTATTAGGGAATCAGGAGTTTTGATCCCATGTGATTATTTTTTGTCATCTGGACTGGAAACAAACATACCCCACATAACACCATGGTCTCTAGGCAACCTACCTTCCCAGAGTCTCATCTTTATAGAGACAAGTGGCTGTGCCCCTGTTCCAGGGAAGCAGGGGACCCACAGATGCTCAGAATCTTCCAGACCTTTAGAATTTTCACAAGGTTGTGAAGGACCCGGTTTAATGGTGACATAGAGGCTTTAAGGACCCACTTCATTTGGGTTTTCTCTCCCTCCTTCCTCTCCCCACCCCAGCCTGTTGCTTTAGAGAAACTGGACACCTGCCTTTTTATCTCTATCTTGAGTATTCCAAACTCTAATTAAGTTCATTTCAACCTTCTGATTTGAGAGGCCTTATCAGGAATACTTAACCTATCTAAACAATACACTAAGTTGGCTAGAACAGGTCCTGAATGCTAATTGTACTTCATTCAAGGTCTTGGGCAGAGAGACTGGCAGTTCACCATGGTGCTCTCCAAAGAAAGGAGCAAGTATTGGAGAGAAACTTCTTGGGCCTTTCCTGATCCAAAGTTCCCGGTCACCTAGCACGTTCAATGGCAAGCAGGTGAAGTTACAGAAGTAGGAACTGTTTCAAAGACTCGTTCTGACCTCAGATACGTGATGTTGCCCTCTGGATCAGTGCAGCTTTATTTATGGCCTGTTCCGTGGACTCTTGGGGCATGCCTGGTACACAGGAGAGAAGACTCGGCCAAGAAGGACCGAAGCAGACAACCTTTCCTAAGATAAGCAAGAAGGAATGCTAAATTCTAGCCCTTCCTCTGCCAACCCAACTGAGTTACCTCCCTTAGTGGTATCAATATTTACCAGCACCAGACTCAGTCAGAACTGTAGCTCTGTATCACAAGGAGCTCTTGATTCTTATGTATCAGGAATATCAGATGTCCGGAAAAGTACTAATTCCCATCTCCCAAGAATGCCGCCATCGATCAGCTAGTTGTTAGAATCCATGTAAAGATCTCACTTGTGAGAAACAGGATTCTGAAGGGCTGGAGATGTAGCTCAGTTGGTAGAGTGCTCATGTAGCATATGTGAAGCCTTGGGTTTCATCCCTAGCCCCACAGAGCACATCGGTACATGGCTCATATCCCACCACTTAGAAGGTAGAAGCAGGATGATGGAGCTCAGTCTTCCACTGCATATCAAGTTGGAGGCCAGCCTGGGCTACATATGAACAGGGTTTGGTTTTTTTTTTATCCATAGCTAAAAATTAATACAAGGGTTGTGCGATATCTATACTTTTCCAATTCTAACAACTTTAGCTTCTAAATTCCTAAAAAAATGAAGCTGGAGAGATGACTCAGGGTTAAGACTTCATCCGAGATGGATAGCTCACAACACTTCGTAACTCCATTTCCTGGCGATCTAGTACCTTTGGCCTGCACAGGTAACTATACTCATGTGCACAGACATGCATAGTCTAAAAATTATTAAAAATAAATCTTTTTAAAAATCAAGTAAATAAGACCCTGGTTCCATGAACTCTCTTGGTCCCCAGAATCAGGAACTTATAAATATGTGACATTTTTCTTCTCTGGCTTATCCCTGAGTTCAGGGAGGATGACTCTACAGAGTAGTATGTGTTCTCATCGGCCACGCCCATCTTCCACAGATGCTGGGACAGATGTGTGTGGGGAACTGAGAGGACAGTCTAATGAGTCTTTCCCTGAGGGGAGGTCATCACAGCCCAGGAGGCCGAGGACCCACACTTGAAATCCAGACCCAGGAACAGTTTGAGTCTGTAACTAACATGGTCCTGCGGGACAGACAGGAGGACATGGCAAGGGTGGACTTCCTGGAAGAGAGAGCCAGGGAAGACCAGGCCTGAGAAATCAGGAGTGCGCTGGGGCAGCACCCCTAAATGACAGAATCTAGGATTCTGGACCCATGCAAGCAAGGCAAACCTAGTACAAACGAGGAAGAATTCTGATATTTCAATTTCAATGGTGCCTCCAACCAGCTTAGAGCCAGCTACCATCAAACAGAAGACACCAGACCCCTGCTAACGCTAGCTAGGCAACTCTTCCCTCCTTCCCTCAAACTGGGGACACTAATCACCTAAGCTAAAAACTTAGCACCGAAAATTACTAACAGCTGAACTTGCCCATGAGGTCATGTGCCCAGCAAACTTTAAAATAAGCAGTATGTGAAACAGAGAGATGAACCCACACATGTTTTGTTGAGGGAAAAAAAAAGCAAGTGACAAAGGAAAAGATAACACCTGGAGAGTGGGTAAGATTGTCCCTCCTGATTCCCCAGTAGACAGAGAAAAAAGGGGCTGCTTACTTTATTAGAGTTTAAAATCTGTTCTCCACAGTAAGTTAGTATGTCTGCCATTCTAGGCTGATACCCAGCCTTGCAAAGTTACAAAGTAACTCTCAGCTTTTGCTAGGGTCTCTGGCACTCTTATTATGAAATGAAGATCTCTCTTTGTCTTCCTGGCTCACCTCAGATAAGTAGATTCTTCCCCATCCTTAAGCAAGTGGTCTCACCCACCTTCGAGATCTGAAGCAGGCTCTACACTGTGGGGCTCAGCATGGCCTTTGTCTCCATAGGAATCAGAACAAGGAGGGAAACCCGTCTAAACCAGGCTTACTCTGCCAAACTGGTTCTCCTCTACCAAGAACCTATGGGATGGGAGAAGCTGTGAAGATGGAAGGAAAGTGGAGACTTAGCTGGCCAGGCTGAGTAGGCTGAAAAGAGAAGGCCTAGGCCGTCAGGAAAGACTGGGACCCAAGCCTGACTGGCATCCCAACTCTTCCAGTGTAAATCCGGGCCACAGCCATGACAAAGCAAGAGAAGCAGACTGCGGGGCGAGAGCATCATCTCCTGGACCCTCCATCGCTGCCAGTATAATCAAACAGGACCTCCATACTCCCTGACTCAGTGTGCCGCTGGCTTCTGGGGGAGCTAATGCATCAGGGAACAGCATAACGCTGTAAAATGCTTCTAATTTGAGGCTCAAAGGAGATACCAAAGTAGACTGTCCTTTGGGATGAGAGAATTTTTTTTAGAAGAGCCATCAACACCTTTTGGGTAACAAAACTTTTCCTGGGGAGATACAACACCCATGTTGACTCATCCCAAAGAGAGAACCCACGACAGACCAAAGTATGAACAGCACCAAAGTCCAACTTGGCAAAACAATGAGTTTTATTGGGGTTACTTAGCGAAGTATGGGCGAGGGGTTTCTTAGAGGAGCAAAGGACTCAGAGACCACCGCATCACCAAAGCCTGTCTGGGACCCTCGAGCACATTGCAGGTGGCTCACCGGCTTGGAGAGTGTCCTCTGCAGGTGCTTCAGCTGATGTCAATCTTTTTTTGATGCAGCTTGGTCTGTTTCTACTTCTTCTAGGCAGCTTGTCTGGTCTGAGAGTCTTTGAAGCTTAGTTCTGCTTTTCTGAGAGGGAGGCTGAGCTTTTATTGTTTCCTCTGGCGGGAAGAGGCCTTGCAAATCTGGTTGGTTTCAGGAACTTCCTGCAGCTATTTTGATTTATTTACCTCTCTGCTTAAAGAACTTCCTTGCAGGATAGAATATTTCAGTATTGGAGGAAACTGCTACAAAACAGTGCCAGGTAGACAAACAGGCAGGCTGTAGCATGGTAGGGTCTCTGAGGAGAGATCAGGCCCATGTGGCACAGTAAGAGACCCTTCTTAAAGGTCCCAGAGGAATGGGGCTGGTTCCCCACCTTGTCACTGATGGATAGTCCTTAGCACTTGCTTGTAGTCAGACTGCCTCTGAATCAGCTCTGAGGGTAGGGAGGGCAAGAATGTAGAACAGCAAGTCACTAATTTCATTCTAGAAACCAAATGGCAAGCTACTGACTATCACAGTACAACAAAATGGCAGAACTTTACAGAGTTGTGTGGCCTTGGCTAACAGAGTGGGCTCTCCTACCCTTGGGGATCTTCTCTGGGGAGATAGAATACCACAGCTCTCTCTAGCTTCCCTAGACAATCCCCTTCTTGGCTTTTCACGCCCAAGTGTAGGAATGACTCTGAATATAGAATCGTCTTCTGCAATTTCTCCTCTTTCCCCTTTTAGTGGGCTCCTTATAAAACTCCAACCAATTTCCCACTTTGTATGTGGAGTGTGTCTTGTGCCCAGTGATGTGAGCAGTCTGTGCTTCAGCGCCTGGGCTGACAGTACCTGGGGCACCATGTCCAGCCACATTCTTGTCCTGGTTCCACCCCAAGTTTTTGTGCCTTTCCATCTCTCCCAGGCATTATTTTTCCCCAATCCAGATGCTATTCTTTGAAGCGCTATCCCCGGCAGCGTGTCTTTGTGTACCTGTCCCTCTCATTACAGGCACGAACCCAGTTGGCTCACATTAATGAACAAACACAATGCGAGCGCTTAAGTCTGACAACACAGCTTTTATCCTGAATTTCCTAGGTGCCTGGCTGTTTTGAGCAGAACCAAGTTGATCAAGGAATTAAGGAAGGATTAAGCAAGCTGGAAGGCGCCTGCTAATCCGGCAATCAGACGGAACCTGCGAGAATCCATCCCACCTCCTTTCTTAAGCTATGATCATAAAATAATGGAGTGACTGGTTCTTTTGTTAATTAGAAGATCAGCAAAAAGCAGGTCAATCAGGTTTCCCATCAGGGTGGAGGGAGGGGAAAAGAAGGAGGTAGATAGACCATAGAGGTAGATCCGTTCCCAGGGGAACCAAGAGTCTCAAAGCTTGGCAGGATGACCTTTCAACATCAGGACATTGTATATGCATGTATATCAATATGTATATGTACATGTATGTGTATGATGTATATATGTATAGTATATGTATTATATATGTATATGATGTGTGTATGTTATATGTATATGTAAAACATGTAATTGTGTTTACACTTTTATTTACTTGTGTACAGAATTTTGGAAACGGTGGGTTTGTTCATGACATGGTGCAGGTGTGGAGGTCAGAGGACAGCTACAGGAGTCTGTTCTCTCCTTCTGCTGTGTGAGTCCCTATGATAGAATTCAGGTCAGGATGCTTGGCAACACGTTACCTGCGGAGCCATCTCGTTGGCCCTCAGCCTCTAAATCTAGTCTAACCCTTCCCGCAAGCCTTTCTGGCAGCCTGAATATCAAGCGCGTTCCCACAGCTGTTTTCTTTGGTAATTGGGAAGTCATTGTCGAAGGCCAGTGTTATCCTCTTTTCCCAAACTCAATGCATGCCTCTGTAGCATACACGAAAATATGGCGGTGCTGCGGAGGTGGCTCAGCTGTTAAAAGCACTTGCTACTCTTGCATCAGGCCTGGGTGTGGTTCCTAGCACCCACCAGGCTGCTTATAATCATCCCCCGCTCCAGTTTCAGGGAATCCAGTGCCCTCTTCTGGCCTTCGAGGGCACAGTGTATGTACACAATGCACTTACATACATGCAAGCAAAATATCCATGCACATAAAATTAAAAACAAAACAGCTAGGGGGTTGGGGAAAGAGAGAAAGAGATCTCAGGAGCTGGGAAGTTGAATCAACCCAGATCCTGGGATGGACTCTCAGTTTTCCACTGAATGCTGAGGGAGCTCAATTAAGCCACCCTTTCTTTTCATATGTGTCTATACATGCTTGTGTGCACCCGTGTACACATCTGTGTGGAGACTGAAGGTTGGGACTGGGTGTCTCTGTCTGTTGTACTCTGTTGTTAGAACAGGACCCTGACCCTTTGTGACAGGTGGGCTCCTAAGAAGCCAGATCCCACAGCCTGAAGATATCACTCCAAGCCCCAGGCTGCTGTCTCCTTGGGACATAGAGTTAGGAGTGGTGTGGATTTATAATCTTAACCAGTAGCTGACTGACTCCTCCACATTCTTTGTCATGCATGCTGTGTTGAACTACATCAGGTCATGTGGAACATACCACCAGCCTCTCGAAAAGTATAGAAACGTGAGCGTGTCTGCTGATCTTGCATAGAGTTCAAGTCAGAAAGGTCCCGAGTCTTCTCTGCTGCCTGGCTCCTTTCTTTTGTCTTCTCTGCTGCCTGGCTCCTTTCTTTTGTTAATGCTGATGCTTCTTTCTCCATGGTCACAAAGGTAATGGCATTCTTGAGACTAGATTTTTTTTCCCTATCCAGGCAATTGTACTAGCTTCTGCATGAGGTCTCCCCTCCGACCCTTCATGGTCACATTGCTTCAGCTGTTTCCTGGTAACAGAATCCTCCAATCCTTCCATACTCTCTTTAGAGGAGCCCTCCCTAGATCCATTTGTCCCCACAGCAAGCCCAAGACCCAGAAAAAGTTTACTCCCTTCTCTAAGGTCACTCCACAGCAACCGTCAGCCATGTCCCCTGCAAGAGAAGAAATCTAGAATCAGGAAGCCCAGACAAAGAAGAAAGTCCCCAGCATCCTAATTCAAGTCTCACCAGGGTAATCCAGAGCTTTCTCTGTTTCTGTGAGTTATGGGCCCAGCAATTTCTGTCATGCCCTGTGCCTTAGTTTTAGAGATTCCAAGCAGAAGTCTCTTGCTCAGCCTGATAGTTAGGCTTAACAGTTACTCTACATAATCTGCTACATGGGAAGAGAGTTTTAATAAGAAATTATCTAGACTGAGCTGGTCAGTGGGCTATTCTGTGAGGAATCCTCTTGAATGGTAATTGGTGTGGGAGAGCCAGCACACTGCAGGTGACACCATTCCCTAGGCTAGGTTCTGACCAGTGTAAGCATGAAGTAAAGAAGTGGGTGAGAGTCTGTGTGTTTCTTTTCTCTCTGCTCTTGACTCTGAATGTGATACTTTAAGTTCCGGTCTTGACTTCTCTACAGACTGCAACCTGAAGTTCTGAGCTAAATGACCCTTTCTTTCCCTAATTTTGTTCTCTGTCATGGAGTCTACCATAGCAACAGAAAGAAAAAAATAAATGACAGCTCTTGGTTTCCTAGTTAGCATCCAATCAAATGCTACTTAGCCAAGGTGGGGGATTGGGAGTATTTCAAGGGAAGCCAGGGAAAGAACTCAAGGTAGGAACCTGGAGGCTAAAATGAAGGAAAAGCCATGGAGGAACACAGCATACTGGCTTGTTCCCCACCCCTTGCTTCTTCTATACATACCCCAGGACTACCTGAACAAGAATGGCAACACCCACAGTGAGATGGGCCCTCCCTCCTCAATCACTAAACAACAAAATGCCCCCCACAGACTTTCCTCCAAGCCAATCTGATAGATGCAGTTCCTTCATGGAGGCTTCCTTCTTTCCTGGTGACCCTAGTTTGTGTCAAGTTGACAAAAGCTAAGCATGTTTGTGCTAGAACACTCTGACTCATATCCATCTTTCATGTTTCCAAAAAGGTGGAGCCTACCATCTCTGACCCAACTGGTGTAAAGTGCCTGAGCCCTGCTCCTATGCTCAAGAAAAGCAGCAGGATTTGTGGCCTTCCCTCCTCTGGGCCTGGGTCGTTTGACCGTCCAGCTTCTTTCTGCCAATACTTCAAGCTGCTTCTGGCCTTGGTCCTCACACCCTGGGGTGCCACTTCTGTCTATTCATGCTAAAACAGTTCTTAGACTTTGCAGCTCATTTGGGGAACCCAAGTGAAGCCTTCCCTGACCCAACTGCACTCTTGGAAGGGACTTTGCAACATTTTATGATCGGTCATTGGTTTAAGTCATTGTTGGACTGACCTGACTCCTTCAGCCAACTGGAAGCTTAACAAGGACTGGAACCACGACCACAGCCCACTTACCTTTCTATGTCACCTCTGCTTGGAACAGTGCTCAGCAATGCTCGGTGAGGGAATGAGTGATTGGGTTTTCTTCACTCATAAAACTCCCCTTTCTGGATGCCTTCCAGTCCCAGTCCCCGCCCAAGGCTATCGTGCCTTCTTGAGTCACTACCCTACCAAATCCATCCTTTTGACTTTCCTACAACCTCTTGTTCAGAAACCTCCCATCACTCACTTCTTACTGCTATAGTCTCTGGCCATCCCTGCTGCTTGCCATCTCCATGACAAAGCCCTACACTGCCTTCAAGCCCACCCCACTGCCTCTCCTGCTTGGAGGCTCTTCCAGCCTTCACAGGCACCCATCCCATACCCGCTACAAATCTCTGTGCAAAACCCCTGTCTCTGGCCAGCTTCCCTCATTAAACTCCCTGGGCAACAAGGTCCCTGCTTCAGTTCTTCTTCTAGGAACCCACTGACTGTATTTAAGTTCAGACCTTGTTTCCAGACACTCCATAATCACTCTAACTTCTCACAGGTCACCAAGCCCTTCCATATGCATTATTTGATTTGATCCTAAAATCCTTTCAGGGAAGCCTGGGCAAACTCTTTAGCAAATACCCACGCTGCAAAGGCAGCTTCGGAAGAAAGGAGTTAGTCTAAGGCCACTGGCAAAAGAGTGTGTCTCCCAGGCTCACAGTGGGCTGGTCTCACAGGGCCTTGGCAGGCTCCCGGGAATCTCTGTCTCTTGATATCTCTTCTTTCTACCTCTGCTTCTCATCTCCTCTCTGCAGATTGGCTTCCTCTGCAACGACTTAACCGAGTCTCTGTGGTGCCACTTCTGGCCCAATGCTGACTGAGCTCCACACTCCAGGTCCATACTGACTTGATTCTCAAAGTTGCCTCTCTGTTCCAGTTCTCAAGAGAAACTCTGATTGGCTGCTAGGCAGCCAGGCCAGGGACTACTCTAAGTCAGGTGCTTGCTTACCCCTGATACAGACAGCTAAGAGAAAAAAATAGTCACACTGTTCACTCCCTATTCAGGAAGACAGAGGACTGTGAACTGGACAAACAAGGGGGGTCAGTGTGTTGTCATGGATACAAAGGTCAGTGTTTGAGTGTGGTCTGTATGTAAATGTGGGTGTGGTGATTATTAACCACAACCTAGAAACCGCTTCCGGTTCTCTGGGCTTCAGTTTCCTCTTGTTAACGATGAGGATAACAGGTACACGGGCTGTTCAGGGTTCCGTGGCCATGCAATGTTGTCCCTGTAAATCACAGGGCACAAAGCTGGACGCGTGGCAAGGGCTCCATCAGATTGGCCACTTACGTTTGCTCTAAGACGTACCTTGTAAGTTTCCATTGTGATAGAAGTCACTAGGCTCCACCAGAAACTCAGGGCTGGTACACAGGCATTCATATTTAGAAACCATTTTCCCCCAGGAGATTCTACATGCCTGATCCGATTCAACTCCCTCATTTACAGGTAAGAAACAGAGGCTGTGATCAGCCTATGCCATAGGATGACTCCCCAAGGTAAGAGCTAATGATGTGATTTCCTGGGGTGGGAGTGTATCCTCAGCCTCACTGCAGATGTGCTTCTGGTGAGACCTCTGGGCTCAGTGTGTCCCAACCTGGACTTCTTCTTAGCTATGTGTCATCTAGGGAGTCAAGCCTCATGTTTCAGCTCCTTGTGTAAATGCGCTAGGTTGGTACCCCTCTCACCAACTGGCTAAAAAGATCAAGGGGTTTTGAGAGATGAAGTCTTTAGAATAGTGCTTGTCACAAATCTGTGACTATCAACTTTTATTTTTCTATTAGTAAATATATACTTTCCTGTCTCACTTTGGCCATTAACTAACTGCTAGAGAGACAGGAAGAAAAAGAAAAAGAAAAAAAAAAGAACAACCATACCATACTCTTGACACAGCATAAAAATCACCAATGCGAAAGACATAGTAAACACGGAAGAAAAGTTTGTGATCCAACCTCCACACGAAGAGTCTAGTGAGACGGTGACTAACCGTGTCCACTCAGATGGCTGCCTTCACCAAAAATAGCCCAAAGCCTCACACCTCTGAATCTAGAGACAGGCCAGAATACCCAGTCATTTCACAAGGAACCCTCTCTAGACTTGGGCATGCCTCCTTTCAAACTGGGAATCCCTAAGGACAAACTGTGTCTTCCTTCTTTCACACTGGGGATCCCCGAGAACTAGCTATATCTCCCTCAGACTATGGCTTTCCAGAGAACAGCGTTGCCTTCTTCTTAGATCTGAAGACCCAGTGGCAGATCACTTTCCTTAGAACCAAACTTAGAAGCCTCTAGACGCTCATTTCCCAACCACTCCTGGTGTCGATGGCCAGGGCAAGGCCCCATCTGGCAAACTGGCCTCTTTCCAGTCTCAATCAGTACAAGTGACAGAGTTTCTGCACACTGCTCCCTGCAGCTTGGATGGCTCAGCACTACATCTTACGCATCTTAATCAGCATTTTAAATTTTACAAGAGCATCTCAAGGCACCCTGGCAACAATTCCACCTTTGGGAATTGCAATAAATAAATAAATTCTTCCAAGGAAGATGGCAACCAACAACTTTGAGATAATTGGTATAAACTCATCATTCTGCCCCACCCTTCTGTCACCTGAGAGAGGGGGCACTTGTTCCTACAGCAAATCTTGCCTTCTCAGAGTTGCAGCCTTGATGTTCACGATGTTGTAAACCCGCCCCCCCCACACAAACACATACACATTGTTCTCCTTCTTTTCCTTGCCCTCCTTGCCACCACACCTTGCTCCCCCGATCCCCGCCCCCTCCCCATACTTCATCAGGCCCATGCTCTGGACCTACTGTGCCTTCAAATGTATGCAGAGCAGTGTTCTTATGACCAGAAATGTATGCAAATGAAGAGCCCTGCCTTCTGCAGTCTGGGTGAGATCGTGGTGTCGTTATTGTTTTGTTGCTTCCCGAATGATCTTATTTGGAAGCCAGATGATGAATCCCCTCTGTAGGAGCTCAGAGCCTCGTCAGTAATACTCCTGAGTTCTGCCATTGCTCAGACATGTGACTCTGGGCTCTATAGGTACCGTGATCCCATCTGTCCCACTCAGCATTCTAAGAAAGCAGTGTCCTGCCTCATGCACACAGGGTGCCTTGGTAAGCGTTAAGTATCCAGAGAGTGAACCTGAGCCAACCCCTTTTCGTAGAAGCCCTGGATGTCCCACAACTCCACCGTAGCTCACTCTACTCATTAGCAATGGTTTTGAGTAAGTCAGCTCATCTCCTACGTCTTTAACAGAAAGACAAAGTCTGTACCTCCCTGAGCAGCTGAGGATTAAGAGATGTGATGATGGTGGGGCTAGAGATATGGCTCAACGGTGAAAAGACTTGTACTCAGCTCCCAACATCCCCTTCAAGGTACATTCACAGCTCTATCTGAAAGACTGCATACACATGTGTTTATATACAACACACACACACATACACACACACCATGCAGACTCGGTCTTAGAGAAATGTGACAGTTTGGACTAGGGACCTGGCTCAGTGGATAAAGTGCTTCCTGCACAGGCTTGAAGATCTGAGTTCAGATCCCCGGCTCCTTTGTAAGAGCCATTTGTGAGAACCGTGTGCCTCTGATGCCAATGCTGGAGTGGAGAGGAGGGGATCCTTGGGTCTTGCCTGCCAGTCAGTTATAACCCAAGCAGCGACCTTCAGGTTCGGTGACAGACCCTGTTTCAAAGCCGATAAGGTCTGGTGAGATGGCTCAGCAGGTAAAGGTCCTCTGACATCCACATGTATATAGTGGCATGTCCCTCAATAAATAAATAAATTTAATAGATTGACATTTTAAAATGATAAGGAAGAACACTGTCAACGTGTGGCCTCCCGGACACCATCTTCTATGTCCCCCTGTCTTGCTGATGCATATGCCAATGGGGTGTGATTGTTAATCTTGACCCAATTCAGAATCGCCCAGGAAGCAACCCTCTGGTGGTGTCTGAGGATGAGAGATGTTTAACACGATGGAAAATGCACCCAGAATGTGGGCAGCATCGGCCTGTGGATTTGGGACCACAGACTAAATACAAAGGGAAAGGGAATCCAAGTGTTACCACCCTGCCCCTGCTGTGATGGGCTGTGACCTCCAAGTGTGAGCCAAACTAGAAACCCTTCTCCCTTAAGTTGCTTTGTGGGGTATTTTGACATGGTAACATAAAAAGGTACGTCAAGACCTTTAATGTGTGTCAAAATTCATCCTTCACAGTGTCTGTTAGCAGTCTATCTGAGGTACCCACTGACTCAGTCACGGGGCTTCCTCTGCTCCCAGACATCTCTCTGGGGCTCAGTGGGTGCTCGGAGGAACCGAAAGTCACACTGCAATCCCCAGAATGCCATTTGAGTTTGTGCTTTTCAGCTCAATTACTCCGTGACTTTAAACATGTCTCTTGACCTCTCTGAGCCTCTAACCTTCGCAGCTGCCCTCTCATCCACCCTCCCATGCAGCCATGGCTCTCCCCATAAGGAGGAGGTCGTTTGCTGACCACAGCAGCTGCCCTAAACTTCCAAAGCAGGGTCTGGCCAGCAGGAGCCAGCCCCGTAGAAATCCTGTTCTACCACACACAAGCTCTGTCCCTAATCAATGTGTATTGTGAGTCAGACCCTGGCCCTTCTCTGCCATCCACTCTTAGAACTCTAAGTGGGGCAAGGAGGCCTGTCTGTCAATCATCTCGAGGGGATCTCCTGACAGAATGGAACTGGGCGGAGCCTCGGACTGTCTGCAGCCCAGATCTACTGGTGCTCAGTGTACATCTCAGACTGACTGCCTCCACCAACAGGGCTGTGTCACTTCACAAGACTAGCCCAGGGGTCACAGCCAGAGAGGACAAAAAAAATGCTGATTACAAAAGCATTTATTTACTTATTTATTTTATATTATTTACTTACCTTTGTGAGCATGTATATCAGGGAGCATATGTGGAGGTCAGGGCAATTTATGGGAACCAGCTCTCGCCTTCTCCCATGTGGGTGCATGAGATCAAATCAGGTCCTCAGACATGGCAAGACACTGAGCTATCTCACCAATATTACTTTTCCTCATGTTTAGAAACTTTTAGTTTAGCCATGGACAATGCAATGCCCCTACTTCCTCACCTAACAGGGGACAAAAGTACCCACTCCACAGGAGACTGACAATGTGAAATCATGTCACCTGGAGTGTACTCAATATAGTGCGTGGCCCACTGGGTGTGCACGGAAAGATGATGGTGGTGGTGGTGGTGATAATGATGGTGGAGGTGACAGCGATGGTGGTGATAATAGTATCAGCATCTGTAGTAACACAACTTCATGAAGGTAGGAGTAAATCATAGCTCATTATATCTCTTCAGCTCTCAGCTGACAGACTACCATATCAATGGGAGGCTGGCTGATGAGAACATTTAGGGAGTTAAGTGGGAGGGGCCCGGCACACAGGACACACATCTTTTCAACACTATCCTTGTAGATTTATTCTCAAGTATACCATAATTAACCGAATTCCTCCTCTGCCCCAGGTCCCAAGCAGCTCTGTAGAGGGAAGATGCACATCTGCCTTCTGTGAGGTAAGCAAGAGCCAAGGCGGTAGTGGCGGTGTGTGGGGAGCCCAGGTCTGCAGGCTGTGGGTCGTTACCTTGGCAAACACGGGCATAATTAATCCACAGCGCTCTCCTTTCATTAAGCCTTCGCGTTTATACCTGATTTAACTGCTCAATATAGGGCCACACACTATATTGAGTACACTCCAGGTGACATGATTTCACATTGTCAGTCTCCTGTGGAGTGGGTACTTTTGTCCCCTGTTAGGTGAGGAAGTTAACGGCCTGAGGGAGGCTCTGTCTGCTGCAGGGGACAAGCGTGTCTGGGACAGAATGGTTGGTAGAAGGTGGGAGCTGCCCTAACCCTCACCCAGGAACTGCAGGAGTCCCAGGCTCACGTGTGCATTGAGGACCTATGCTCGAATCTCTTGAGATTCCATGTATACCAGCAAAGAGAGTTTCTAGCTAGGGACCTTTTCCCCTGGGCTGATAGTCCCAGAGAATAGAGCACATGGAGGTCACAGCACAGGCCAGGGAAAGCTTGGGCCAGGATGGCAACAGTAGACTGCCTACATCATCCCCCTGCAAGCTCTCTGGCTTCAGGGGCCTAGAGTTTCCCTCTGGGCTGGGTGTGTGCTGTCCCAGTTGGAGAGAAGACACTTGTTTCAAGAGACAGGAGACCTGTATTTCTCTTGTGGGGACTGAGCCACAGGCAGACACACACACACATACCCTGCACACTCACACACGTTCACTCAGGTTCTCAAAGACAATGTTGGTGCAATCCTCTACCACCACCTCTCCCTCCTCCCCTTTCCTCCTCCTCCTCCTCCCTCTCCTCCCCCTCCTGCTCCCCCTTCTCCCTCTCCTCCTCCCCCTCCTCCTCCCCCTCATTCCCCTCCTCCACCTCTCCTTCCTCCCTCCCCTCCTCTCCCTCCTCCTCCCTCTTCTCCCCCTTCTCTTCCTCCCTTTTCTCCCCCTCTTCCAGGTTTTGTTTTGCTCCAAAGCAATCTTGCCCTTGCTTCAGCTCCCCTCTGGGCTCATTGAACTGCCATCTTTTAGGAACCAACAGCTAGCCTCCAGTGCTCTCTGGGAAGTGTCCAGACACCTGTTGGCAGACACCAAGTGATAGCAGCTGCCCCCCCCCCCCCGACCCTGTGTACTCACCTCCTGAGCAGCATCCCAAGTGAACCATCCCTGAGGACCCCCCCCACCCCCCGCAGGATTGTGACACAGAGGGAGCGTTAACCCCTTCACCACCCATGCTCTCCAGAGCTTCTTCATTTCCTTCCCTTGCCTCCTCCTTAGCTCTCCTCCCCATCTCCCCAGGGCTATGTGCTGCAGAGATGCCTGCACAATCTCCATGATGCACTTGACGATCTTGTGCAACTAATGGTTTAAAATCTTACAGGAAGGATAAGCCAAGCCAGGAGACATGGCTAGCACCCAATGGGACGACAACGATGAGCCCAGGCCATCAAATGATGACTGGCACAGGCCAGAAGGGGTGCTTGGGATCAGACTTGCACCCAACAGCGGAAGGAAGCTATTACAGCATGGCTCTGAGTAACCGGAGATTTTTAGGGAGGAACATCGGATTTGGGTTTAGCACCCACAGCAGCCCCGCATGTGAGTGAGAGGCCAGGCTTAGAGCCAAGCACTTGACTTCCTCCTCTTGTTTAATCCCCATGAGGGAAGATAATAGCCACCTAGCTTACATATGAGGGACCAAACCCAGAGGTCAGGGAACTGCCAAGGCCACAAGGCTAGGCAGGAAATTACAAGCCAGTTCTGTGGATTCCTAAACCCTGGCTTTGAAGCATAAGGTGTTAAGGCTTCCTTCTGCCTTGTAATTTGCATATACAAGAAGGGAAGCCTGGAAGGCAGCCTCCTCAAACAGATGGCACACCCTGCTCAGGTAGCGCACCAGGCTCAAGAGGGAGAACCTGAGTGTGGTGCCCAGACTTTCGTGGGCCACTGTCTCCCAAGACCTAAACTCTTCCACGAGGATGAGTGTACAAGGTGAGCTCCTATGAAGTAGCCAGTCAGGCTTGGAGGTGATTAGAAGCCCCCTCCCCTACCTCTCCTCAGGCTGTGAAACCAGGAACTAAAATGGAAGGACACTGGCCAAGTGTATGATCTGAGTGAATCTCCAGCCCTGAGTGGCGACATGGCACTCAGAACTGCTCAAAACTCCTTAAGTTTGCAATCTAACTAGACAAAACATACTGTCACTCCCTCCCTAAAGAATTAATTCAATCACCTGGGTAGGAAAAATGCCCCTGCCAGAAATCTAAGGAAATATGAGGAAATAGCACAAAGCCCACCTAAAATGCAGGTTGATTCAATGGTCTGATGGAAGTGGTCTCCTCCATGGTGAGCCACCACTGACCACTCCTCATGAAAGAGCTCTCCCCTCTATGGATCATGTGCCCACTGGTCAGGCTCACCCTCACCTCATTTCAATCTCTAATAAACTATCTATCTTCTGTAGTGAGCTCTATGTGTCCTCTGCATTCACCGAGCTGAGATCCTGAGGACCAGGGAGGCAAATGGAGGCCAGACCAAGATCACAATAACCCTTTGGTTTCCCAGGACCCGCTGTGGGAAGCCTGAGCCATCTTCGGGCAGAGGCAGAAGAGGCTCCTGTAATCCTGCCTCTTGACTTTAGTACTGTCGAACCTGTGATTTGCTGATCCAAGACTTTCCACTCAAGTTTAATCAGCAAACATGTGCCAAGCAGAAAGTGCTAGAAATGATTGGAAGAAATCCTCCTTTGGGAATATTTTAGTCTTCTATGACTGAGAGACAAAAATGCCAATGTAAATTACACACACACACACACACACACACACACACACACACACACACACTACACACACATCTTATTAGAGTGGCTTACAGACTTGTGGTTCAGCTAGTTCAACAATAGTAGTCTATGAATGAAAGGTCCAGGAATCCAGTAGTTGTTCACGCCATGAGGCTGGATGACTCAAATGGCCTTCAGAATCTTCCAGAATAACAAAGAAATAGGCTCCATTGCCAATGAAGAAATGGACTTTCAGGCAAGATGAGAGCAAGTAGGCAGAGAGAGAGAGAGAGAGAGAGAGAGAGAGAGAGAGAGAGAGAGAGAGAGAGAGAGAGAGAACTTTCTTTTTTTTGTTTTGTTTTGTTTTGTTTTGAACCAACTTTATTATTTATTTAATGGAGGTGAGACCAAGAAGCGGAAACTGAGCGCACACACCACGGGGCCCACAGAGGCTGTTATGTTTATTGTGCAGACAGTGATAATCCACTAGAGAAGGTATTGCCACAAGCAAGCCGTCCAAGTACAATCACAGACAGCGACTCTACACAAGGAACAGAGAACGAAGTCAGAGGGCGCACAAAGGAACGGGGAGAAAGTTGGATGCAGTTAATCGTCTTGATAAGTTCTCCTGCAAACATGCTTAGCTTGCAGAAATGGTAGAGAAGTTAGCTGTCCAGTCTTACTTAGCTGTGACCAACAACAGTAAAAAACAGTCTTATAAAATTTAGAGAGAGAACTTTCTTATTCTGTGTTCTTTATATAGGCTTCCAGCAGAAGGTGGGTCCCAGATTAAAGGTATATCTTCCCACCTCATAAGATCCAGAACAAAAAAATGGGCCTCCCCACTTCAAGTGACAAGACTTTAATTCCTCACCAAGGTACCCAGCTGCCTGGGTTTAGTTAATTCCGTATGTAGTCAAGTTGACAACCAAGCATAGTCATCACAATGATCATGAAAGGATCGACTTGCAGACCCTCCCTACAATGGGACATTGGCCCAGCAGGAAAGGACACGTCAGCTGAGAACATGGAAGGTTTATAGACATGGAACAACGCAGTTTGTGCTTGAAATTACAGCAGGCCCAGGGTGTTGGAACCAATCTCAGAGAGGGTGGTTGGAAAGGATGGTAGGGGCCAGGAGGGACAGAGGATCTTTTATATTCTGCATCGTAAGGGCACAGTAGTATTTCACGCTGTAGAAGGGAACCTGAATGCACGCTATAAAGAGGCACTTGCATGCTGCTTGCCGATGGTTTCTGTGTTCTCAGTTAATTCTTAGCCTAGATATAACTTCCACTGTGAGGAAGGCAAGATGCAGTGGTGGTCTTGGGCACATACAGTCCCGGCAGGGATGTGCCAGCCACCATAAGCAAAGAACACAAGCATCATGCATGTCAGGCTGACCACCTGACAGAGGGAACAGACTCAGGAACGATTTGCTCCTTGGCTCAGACTCTGTGTTGAATGTGCTGGTGGGAGATGGGGCAGGGAAGGCAGATGTTCTGGGATGCTGCCCTCTACAACCTCGTATTTCTGGCTCTCTAAATAAGTCATAGTTTCAGATTCACTTCCTGCACTCTGCCTAGGGCATTTGTGGAGACAGGCATCAGGGACTCTAGCATTCCAGTTACAGTGATGTTGGTGAGTGAGCAGGGCCAAGGCTGGGGGAGCTTTCCTGGCTGAAGGGCTTGGGCTCTCATTCCCTTAGAAGGACCAAAAGGCTTTCTGGCTCACTTTCTGAAGCATTACTCTGGCTACACGTGGTGGTTTTCACTGGCGGAGACTGAAAATGAGAGTGGTGAGCGCTATGCTCGATTTTATCCTAGATGTGGTGAGAACCCCAGATCAAGACATTGGCTAATGACAGAAATGGGGTCGATAAACTCTAAAAGGGACCAGGTACTGAGGAGAAGTCTCAGTGGTTCAAAGAACAAACTGTACCTGCAGAAGACTCCAAGTAGGTGGTAGGTGGCTTACAACAAACCACATGTAACTCCAGCTCCAAGGGATCTAGTACCTCTGACGTCCATAGGTGCCCGAACTTATGAATACACACACACACACACACACACACACACACACACACACACACACACACACACAGTTAAAAACAAACAACTTTTTAAGGAACAAGATGGTGGAAAGCTTTGGAGGGAGCAGACTAGTGTCTGTGTGTGAGGTTTACCTTCGTCTAAGTTTGGGGTGTAGGTAAAGATACAGGTTATCGAGAGCAGATGAAGGCTCGGGTCATTTGGAGACTTGTATTTTTGATGCCCAGTGACTTCCAGGAAGATGTTCCTGATAGGTACTGCCATGATTGGGACACTGTCGACAGCTTAGGGACACATGAGCTATGCATGAATTCATCAAAGACAGAGGGAGGTAGAGGTGGTTTGTTAGCTACAGTGTGGTCCCAGGCATTCTAAGGTGACGTGATTTAAGGTGTGGGGTAGAGGGGGTTGTGCAGGCAGTCGGACAGCAATTCAATGTCAAGGTTCCCCACAATAATTGCAGCTGGGCTTACACAGTCAGTAACAACCTGGCCTTGGGGGAGTGATGGTCTTCCCACATCAAAACTGCTAGGCACTACCACCCATTCTAAACTGACATCTCTGTTTAGCAGACAGACCTGGTTATGGCTAACTCCTTCTGGTCAGAGACAACAAGTCTCCCTTGGAGACAACTTCATGTCAGAAGCAACCCCCCTGCTGTCAAACAACCAGTGCAGGCAGCCCTGTCTTGGATGGCTTAAATTCATCCAATGCCCGATTGGAAAGGATAGCTTGTCTCTCCCCACTTCCCCACCCTGACCCTTGCCACAGGGGATGAGGTGAGAACCTGCCGACCTACATGCATGTCATTTGAGTCAAGTGGGCTTAGCCTGGGGCTTGGTGTGCACAGAGCTCTGCTCATCTCTCAGCTCTCTCCCCTCAAGTAGCATCCCCCAAGAGGGATAGGAGTCCTAAGAGGGCCGGCCCATTGCAGAAAGGCTGGTGGACTGAGGGAGGAAATCAAAGCAATCTCATGGTCCCCCACCATCATGAATCCCTTGGGAGGTGGACATTCTGGAACATGGGGAGGCCCTCCCGAAAATGTGCCTAGCCTGCTCCATCAAAGACAGGGCTTGTTAAGTGGAGTGTCAACGCGTGCTCAGGCTAAGGCAGTGCAGGGCATTTTGATGAATACATGCATGGAGGTTCTGAATTTCTACACAGAACTTCAGTGAGCCAGCAGAGTAGGGAGGCTGCGTGTGTGTCCCTGCGCCTGCAGGACTGGCGGGTGCATTAGCTCACTTGCTAATCCTGGTGGTTTTGGGCTTCCGTGCAGAGCCTACATACATGTGAGGGGAGCCAGTGTAACTATGCAAGGCCTTTCTTTGTCACATGGAGGCTGTATTAGTCCCCGAAAGCTCTAGAGACATCAACTCTCTGCAGCAAGCCTTAGTCACTGCGTCACAATTAAGGGACTCATTTTCCAGGTGCCTTTCCAATTGATAGTATTGACGAAGTGTTGAAACTTACTTATTTTAGTGACACATAAAGCTTTTCCTTTTAGTACATTTGAGTTTAATTCCAATAATATTTCCATTAAGGACCTGTAATTAAAGCAGTTAATGAGGATCTGTAATTCACTTATCTAGATTTGAGGGTTTTTTTCTTTTTAAAAAAAGGAACAGAGAAGAGAAAAAAAATGCATTTGTGGAACTCAGCTCAAATTCCAGTCTAGTGTTAAATGAACATTACGATTTTTTTCTGGATATCTTAATTGAACCTCATTTTTTAACAGGAATATTAAGCAAAAATTAAATTAAGCAGGTAATTTCCCTTTTAGAATGAAGGGGGGAAGAAAGCAGACTTGGAACACCCATTAGCAGGATAAGGTTGAGTCAGGTCTGAGGACAAATGTGCCATGCTGCTTTAGTAAAGGTGAAGAGATCCCACCCACACGGAGAGTTCAGGACACAGCCTTGGGAGAGTTCTAGTCTTCCAGGCCTCCCCGTTCTTGATCTCATCCAGGGCAGGCTCAGACTGGTCACCTCAAATGAAGACAGTAAAATCAGCTCCAATGTCCAGTGAGGGCCAAGCTAAGTTAGACCAAGAAGAATCAGAGACCCAGGAAGCTCACATTTGCACTTTGGGTCTTCCCATGGCCTTCTGGGTAGGGATTATTTGCTCTGCATCACTGCTGGGGGAGATACCACTCTGAGGAGTCCCAGCATGGCAATAGGTCAGTTCAAAGGCAGAAGTGGTCACCTGGGTCTTTCAAGAAGTCCCCAGAGATCAGACAGGGTGTCCCCGGAATCCCCAAGACTCAACACCACAAGATAAATGGAAGCAGGCTGGGGTTGCCTGAGCCTTGAGTGAAAGTGAACAGGAATAAAAGCTATCTGCGCATCTTGAACAGCAGCCAGGACCTTCCAGACAAAGTGGCCGAGTAGAGGGACTCTCCAGGGGTGGACTTGTCTCAGCAGCTTTACACAATCATGCTTGCTGACAGCAAATGATAGCTGGGGTTTTGCAGGCCACTCATGTGACCCTGTCCACAAAGACACAAACTCTGAGACCCAGGGAGGGTGTTTCCGCAGATGCTGGGTGTCCCCCTAGGCCCTGGGTGGTGACGATACACAGCAAGGACAAAGCTGGTGACAGAGATTAGGTGTGACAGTAAGTGATTTCAGGCAAGTGAGAGTTGGTAACAGACAGGTGGAGCAAGGCTAAGTCCAGGGATCCAGCTGCGGTGGGTGGGGGGAGGGGACTGCCAGCCCCCAGCCCGGGGATTCTTTCCTTACTGCAGCCTCCCCCCTCTCTCTGACACTTGATTCAAGGCCAAGGGACACGGAATAATGGTGTCAGAGAACCCACTCCTGAAAGCTTCCCTCGTGGGGGTCTCCACTTAGGGCTACTTCTGATTTAGTGGTGAAAATGTAGCACCACCCTTCGTAGAATGGGTCCAGGAATAAGCCAACCCTTTACTCCACAAACATTGACCCCTGGTTCACATCCTGACAAAACAGACTGACTGCTGACTTCATCTTCTCCTGAGGGACAAGGACTAAAACTAATAGGAGAACAAGAATTTTTACAGTGTGTTTGGAGCTGACAAGAACTGTGGGAAAAGAGAATTCAGAATAGGTTGGAGACGTTGGGGCTCAAAGAGAGAGTGACAATTTTATTTTAAATTTTATTTTTATTTTATTTTAAATTTTATTTTTATTTTATTTTAAATTTTATTTTTATTTTATTTTAAATTTTATTTTTATTTTAAATTTTATTTTTATTTTATTTTAAATTTTATTTTTATTTTATTTAAATTTTTATTTTACTTTAAATTTATTTTTATGGAGATGGGTGTTTTGCCAGCACGTATGTCTGGGCACCGTGTGCAGATAGTGCCCACAGAGGCCAGAAGAGGGTATTAAATCCCCTAAAACTGGAGTTAGGGACGGTTGTGAGCCACAGTTTGGGTGCTGGGAACTGAACTCAAGTCCTCTTCACCTGCAGCCAGTGCTAGTAACCACTGAGCCACCATCTGCCCAGCCCTGGTGATTTATTTTATATTGGTGGAGTCAACTCCATGGTGATAAGGAGCTAGCTCTGCAGTCACTTCAGAGGAGCGGTTCAGTAGAGGGAAAGGCTCCCTAATGCCCCTGAAGCCATGACACCCAGAAGGACCAAGATTGGCTTGAAGCTCAGGAGTGTGTGAAGGGGACTATGCCAGAGGAGGGGTCAGGCAGTAACAGGGATGCTATGGGATGCAGTCCTAGCCTCTCTTCCTCATGGCAAGGTTCTTGATGGAAAAGATGTAGCTTTTAAGAGGCGGGATCTGGCTGTGCCTTCTGAATGACCTGGCTGATAAGGAACTCAGTGAGGAGCCGAGAAGCCCAACTAACAGTGGCTGTACAGAGCGCTTAGAGCCCCCAGCTACCGATTCCAGGACAGAAGTGCTGGCAAACTTGCTCCCATAGGGGCGGGGCAGGGGGGCTGGGGGCGGCGTTACTTTTGCATGCCAGGTAGTCTGATGCATAGCTGCTTAGCCTGCCGCCAGAGACCCCCCATTTGAAAAATCTGCTGACTACTAGCAGGCTCTTGTGTAACCTAGAGTGCAGTTTTGTTTGTTTGTTTGTTTGGTTGGTTCTGTTGTTTTGTTTGTTGTTGTTGTTTAAGTAGCCTTGTGAGTGCGGGCTTACAGGTGAGAGCCTTCATACTGGGACTCACATCCTTGAAGCCTGCTGACCATGATCCCCCTGTGGCATGCCCCCCTCAGGGGAAGGCCCTGGCTCCTTATGGCCCTCCCCATAGGTACAATGAGTGAGAGGGCAGTCTACAGCTCAGGGTACTTGGCACACTAGTCACACAACACTAGACATTCCATGAGGGACCAGGGTGTATGACACTTTTAATTCTCAGGCAAATGCTTGAGTGGTGTAACAGGGCAGGAAAGCCAGGGCCACACCTGCCGGCACAGGAGAAGCACGGCTTCCTTTGCTTGTCCCGGACCACCAGCCTGAGCCATTTATTACCTGGTCCTTCCTCCTGGGTTTGTTACAGTGAATGAATGACAGGAGGTCCGCTGCTTAGTGCTGCCGCAGAGAGACATGGGGCAGGGACCCTGTCTGATGGCTTGAAGGATTTGCTGACAGAACAGTTGTGGTCAGGTGAGAGGAAGGAGGTGTCTCCATGAGTGGATGAATGGAAAAGCATGGTTAACTGAGCCCTCTGCCCAAGTCCTCCAGGCACACGAACACACATGCACACACTCATACACAGCACACAGATTAGCATGCCGTTGTGCACACACCTGTGTAAAATATTACAATTAAACTCCTCTCCCCAAACCCCGGGCCTAGCTTCAAACGAATGAGACTCAAACTATTATATTTCTTTATTAGGCTTTGCGAAATTACTGGGGGATTACCCCTAATCTAAATTTTTAATGCTATTCTGGCTACTAACCCATCAGTGCTCCCCGAATACTTGCTGCATTTCACTCTGGCACAGGTTGCTGGTCCATCATGAGGAATGGAGACCTCCCGTTTGCTCCATCTTCTCCTCCTCCGTGAATATTCTCTCCTCCTCCTCCTTCTCCCTCTCTCTCCTCCTCATGGTCCCTACCTGCGACCCCCAGCCCGGTAACTCAAACTCCACCTCTCTCCAGTCCCCCCAGTAATTGGCTACGGCCAGTTTTATTTAACCAATAGTTTTACATTGGGGAGTGAGATTTACACAACAAAGGCCGGTAGACATGAGGATTGGCTCTTCTTGGAGCTACTATGTCTTGAGGCACAGAACAAGCAGCAGGAAAGTAACCTCCTACACACATGTACGTACACACATGCCTACGCAGAGGCATGTAGGCACACATGCGCATGTGCTCACACACACAGTTTCTGGCATTGTACTCTGCAGTTAACATTTGCCTCAATCTCCACCTGCTTTCACCCTAGGAGGCACATCTCAGTGGGGGATGGCATTCCACCCCAGGTTCCACACGCCTGGCTTCCTTGTTGGGCCAACACTGCCACTGATCGTGTGACTAGTCTGAGAGAGCCCAGGCCCTCAGCTGAGCCACAGCAGCCTCATCATCTCACGTTGACTTCAGAGCTGATGATCGCGGCTTTATCACAGGCCCATAAAGTCCCACACGGCCATGAATCACGAGCACTGTGCCAGCCGGCACCGGAAGGCCTGCCAACTCTGGAGGACTTCTGCCCAAGAGGCAGCTGCTGCTGTAGTTCTTCTGAGGTCACCTTCTCCACTGCAGGTGCCTGCCTGCTCCTCCTGGAAGCTAGGGAGCTCTTCATTTCCCACCTCTGAGGAAGAGTGACGGGCTGTCAGCCTCTTAGTGATAGATTAGTGTCCCCGAACAAACAGCAGCCAAAGTGGCCTCCAGACCACTCTGTGGTGGAACATGACTTTAAATTCCTAATCCCCCTGGATCTACCCCCACGGTGCTCAGATTATAGACATGTACCACCAGACCCAGTTTATGCCATGTTAGGGATGCAACCCAAAGCTTCATGCCTGCCAGGCAAGCTCTCTACCAGCTGAGCTACACCCCGACCCCCGAGCTGGGGTTCCAAATCTAGACATTCAACGCTTGGGCCTACTGTTTACCAGTTGTGTGGCCTGAGACAAGCCATGGAAGCTGTTCTAACCTCCACTCCCTCATCTGTAAAACCAGAATTGAAGAAGTTACATGAGATAGTATCTACAACATAGCCTCTCATGGTATATTTATGGAGAACATGAAAACAGTCCTTCTTAGGTATATTTATTTTTTTTAAAGATTTATTTATTTATTATATATAAGTACACTGTAGCTGTCTTCAGACACTCCAGAAGAGGGCGCCAGATCTCGTTGTGGATGGTTGTGAGCCACCATGTGGTTGCTGGGACCTGAACTCTGGACCTTCGGAAGAGCAGTCGGGTGCTCTTACCCACTGAGCCATCTCACCAGCCCCTTAGGTATATTTATATTAGTTAAGCCAAGAGTCAGACAACAGTGGTCCCAGACAAGCATCCCAAGGCTCTAGTGGTGGGAGAGGAGTTAAGCTGCCAGTTGGGACACTGGAGAAAACCTAATTCTGCAAAAGGGCAGGACTGGACACACCTACAGCCCAGACAGGCTGCTTAGCATGGATGGGGGCATGCTTCCTTTACAGGGGTAAGCCTGGGAGCCTGGAGCCCTCTGTGCCTTTGTCTTTCTCTCCATCCGGCAATTAATCAAGGAGGGAGGCTTGGAAAGTTCCCTCCAGCTGTTGCCACAGCTGTTCTTCAGAGCCTAGGGTACCTGGTAAGGGAGGGGATACCCAGCTGAGTAGACTCCCGCTTTAAGGAGTCATTGAGCAGTTCACGTGTCCACTGAGGTCCATTTCCGTCTCTATGCAAGTAAACAAAACAATGGAGTGTTGCATCTCCTGAGCAGATCCCGGGCTGTCCAACACAATTGCGGAGGAGGCCTGGAGGGTCTTATCTCACTAGATTGGATTGGAGCAGAATGGGAATATTTGGTTTCTGCACAAAAAGGAGCTACTTGGTCCTCCCACAAAGCCTTGATAAAGAACCTCTCTGCCTTGGAGTCTTTGATCTTCCCACCCATCCCTAGGCTCTGCCCCTCCCCTGCCACATACCTTCTTCTTGGCCTTCCCAGCTCCCAGCTGTGGTGGCTGGATTTGGCACAAGACCCTTACTTCTCTTTGGCCAGAGTTGGGTCCCATAGTTAATTCTGGCTGCTGTGTGGGCTGGGAGCCCCGACAAGGCATTTTCCTTGCTTTATTTGGGGAAGGAGTGGGTGTGGCTGCCTCCCCATCCCGCCTGAGGAGAGCTTTGTAAACAGCAGTCAAGTCAGAAGTGGGAGGTTTGCCTGCCCTGCAGAACCCTGCCCATGGCAGCCCTAAGCAAGAGCCTAATTACTAATTGTAATTTATCCCTGAGTTGGTGATTTGGGGAGAGACGCTGGGGATTCATCGCTGCCTGTGAGCAGCAAGAGGCAAAGGCAAGATCATTTATTTCTTCTTTCAAAAGATCCTTATGAGGCATGTCTTTTATGGCCGCACACTCATTATTTTTCAAATGCATTCAAGTATCCTTGATGTATTGCGAGGAGTCTGTTTTTTTGTTTTTTGTTTTTTGTTTTTTTTCAATGAAGCACTTAGAGAAAAAAATACTTACAGGTACAACCCAGGGAGCCTATGGAGTGGGCTTTGCTGTTTTGCAGGGAACACTGTTGTTGGTAGCTGCCACTCAGAGATGGGATGTCACCTGTCTTTGGTATCTGGTACCATAGGCCAGGCCATCTCTCTGGTCCAGGGGATGGTGGCCTGAATACCATGGTGGGGAAGAGCTAAAGGACCTGTCATACCCAGGAAAAATCTCCCTAACCTCAAATGACTAACTTCCCATGATGTCATCCCTCAGCCAAAGCAACATCCCTGCTTCCTCCTGAGTGCCAGGCTTATAGGCATGTATCACCATACTGGATTTATGTGATGCTGTGGCTAGAATCCAAAGTTTTTATCAAGCACTCGATCAACTGAACTACATCCCTAGCCTGTCAGCTGGCTGCTGAAACACTGAAACAATGTACCCTGCAGTTTATAAACAAACCAACTGCCTCCAGTTCCCTTGGGGATTTCCCCTGCTGCTGTCCGGACCTCTTGAATGAGTCCTCTCTATTCCTAGCAAATAAATGGTTAATCTGTGGTGTCACGGGCAGCTGGGGATGTGTGTGTCTTGAGGCCCTTGTTCCTCTTCTGCTCCCACCAGCTATTAAACAATTGGCCTCAGTTCTTTCCAGTTGTAGTCCATGGAAGAGAGAGAGAGAGAAAGGAAAAGATGGAAACAGAGTCAAGAGTGCATCCCATGGCATCATTTAGCCACATTTGTATCCACACAAGAGCAACATGTTAAAATAGCATCTGCCAATAAAAACCCAACTCCAACAAATGCACAGCATCACCTGCAGCTTTGGTCTGGGGAACATGCTACACTGCAAGGTTCTTCCCTGCAAGGTCCTCCCTGGCACCTTGTCTGCAGAGCATCCAGTCTGAGAATTAAGGCTCCAAAGTGCCATTGGCAGAACATCCCTGCCCAGTTGGGCATGTGGCAGTTGGAAAGTCAAAACCATCCCAACCATATCCACATGTAGGTTTGGAAAAAGCCCAGCTCATACTTCCTGCCAGTTCCTTGGCTTCCTGGCCACATGGCCCCAGCCCAACAGGGCTCTTTTTCCATCGTTCAAATCTGCTCATGGGGCTGCTGTGTCACACTCATGGGCAACTGAGTCAAGTTCAAAGCTACAATGTCCCCTTGAGAGCTGTTATCTGTTCCTGTCTCTTGTTTTGCACTGCCTTGGGTCTCATGTCCCTTTCTATCTATTCTATCTAGTATTGCAACTCTTTATATTCATGGTGATATATATATATATATATATATATATATATATATATGTGTGTGTGTGTGTGTGTGTGTGTGTGTGTGTGTGTGTTCATGTCTGTGTATATATGTGTGTGTTAATGTCTCTCTCTATATATATATATATATATATATATATATATATATATATGTGTGTGTGTGTGTGTGTATGCATGTGTATTCATGTCTCTCTATATGTGTGTGCATGTACATGTGTGTGTATATATGTGTATGTGTACATATAAGTGTGTGTTCATGTGTGTGTATATATGTGTATGTGTACATATAAGTGTGTGTTCATGTGTGTATATATGTGTGTATTTGTGTGCATACCTATTCTACTTTGCTTTCTGTTTCTATGATAAAACATTCTGACTAAAAGCAGCTGAGGGGAAGAAAGGGTTCACTCCTTTCTATTCCAGGTCACAGCCCACTACAGGAGGAAGGGCTTGAAGGCAACTGGCTTGGTATTCCACATGGCATTATCTCTGACCAAGGACTCATTTAATAGCCAAAAGAAGTTCCACAGAACCCATGGAAGGTGCTGCTTGATAGTTGGCTTACAGGCTGGATATATTCAGTTAGCTTTCTCATACAGTTCAGGACCCAAGCCTAGGGGTAGTGCCACCCACTGTGGACTGGACCCTTCTACATTAGTTAGCAATCACAACAATCTCCCACAGACCAGTCCAATAGATGGATCTTCTCAAGTGAGGCTTCCTCTTCTCAGATGATCTTAGCTGCTATCAAAGCTAACAAAAATCAAACGAGCACAGCAGGCTAGCTCTCCCACCAAGCTAACCTCTGCTGCCTTCATGGTATGGAGACTCTGGCCACCCACTAGCATTCTTTTCCATTCCAGACACCCTGGATGTCAACATCGGGATATCTTATATTCTGAGAACCCATGCTGTGCTTCTAGAAGCCAGGTTTATTTTGGTGACTCCATAGGCTATTTTTGAGGTAGAGAGAGGGAGAGGGAGAGGGAGAGGGAGAGGGAGAGGGAGAGGGAGAGGGAGAGGGAGAGGGAGAGGGAGAGGGAGAGGGAGAGGGAGAGGGAGAGGGAGAGGGAGAGGGAGAGGGAGAGGGAGAGGGAGAGGGAGAGGGAGAGGGAGAGGGAGAGGGAGAGGGAGAAAGAGGAACACATGTATGTCTCAAAGCCTGCTATCATTTCTATGGGTTTTTTTGTATGTTTGTTGTTTGTTTTTTAGCCTGTAAGCCTATGTTCTCTTTGCTTTCATTATCACAGCTGCTATTGGTTAAACAATCATAGATTAATTTGATGTAGACTGTGTTAAAATGAAAGAAATGAAGAGAAGAGAAGGAAGGTGTAAAGGAAGGAAGAAACAACAGCGGCATTTTAGCTAGACAAATCTAGTAGCCATGATTTTGTTATATAGGATTATCTCTCAGATGTTGGTACCTATTCAGTTAGAAGACACCAGTTTGGGTGTAGTGGAACTTTGAATAAGGAAAGGTGATCTTAGCACATGTATAGAAACAGCAGGCCCTCCGTGAGGTATCCTGGATGAAAATGGAGTAGCAAGGGGAAGGAACAAATGAGGGGCAGACTCAGCACCAAAGGAGAAACATCTACAAACTATGTCTATAGAGGAAAGGGGGAAAGAAGAAAAAATGAGCCATGATGAACTTCTTCCACCTCTGCCTGGTCTAGCCATCGCTTTGGTCATGAAAGTGAGACAGAGGCCACACCCCCAGCCTTTCAGATGGCATGCAGAGGTCAGAGGTCAGA
Organism: Mus caroli; assembly: GCF_978045245.1. NCBI lineage: Eukaryota > Metazoa > Chordata > Mammalia > Rodentia > Muridae > Mus > Mus caroli. The sequence continues at coordinate 46,026,761 of NW_028227273.1, forward strand.
GGTCAGCTCAGGTATCATGTTCAGGAACTATCCACCTTGTTTGTTAAAGTGTCTCTCACTGGCCTGCATCTCAGCAAAAAGACTAGGCTGGCTAACTGGAATTCCTATCTCTCTCAAACTGGGATGACAGACACATGACACCATTGAGACAGGGTCTCATGTCTCAGGCTGGTCTTGAACTCATATAGCTGTAGATAACCTTGAGTCCTGATCCTCCTGCCTCAGTTTTCCAGATGCTAGATCCATAGATGTGTGTCACCATGGCCAGCTGAAAACAGCTTTCTTAAGAAGAGAAAGGCAGCCACTGAGGCTTCGAGATGACTTTGCAGTTAAGAGAGTCTCCCTACGCCTCTAGAAAGACCTGCATTCAGTCCCCAGCTTCCATCTCAGGTGGAGCACTTCCGTCCCCAGCTTCCATCTCAGGTGGAGCACTCTGTCTATAAGTCCTCAACTCCAGAGGAATCCGACACTCTTTTCTGGACTCCATGGATACATGCATATATGTGACATTCACACACATGCACATAAAATTTTTAAAAATAGACCTCTTTTAAAAGGTGGTCACTAGAATAAATAGTTTAATGTTCTCCTCAGCTTTAGCTACTACCACTCCACTTCATAAAGTAACTCAGTGCTCTATGGTCCAGACAGATGAGAATCCATCAAGGAACAAGAGAGCGGGGAAGGCCCTAAAGAACATGCAGTCCCACATGTTCTCTTGACAGACAAGAAAACTAAGACTCCAAGAAGGAAGAATAACAGCTCACCTAGATCACACAGCAAGTTGTTTTTAATTGATTAATTGGTCTTGCCTGTCAATTTAGCACAATATAGAGTCACCTTAGAGGTGGGTCCTGGTGGGAGATTGGCTAGGCCAGGCTTACTTATGGTTGTCTTGCTTGTTAATTGATTTGTGAAGAGCCAGCCTACTGTGGGAGGCACCATTCCCTAGGCATGACATCCTGGACTGTATATGTGAGAAACCAGCTGTGCACTAGCAAGCAAGCATGCATTCATTTCTCTCTGATCTTGACTGTGGTTGTGATGGGATTAGCTATCTCAGGTTTCCATTGTGAATTCCTCACAATATAGACTGCAGCCTGGAATTGTGAGCTAATATAAGCCTTTGCTCCTCTTAAGTTGGTTTTCATCAAGATATTTACCACAGCGACAGCGATGAAACTGGGTCATTGCTAGACCTCCATTTTCAAAACCCTCCAGGCACTAGATTCTGTTAAAGGGTGACAAAGCTCTCTCAAGGGTCAGATTGGAGTTTCTACCTGTGGTTTGTCATCTGTGATTTGTGGGAATCCCGATTCCTGCATTCCCACCCACTTGCCACTGTCTGAGGACAAGATCCTGTATGTCTTCGTAAGCTCAGCTGATGCTTTGAGCTGCAAGGATCAGAAGTGTTCATTTTAATTGGCTCTAGGCAGTAAGGTTAAAGGCCACCAGTAGTGTCTGGAGCAGGATGCCCAGAGTATCAGTATCACCATAGCTGGATCAACCCATGACTCAGAACCAACTCGCTTTTCTGACTTTTCAGTCTACCCTCTCTACCCTATTGGCTCAGTTTCCTTCATGCTCCAAAGATGGCTGTTACATTCAAGGAACTACTTGTACACCCAGTGATCTCATACCATGGACATCAAGCTATGATGGAATTTTCTATGTCAACGTACACTCTAGGTGGTGCCTTACTTGTCCCTAGCTGTGTGTCCTTGAGCAGGTTACTTTGCCTTTCTGTGGCTTGGATTTTGGGAACAAAACAAACTTGATCTCTTGTACTACAAAGATAATATATTTGTATATGTAAAATATGCAAATAACGTCAAAATGGAAGAGACTTATCCCCAGTTAATGTCAGATAGCAGTAGCTGTTATTACTTATTACTTAATTCTCTCCCTATTTTGCAGATGTAAACACACACACACACACACACACACACACACACACACACACACAACCCCTAGACCTGACACCACTGCTTCATCTACTTTGTGGTTATTCTAGAACTGACCCTCAATTCTCAAGCCTTGGCACTTCACAAACCAAGCAGCAGCCCTCCCACTTAGGAAGATGAACATTCACACCATCCTCCTGCCGACATTTACCAGGCTGCTAGACACCACTCCTCTGGAAACATACCCTGATTGCTCCAAGCTGCCACCTAACTCTTCTCACTCCACCCTCTGTTCCCAAGCCCTCAGGGACTCCCAGGCTCCCACGGGTTATTGGTATCCCTTCTTAGACTCCAGAGAAGGAACCTTCTCTTGACATAATCTTTGAACTCTTCTTAAGAAACAAGACAATACCTGCCAGCATTAGGCAGTGTTTTCTAGAGAAGCAAAACCAACAGGATGGAGAGAGATGGAGAGAGACAGAGAGAGATGGAGAGAGGCAGAAAGGCAGAGAGAGACAGAGACAGAGAGAGACAAAGAGAGAATGAATGGACAATTGAAGAGATTTCATTTAATGGAATGGCTTGCAATCAGTATGGGCTGGGGAATCTAACAATGGCCATCAGCATGCTGGAGAAGCTAAAAAACCTAATAGCTGTCCAGCCCCCAATACCTCAGCAGTCCCAGTTTGGGGCTGATGGCCTAGAGGATTCCTTTGGTCCATGTTGGAACTCAAAAAAGCTATAATCTGATATTGGTGAAGGATGCAGAAGCAGCAGCAGCAGCAGCAGAGGTAGATGCACTTACCACCAGGACGTGAAGGCAAGCAAGAAAAAGCATACTGATCAGGGCCAGTCACCAGAGGGTACAACTCATCTTAGAAGAGGGTCTTGCCTTCCTATAAATGTCTTCACAGATCCACTCAGAGGCATGCCTCTTAGTTGATCCCAGACCTACTCAGGTCGATGATCAAGATTAACATTATGGAATTTCCATAGAACATTTCCCGTTTATTGAGCCACATATAATTGGATCTATATACATCGTGTCTACCCTCAAGGACTTTACAGAACAGCTGGAAACAATGCTCCCATGTCCAAGACACTTGGCCATCTAAATACCCCACGGCAAACAGGCTCCCAACTTCACATGGTTGCCCACTCCAACCATTCTTTATTTACTAACCATTCACTCCAACCATTCTTTATTTACATCTGTGTGCCTGGTATTCCTGGTGCCCCTTGGGAGCCAGAGCCATGCCTTTTGGTGGCAGCATCCCAAGCCCACTGCAGAGCTTGGCAACTCTGGAGTCTCAAACACTACAGTGTAATTCTGCTGACTGAAAGATCAAGCAAGATCATGGGCAGCATAAGAATGCTGCAGAGGATTTGTGTGAACTCTGCTTTGGTCCTTTCTCAGAACAACACCCCACAGACCTTGGTGACAACATGACAAAAGACTGAGTCCTCAATAGGCCATCCAGGCTGGGAAGCTGAGAGTAAAAGCCACACTTGGTTGGAGACGCCAAGCATGCTAGCCCAGAAGATAAACCTGTAATTAGCATCATCTTGCCCAGCACTTGTCCCTGGAAGGGAAGCTGCATCGAGGAAGGATGCAGTGGAGGAGAGATTACGTGTGCCTTTGGGTCAAGCAGCTTGACTGAGATGCCAGGAAGGAGTTTCCTTCTAGAAAGCATCCTAATCAGACACCCTTTGCAGGGCTGATGCTTGCCACACTGTGCAGCACCTGTTGCCGCTGGCTTTCTCTGGTGATGGCACATGCTGATGCTCCCTGAGTGTCCTCGGGGTCTCACATGCTGCCTCAGCCAAGCCTGAGGTCCACAGGGCATGGAGCCTCCTGCCCAATCTCAGAGGAGGAAACTAACTCTCAGGGAGGTCAAAGGCCCTTCAAGGGCTTCTGCCTGTAATCCCTAAACTCAGGAGATTAAGTCAGGAGGGTCAACGTGAGTTTGAGGACAACCTGGACAAAGGAGTGAGACCTTGTTTCAAAAACAAAACAAAATAAAAACCTTGGCCAATGGTTCCTGGCTTGGAAGGCCAGAGCTCTTGGTCAGAGCTCAGAGCTTCCACGAGCCACTTTGGCTGGGAAGAAAATTAAATCCTGGAGATTCCTGACTTTCTGTTTTCTGGTGACATAGCAGTTTGTCCCCAGCAACCATGATCTCAGAGTCACTGTTTTTCCATCTGTCTTTATGGAGGCTGTACTGAGAGTGTCCATGTTCGCATGTGTGTCTGTGTGTTATGTATGTGTCTATATAAACATGTCAATGTGGTGTATGTATGTTTATGCCTATATCCCCTTCTGTTCTTTATGTGGATGTTTGTGTGTATTCACTTGTAGTAATCCGGTGTCTTCAAAAACTAGAAAAGTACATCAGACCCCCTGGATCTGGAGTTACAGGCAATGGTGAGCCACCCAGCATGAGTGGTTGGAACTGAACTCAGGTCTTCTGCAAAAGCAGCCAGCACTCTTAACCACTGAATCATCTTCCCAGCCTTTGTCTCTGTCTTCATGTGAGTAGGGATTATGGATAAGAATGTGTGTGCACATATGTGTCCGTGTATGTTTGTTTTCATGTGTGTGCTCTGTGTGACTGTGAATGTGTGTGCTTGTCTGTGTGTATATGTATCTGCATGCATATGGGATCATGCATCCTGTAGCCCTGGGAAGAGTCAAAGAATCCCTTGTGCCATAAGAGTGATCTGTGTGGACAATGATAGATCCCTTGGGTGACCATTAGTGCCATAATGCCTCCTAAATGATAATCAGGTACCCTGGCATTTTAAAAAGTCACACTCTGCACATTTTCTCATACCTTCAAGAATATAAAGGGAGAAGCTGACACAGTCATTGTGCTGAGAAATCTTGTCATCTTGTCACCAGGCTTGTCTACCCTACTGAAAATGGAAGCCTCCTCCCTGGTCACTCAGGGACCGGTCACATACACGTCCGCTATGCACATCTGTCTCTTTTCTGCTCCCTTTTCTTGTTCAGCAGAGTGCATGGGATTCCTGGGCACAGAGGCTCACCTCAGTGTCCCCCACTCTTTGTGAGTTGACTCAGATGACAGTATATGGTTCCAGAGTGGCCTCCCTTCGTCCCTTACCCCCATCATCTGGAGCAGGTTGCTAGTGGTGAGACCTAGGATGTAGTTGTAAAACCAGGAACACAACATCCCCTGAGAAGATGCATCCCCTGAGAAGATGCATCCCCTGAGAAGATGCAAGGTTGTTAAAATTGCTTCATGGAGCCAGGCCTGCACACAGCAGTCATGCCCGTGAGAGCTCTCGGTGTCTAGGAGCAAGAGGCCCACTGCCCCCATCTTTCCTGCCTTTCTGCAGATGTGTGGCTCCGCCAACCCATCACACTTTCTGCTGCTTTAGCCGTTCTTCACAGACTGTACTTGCAGGTCCTCTCAAGCCATATACTCCCGCTCTTCCTGAGCTGAAAGGTTCTGTCTCGTTGCTTTGTTGGAGCAAGGGTCTTGTTTAATACATGTGGTTATCTGAGACACCACAGATTTTTGTTTGTTTGTTTGCTTGTTTGTTTGTTTTGCTGATGGCAGAGGTGCTGTTAGAGATGTGTGTGTGTGTGTGTGTGTGTGTGTGTGTGTGTGTGTGTGTGGTGTGTGTGTGTGCATGCATATTTGGGAGTATGTGTGGAACGTGGGGAGTTCTATGGTAGGTATAATGTGTATGTATGTGGATAGGAACCTGGGTATTATAATAAGAAAATAGAAACCCCTCTAAAGTTTTCTATCTATAGATGAGCTTCCCACAATTCCTTGAGGCAATGGTGTGGGATGTTTAGAGTTCAGGGATGAGTGTTCTAAAATCTTTACTACCCAAAAGTCTTACCTTGAGGTCAAATGCAGACTCCCCTTGGGCATTTCTTAGAAATGAAGCCTTAGACTCTATTGATCAGGTTACATATGAACAAAGATAACCAGATACCCACTCCTTTGTAACTATCATCTCTGTCACAGCCAAATGGAGAAAGAGTTTCCTACAGGTTTTGAAGAAGTCAGCTGTCACTGATGAGAGAATCAGGAAAGCTTAGGAGACAGGGGTGAGCATCAGCTGCAACCAGGAAGACAGGGCAACATTGGCTACAAAATCCCTACAGACGAGGCTAACAGGCTCCACCTTCTCTACACACTCCCGGAGCTGTGCTGTTGTCTTACCATGGGGCCAGACTACAGGCAGAAAGCTCTGAAGCTGTGAGTCAAGGGAAATCTATGAACCAGACAAAACATTAAATCAATTCCTATTGACTACATTGCTCCAGAGTTCTGTCTTCTTAGCCCATCTCCCAGTCCTCCCAGGCTACAAATGGGACAAGGGAGATTTTACCATTCAGGGGCCAATCCTGTGTCATTGTGAGAAAAAACACACAGTTATCTCCTGAAGAGAAGGAATAGAGTCACATTTTCCCCTCTTTAAATATTTAGATTTATGGAAAGAATTAATGGTACTTCATTGGCCAAGGTGATGAAAATCTAGTACTATCATACATTGTTAATACAAGTATAAATTGGGCCAGCTTTATAGAGTACAATTCAGTGAGATCCAAAGATCTATTCCATTGTTAAATGGGCAAATCCTCTAATCTGAACATTCTACTTCTAAGAAGTTACCCTGCAGATTATTAGCACGGGGTCATGCTATGTACGTGGAAGGAATTTCACTCCCGCATGTTTGCCCTAGGAAGAGAAATTGGCAGTGCTTATCAATAAGTGATCGGCTGGATGATTTGTGGCATGTTCATACAGGAATACTATTCAGTCGCTGAAAAAAAAATGAGGTTCATTTATATCCAGTGACATTTCTATGTCGTTGCTATGATGCACTGTGAAGGAACAAAAGCAAGTCACGGGGTACCACAAGCAGTATATCACTTTTGTTAAAAGTAATTACATATTTATATGTTAAAATATGCATAGAAAAAGTGAAAATAATATAAACCAAATTTTCAGCAAACAGTTATTTCTTGAGTTATAGGAAACCTTCCATTTTATATATACGTCTACATTAAGTCCTATGATGGGAATTTTTTTATTATGCATTTCTGTATTGTTAGAAAAATTTACTGCCCACATTTGTTAATTTTATAATCAAACAAAACAATAAATACTTTTTTTAAAAATCAGATTAAACATCCCTCCATCCTTTACGGGAGAGCTGAAATCCACCCACCAAACTCGGAGAGCACAGTCTAAGGCTTGCCACAGACCTGCAGTGTAGCAGTAAGCCAAATCAGGATGCTACAAAAGGTCACACAGAGCTCAGATAAGTCTGCCCTTCTGGGGCGATTTCTAGGCACGTGGGATGGCATGCCTGGTGGTCCTCTCTTCCTTTGCCCAGGCACTGTGACCAACGCACAGTTCAGTGCTGTGATTTCTGAGGGGTGAGATTAATCATGTGGTACCAGTTCTGCATGCAGATGAGCTGGAGACTCAAGCCCGGCCACCCAGGCAGGGATGGTGGAACCCCTGAAAACTCAGGGTGCCAAAGGCTCAAAGGAATCTTCTCCATTGGCAATGCCTCATTTGTGTTGTCAAGCGTTGATGAGACCAAGTGGCGCTGTCATGATCACGGAGTGCTCTTCTCTGCTCCAATTGAACCTCTACTCAGAATATCCTTGAACCAGACAGTGCTGCCTCCATTTCTTTTTTTTTTTTTTTTTTTTTTTTTTTTCATTTTGGAGCAAAATTGGAGTTTATTAGGAAGCAGTACTAGGGATGGGGGAGATGGCTGAGCTGGTAAAGTGCTTGCTACAGAAGCCAGAGAACCCAAGTTCAGTCCCCAGAACCTACATTTAAAAGATGCTCTTGCAATCCCAGCGTGAGGGAGGCAGAGGCAGGCAGATCCCAGGAACTCACAGGCCTAATCCTGAGTTGTGGTCTAGTAAAAGACACTGTCTCAAAACCTGAGGTGCATAGTTCCTGAGAAACAGAATTTGAAGTTAACCTTTGCCCTCCACACACATGTTCCCCCCTCCCCTGCCACACATACACACACACACACACACACAGAGAGAGAGAGAGAGAGAGAGAGAGAGAGAGAGAGAGAGAGAGAGAGAGAGAGAGAGAGAGAGAGAAACAGTTTTAACACAGATTAAAGCTCAGGCAAAAGGGCAAGAAGGAAATGATGTTAGGAGTTCAGGACATACTCAGGTCCTGGGTGCAGGATGCTCAACCCAGATCCAAGGAGACCATGCCTAGAATGTGAGGCATGCATCATGCGAGGTTTAAAGGGATACCCACTTTCAGGGCCAGTGCTGTGCTTCTATGACCTTCACAACAGCATTTATCTTCTTTGTTGTCAGGGCCAGCTTGCTTCAACCTCATCCAGGCCCAGTCCCCAGCCAGGTCAGGCTCCCTTCCCTCCCCTCCCCTCCTCCTCTCCCCTCTCCTCCCTGTTGAGCCATGGATCTTCCATTGCAGTCACATTTTGTTTTCGAAAGGAGTCCAACCACACTGACACTCTCCAAGTCTTCAGTGCGTAACACATGTTATTCCCCGGTCTACAACACAACTGTACCTTCACTCAAGCCGTGGCTCCTGAGGGCCCCGAAGGTCCAGCTCACACAGTGACCTACAGGGAAGTCCTTTCTTATCTCCTGTAGTAAAGCAGGCACTTTGTCTCTCCCTCTCCCTCAGCATCTACCCATCCTCTATAACACAGAGTATAATTGTGACTGTTTGTATAATTATTAGACCATTGACCGCTGAGTTAGATGTTCTACAAAGCTAATGATCCACTTTTTCTTCTAGGCTGAGAGGCACAAAGAGAGTCTGGCTGCTGAAATCTTAAGAATGCTGGGTCTCTCCTAAGGCATCTGGGAGCCATGTCCTTGGGCAGATGACTGTAGACGTCAGCAGCCTCCACTCCAGCAAGGAGAAAACCGGGGAACTCAATATCCCAGACTCCATCTCCTCTCCTCTCCAATCTCTTGCCTCTGTTTTGGTAGGCCAAATTACTGATTGCAGATGATCCCATTCTCACAGGCCAACCTGCAGAGAGGGACAACTGAAGCAAGATGAGAGAGCCTGGCAGAGTTGGTTAAGGTGATCATGGCAAGAGGCATGGTCGTCTTCTCTCCATACTTTACCCCTGAGCCCAATTTCTGCCCTCTCCTAAAGTCATGTTGAAATTTAACTGCGATTATCGGAGTATTAAGAGGTAGGGACCTCAGAGGTGTTTTTGTCAGGAGTGCAGTGTCCTGCAAAAGAGATGAGTGCAGCAATCGCAGGATGCTGGCTGGGTCTCCTCCCGGTCCTGTACTCTGTCATGGAAGATGCAACAAGGCCCTTGGTTTTGGTCTCAGAAAGACAAACATCATGGTTTTGGGTTGGGTTGGGTTGGGTTGGGTTGGGTTGGGTTGGGTTGGTTTTATGTTTGTTTGTTTTGTTGTTGTTGTTAGTGGTGGTGGTGGTGCTTTTTGTTGTTTTGTTTCATTTTGTTTGTTTTGTGGCACCTGAACCTTATTGCTCCAATTCATACTGATGACATGAATTTCTGAGGCAACAAAGAAGACCAGTGGAAGGATGAGAGGAAGGGGAAAGGGTGAAAGGGTAGAACAAGCTCCAAATACATTCTATACACGCATGCCCAGGCATGGTGGTTTACACCTTTATTGTCAACACTCTGTAGGCAGAGGCAGGTAGATCACTGTTTGAGGTTAACCTGGTCTCCACAAAAAGTTCCTGACAACCAAGACTGCACAGAAAGGCCTTGTCTCAGAAAACAACACCAACAAGCTATATGTTTACATCTAAAGAGCCTTATATAACCCCCAAAGAGAAGGTTACTAGATATGGACCCACAACTTCGACCTCCAAACACCAGTCAAATAACCTCTTATTGCTTATAATTTACCCAACCTGAGTCATTCAGTTGCCCTGGAGGAAGCAGACTCAGACAATCCCCTCATCCCCAAGGCTGCTGTGAGAAGTGATGGCCTCAGACAGAGGAAAGCCTTCTGTGACTAGAAAGCTTTGCATAAGGAGGAAGTTCTCACCCTCCCCCATTCTTTCTGGAACGCAGCTTATTCCTGTATGAAGAGTGGAGACCCAGGATCTGCCTGGAACTTCTTGACTGTCCTGAGGGCCAGTGACTCCAGAGTTCTGCTAACCCAAGAGCCTAACAGGATGATTTCCTGATAGGACTAGCTGGTCTCCAAATAGGAAGAATTCTTAACTAAAGCACACATAAGCCACAAAGACACTAGCCCCTTATTGTGTTAAAAATAAAATAATGACATTCTTCTCGTAGCAAAATGTGTTCTGTTATACCTGGGGGTAAAAGGTTTATTGGAACTTTATTAAACTATATGAGATAAATTAAGGAGCTGGGATCTCCTGGCAGCTAGAGGAGCTACCATGTTCCCTGTAGATGTTTTGGTTTTGTATTAAGAAAGTTGTCACGAGTCATTTGGACCAGAGAATGTAGTTATAGACTGCCAAATGTTGATTAATTAAGCTGATGTTTGGATTAGTTCTGCCTGATAGTTTCATTAGAGAAAATGACTGAAAATGTGGAATAAAGTAACAGAGTTAAGTAGAAAACATCACAGAAAGAGACATGAGACTAGGAAGACTACACCATGCTCAGAGCAGGTATAGGTATGTTTGGGCATCCAGGCATTAGAAGAGTCCCTGACCATGAAGGTTAATTGTGGTCTTATAATTTAATTGTCAACTTGATAGCTTCTCGAATCACATGGAAGGGAATCTCAGCGACCTATTGTCAAGATTATGTTAGCCTATGGGCAAGCCTTTGGGGTAGGAGTATCTTGATTGCGTTAATTGATGTTGGAAGACCTGTCCTCTGTGGGTGGCAACATTCCCTAGGCAAGGGATTCTGAACTATCTGCATGGAAAAAGAAAGCTGAAAACACAAGCAGCTAGCAATCGCAGCAGAAACCTGAGTGCTCACATCCTCAAATGGGACCATGAAGCAGAGATGGCACGCTGAAAAACTCACAACCATCCCAGTAAGGCTCTACTTTCCAAGGGTTCCAGAACCTCAACAAGCAGCCTCTCCAACAGGAGCCGAGTCCTCAGACGATTCTCATGTAAACCGTAACAGGGACATTCTCATTCAAACTCCTACCTACCACTCCCTGCTCCAAGGCTCGTGGCAACATCAGAATGCAAAATGCATAGAATTCGACTTTGAAAGTACCCATGGTCTTTCTCGGGCTCAAGACTTTTGAAGTTGCAAGTCCAACATTTCTTTAGAGACTCAAGGTAACCTCTTACCTGTAAGATAAAAGGCAAATTATGTAATTCAAACATATACCAGCACAGAATATACAATACTCTTCTAAGTGAGACGGAAGTGGGCATAGTGAGGAAATATGGACCAGGGCAAGACTGAAACCTAGCAGGGCAGATATCAAATCTTACAGCTTCAGGTCTGATGTCAGCGGGCTTAGACAGTTTGCCACTCCAGCTTTGTTGCCTACAACACCCTCCCCCACAGTTGCTTTCATAACAATATTTTGTCACAGCAATGGCAAACAAGATTAAGACAGGTGGATGTGAACTCCCGTCCTGGTGTTGATCCCTTTTCTGACCCCATCCTTGGGCTTGGCATGATGGATTCTCCAAGTCAAACTCCCAAGTTTTCAAAGTGCTCAGGAGGCCCTCCAGTCACCCTGGGGTGACTATTCACGGGTGTCAACAGTAGCTAGGTGACAGCTAGAGGGGAAAGCAGAGAACTGGGGACAACTGACCATTCTTAGAACCTATTAGAAATTCAGAGAAAGGACAAGATTCTCAGAGTGGCAGGGAAAAGCTTGCCCCAAACACAGGAGAGCCAGCAAGAACAAACATTTAAATCTGCCTTAAATGTCAAGTGGTTTTAAAATGTTATCTTTGGGCTGGGGTGATGGCTCAATGGGGAACATTTGTTAAGCAAGTGTGAGGTGCAAAGTTCGAATCCCCAGCCCCTTGTAAATACCTGGTAGGTGTGCTGGCCCACCCTCAGTCTTGGTGGGTGAGAGACCTAGACTGTGTGAGGGGCTGTGGCACTTGAGTTTGCTTGGCCCACAGGGAGGGCCACTTTTAGAAGGTGTGGTCTTCTTAGAATAGGTGTGGCCTTGTTGGAGGAAGTGTGTCACTATGAACATAGGCTTTAAGACTCTGCCTGGAAGCCACATTTCTCCTGTTTTCTCAGCTCCTCCTACACTAGGCTATGCTCCTGCCTTGATGATAATGGACTGAACCTCTGAATCTATAAGCCAACCCCAATTAAATGTTGTCCTTTATAAGTTGACTTGGTCATGGTGCCTGTACAGAGTAGTAAAACTCTAAGATAGAAGCCCTACCTGGAACAAGCTGGAAGCCTTGACTAGCAAAGTTTCTGAGGTCTGGATTCAAGTGAGAGACCTTGACTCAATATATAAGGTAGATAGTATGTGGAAGACACTCAATATCAACCTCTGGTCTCATGTACATGTGTACATGCATCTACACACATGTACTTGTGCATACACATGTACACACACACACACACACACTGGAACCTACTAAAAGAAATTGTGTTTTTTTCTATTCCCTAGCTCAATAATAAAAGGCTTGATCATATTTAGGGGCTTCTGTAGACATTTTTTTACCCCCATGAGTTTTGTCCATTCAACATTAAACTTCATATTTATATTCAGCCCTCAGGTATTCATTAACTCATGAAAGGGACAAAATTTGGTTCTTTCTCTTAAGAGATCTGGAATTAGCACAGGAAGCTGCACTCCTTGCACAGTGTCTTGCTGTCCCTGTCTGAATATACACTGTGTATACCACATTGAATTTTCTTCAGCTCCTTCAGTACTTCATACTCTTCCCACACTGCCATACTTTCCCCTAGTCTGCTTCCAGCGAGTGGAATGTTTCCCTCCCATTCCTACTAGCCTATCCCCAAGTCACTTGGGTAGGTCCCACTTACCCATGTGTTGTCCAGTGTTGCCTTCTGAAACTACTACCATTTTCATTAGAGCAGCTGTGACCACCTACAAGAGTTCCTCAGCATCAGGTCTACGGACATACTGTCATAGGAGGTTCTGGGTGGGGTCAGTGGACCTTCACTTTTGGTCCCAGACTCCTTTCTTGCCCCTGCCAGCCAGCAGCATCTAATTCTGACCCAGTTCCATGTGGCCTTGGAAGATGCTTAAGCACGAGGATGAAAAAGTAGGTGAAGTGTGCTGCAGGGCATGGGAGACCTTCATCTATACAGCACTGGGGAAATGATCATCTAAGCCAAGAGGGGATGGATTTTCTGGTGGTTTTGTGGCTTTGCTCTCACCTGCGCTGCTGCAAGTAACCCCCTCACCTGCCCTCTGTAACTGAGCTTGATAAGCGCACTGGTTCATCAAGTTAGACTCAAATGGAGTCACTGGTTTGGGCTGTGGTTGGTGTCTTAGCTTGGGTGAGTAGGCATTTGTTGACATTTCCCCAGAGAAAGCTCGTGCAGCATCTTCAGGTTTCAGCTTAGCTTAAATGTCACTACTCCTGGCAAGCCTCCCTTCATCAATCACAGACACAAGGCGATGCACGGAGGCCTTCTTCTCCTGCCCAGGGTGAGCCATGCCCCTCAATCATAGTATTCATCACTCCAAGTGCACCTGTTTACAAAGATGTCCCTCTTCCCCTCCATACCATGAGCACAGGGAGGAGAAGAGCTATCTCAGGTCTGCAATATCCTCAGAGGCCTAAAAGATGGAGGGAACAGACTAGAAAGATGAGCTAAGAGTTTGGACACAGCCAGGCGGTGGTGGTGCACGCCTTTAATCCCAGCACTTGGGAGGCAGAGGCAGGTGGATTTCTGAGTTCGAGGCCAGCCTGGTCTACAGAGTGAGTTCCAGGACAGCCAGGGCTACACAGAGAAACCCTGCCTCGAAAAACCAAAACCAAAACCAAAACCAAAACCAAAACAAACAACAACAACAAAAAACAAACAAGACACCTTTTGCCAAGTAACGGTAATCTAACACATAGCTTTTCATTTCCTTGTCTATGGGAAGGAATAGGATGATATGCCATGTGTGCAACATCCCTTGAATGATCAGTATGTCCTCACCTCCCCACTGCTCCAGGTGAGATGGCATAATGTAGCATAGAGAATGATGTCCCAAGGAGAAGGTTCTTGTGTGTCTACCGGGGTGCATAAGAGGGATTTAGTGTGGAAATTGGTGTATAGGTGTAGGCCAGAGGTCAACTTCAGATGTCATCTCTGCAGGAGTCATCCATCTTGGATTTCTTCAAGGCAAAGTCACTCATTGCAACCTAAGACTTGCTGAAGACTGGGTTGGTTTCCCAGGGAGCGCCAAGGATCCACCTGTCTGTCTCCAAGACACTGGGATTCCAGGATGCTCTATTATCCCAAGCTTTTTACCTAGGTTCTGGAAGTTGAATCCAGATCTTCAGGCAAACTCTTTATGAGCAGATCAAATCATCCAGTCCTCCATTAAGTCAGAGAAGACAAGTGAGTTATAAACCCAGCCCTGTCTACACTTTAGAGCTTTGTGGAGCCCAATGGGGAGAGCCTCTGTCCACTGCCAAATCCAGAAAAGCATTGCTGTTAGTCAGACAGCCGATGCGTATGTGTGTTGGGGCCTCGTGCTGAGTGGTAGCCAGGTGAGTAAGTCCAGGCTGGCTTGTAGGGAATCTTTGACAGTCTATGAGATGATGGTGGGGAGATGGAGCAAGAGAGACTGTATAGGCTGAGAGGGTTGAGCTGAGGGCCGTGAGTTCACTATGTATAAAACTTGGCCATGCATCAGACCATCTCTTCCTCAACCTGAGTTCACTATGTGTAAAACTCGGGCATGTGTCAGGCTGTTTATCCCATTCTCCAGCTATTTTTATTTTTCCCATCCCAGAGGACTCCAGTGACCACTCCACAGAGCCTTCATATCTGTGGGAACAGGATCATAGACCTGTTCTACGATCAGCTTCTTCCCACCTCTTGGATTCCTACTTTCATTCTGAGCCACTTGGGTTTTCATGAAGATTCAGATAAGGGCCTGTTGTCTCTTTACTCTTCTAGTATTGTCCAACTCACCGGATTGCTCCTAATTCCAACCCTGACTTTCCAGCTAAGTCTAGCTTGGTGGATAAATGAGTAAAGGGTTACTTACATACATGAATAAGTATGACTCAAAGGTGAATTCATAACCAAAAGGCCATCCCTGAAGGAATGACCATTCACAAAAGCTGAATCGCTGAAGCTCTTTACCCAACTTGCAGGCAGCATTTCTGAAGAGTTCTAGCAACACTTAGCACTTTTTTATCCTTATGGAGGGTCCTTGTGAATACTGTAGCTTTCATGAACTTCCTACTCCTTACACATCTCGTTAGATTTCTAAATCTTATGAGCCTCCCTCCTGCCTCTAAGAGTGAATGTTTAGATTCAGAAGAAATGGGTATTCAACAGTATGGTACAGTTACTGGAAAGATATACTTCAAAAGGTGTCATGATTTCTGGTTGTTCCAGGACAACGTAATAGCTTCACAGAGATATAGGACATTTCTGGCTACTGATGATATCTTTTGTCCCGCGTCTAGATTAGGTGTGTGAGCTCTGGAAAACTGGCTTCAGACTCTGATTCCCTTACCTTACCATGTGACTGCTTCCACTGAATCCCTTAGAAACAGAACTTGACCCAAAGGTTGGAGTACAACATGAAGATGTTACCAGGGAGACTCCAGGGTGGAATGGAAATGAGAGACTAGGAAGGGAGGAGTCAATACCAAGTACAACAAGGAGCTAGTTATCACTGAGAATACTAGCCCAACCTTGGGAGACCCTTGGTGATGCCTCCCTCAAAGCAGTTTCCCATTTAAGAACATCAGGACACTTCTCTCCCAACCTGTCTTCACTGAAGAAGAAGGCTACTCCAGGCATGCTCCCTGAGCTGAGGTCCAAAAAGATTTCCAGTAAAGTGGTTTGGTAGACAGCCATCCTCATTCAAGTGAGAGGCAAGATTTCATCTGAGCTACCTGTGCTTAGTTTAGTAGTTCCACTGCCACTTCAAACATTAGGAAGAACATCATCACAGATATCCCAAACTAAAGTGGAAGCTTAATATAATGTAACAGGCCAAAGCTTCTTCTATCCTGTTTCAGCTGGAACCATCTTTGATTTAACCTAAAATTGAGCTCCCTTTAACACCCCCACCATGAAGACTCCTGTGTAAAAGTAACTCACCCCTATTCTGGAAACCTGGGGTTGAAATGGCCCAGCTAACTGCATGTTTCTGGCTTCTGTTAAGCTGCTTGCTTGCTTACTTACTTACTTACTACTTGCTTGCTTGCTTGCTTGCTTGCTTTACTTCCCCTGAAACTGATAACCAGCATGTAGTTTTTCTGTGTTCAATGTCTTTAAAAGCTCCCTATAAAATACATTTGAGGCTGCTCTGAGAGAAATGTTTCTCTCCAGGCAGTCACCTGTGGCTTAATGCAGAGTCTCCATTCAGAATTTGGTGATTCTGTGTGCTCTTTTGGGTTTCTCTCCTGCAATAACAATTTCATAAGGGACAAGTGTCCCTAATCTAAATCTCAGAGTTCTGTGGGGAAGGGGCTATATAGATATCTGGGTCTTCTCAAGGATTAAGGTTAGGCTTCCGGTTAGAACTAGGAAGTTGTCCAGCTTATTGGCTCCCTCCTATCCCTGAATCTGACTTCCTAGCTAAGTCTGGCTTGGTGGATGAGTGAAGGGTTACTTACATGAATATTTAAGCACCCTGAGTTTGCTAAGGGGTTACCTCAGGGGTCCCAACATACACATTCAATGTCTAGATGCCATCCTTAGCATTACTCCTTCCCAGAGACCCTGTGTGCCTTAAGGTAGGGGTGGCAGGGACCCAGGAAGAACTGGACCTGGACCTACCTGGTGATACACAAAGCATGTAGCCTCAGGGATACAAATACCATCCCAAGCATTGCTTCTGGACTTCTCAGAAGCGTGTGGAGGGATGGGTTAAACATTTTAATCAAGCTCAGGGCCAGACTGGTGAAGATCTGTCTGCTTCCCCTCTATGTCCCTTGAGATCATTCCTCCAGGGCCTGGAACACCTTCCATCTTCATACTTAATACTGAAAACCTCTAAGACACAGAAATCCTAGCTCTGAACCCTGACAAAAGTCAAGAGCCATGGCTAATGTTGGGAATTTGGATATGGCCTTAGAGACTGTAAATAGCATGGCTATTGAGTTGTTCATGAGAAACTTGAGTATCCAGCTGTGCTTCATCACACATTCTGGTGTATTCTTGGATGTATCCTGTCTTGACAGGAGACTGAGGTACCATTTCCCCCATGGCAGCTGACCTTGCTGTGATTCTGGTTTCTCAGCAAGAACCTATCAGTAGTTTAAGAGTGAGACTCTGAGAGAGGATTCCACCCATCCCATTCCAGTGTGTCTATGCATGTTCGTGTGTGGGTGCATTTGTTTGTGACTGTGAAGGTCAAACTTGACCTTAGGTGCACTCGGCAGGAAACATCCAACTTGATTTGGGAGACAGGTCTTTTACTTTTACTCGGTACTCACCATTTATCCTAGGCCGGCTGGTCACTGAGCCCCAGGGTTCTGCCTGTCTCTGCTTCCTCAACTCTGAGGTTGTGGCTGTGAGCTTCCATGTCTGCATTTTTCACATAGGTTTTGGGGCGTTGAGCCCAATCCCCAAGCTCAAGTGTGGACAGATTGAGTCATCTCCCCAGCCCAGGCTTACACACACACACACACACACACACACACACACACACAGAGAGAGAGAGAGAGAGAGAGAGAGAGAGAGAGAGAGAGAGAGCATGGATGCATCTCTCAGTGAGCACTTGCTCAGAAGTATGAACCACGCTGCACAGAAGAAGAAAGCAGATGGTATGGGAGGTCAGCAAGGGGCTGGGGAGGGACTTTGTTATCCCAGGTCACCTTGTGCTTACTTCTCCCAAGGTAGCAACACAATCCATATTGACTAGATGGCAATGAAGTCCATCCCCTTCCTAAGAGGGTAAGTCACTTGTGGGATAAATGTGCACTCCGCACCCACCCCGCCCACTTGTCTTCACCTCCCACCATTCCGCAAAGCCAGTCTCTGATGAAAAGGTGCCTAGGGTCCTGCCTGTGCTTGGACTAAGAGCCAGCCTTCCCACATGAGGGCGCCACTCTCTTTCTTTCCCTTGGTTGAAGTTGGTTGTGCTTAGACCTTCACTCCCCGCTAGACTGAAGGCACCCAAGGGCATGCCCGATCTATTATTTAGAGATGTGTTGCCACGGTGCTCAGCACAGGTGCTTGATACGCATTTGTTAAATAAATGGGCTGTGTGGTGGCATCCATCACGAGGTCCCGGCACACAGAAGTGGCTGCAGAGCAACATCTGACAGGTGTCACACCAGCAGCATGCTGCACTTGCCCTTCTCTCTCCCCTCAACCTTCCTCCCTCCGTCTCTTCCTCCCCTTCTCCTTTCTCCCACCCCTTCCCCCCTCCAGCCATCCTCCAGCCATCCTTTCTCCCTTCCCCACCATTCCCTGCCCCATCTCTCTCTCCGTCCCTCTATCTCTTCCTTTTCTCTTTCTTCTGCTTCTTCTCTCTCTCCTTCTATTCCTTCCTCCCTCTGTCCTTCCCTTCCTTCATACATTAAATGACATCTGTGGAGCTGAAGGAGACACTTGCCCATGGTCCCTTTCATATTTTGTATCCATCTTGGGACTTGGGGTTTTTGAGAATGGGGAGTTGAGTGAGTGAATTCAGGGATAGAATAAGGAGTGGGTAGACACCTGTCTGTATGTGCTGGGCAGTAAGCTTCAGTTGCTGAGGGGTGCTGGAGTAGACACACCTGACTGGTTCTTTCCAGTATTCCTTTAAAAGTAACAGAAGGAAGAGAGGAAGGAAAGCAGAAAGTAGGGGGCAGAAATAAAGTAGGAAGAAAGAAGGAAAGCAGGAAAAAAAAAGGAGGGAAGAAGAGGGGAGAGAAGGAACAGAGTAAGGAAAGAGAGAGATGAAGGCATCTGCAGTGATCTTCTGGGCAACTCAGATGCTTGGCATTTCCCACTCTAAGCATCTCTTCTCAGATCACCTCTCTCTAGCCCAGCCAGCTCCCAGGTGACACAGGGGATCTTTAAGGCCTTCAGAGCTGGAAGAGGGCTGCCCTGGGCTTAGGATGACCTCGCACAGTCTCACAGAGTGGACACACCTCAGGATAGGGTGGCAACTCTACACAAGCTCTACCCTCTGAGATTTCTTCCTTGAAAAGTTTTTTCAGTCAGCCTGGATATCTACAGCAATAGGAAGGAGCTGTCCTCCGCCACCTGGTGTCCCAAGTAGGTTGGGGCTCCCTCATACAGCCCTCCAGATGGGTTCTTTATCCAAACCTAGCCATTCATGAGTGCTTCCTTTCCTGTGCTTCAAATACTTTGCCCTAAACATCCTCTGTCTCTCCCTACCTGACCCCTCTATTATCTCTTGGTAATGACCCCATCTAGGCTAGTTCTTCAACTGACAACCAGCCATCTCCTTACTATGATTCCTGCCAGCCCAGGCCCTGGCATCCGAGGAAACAGACTCTGTCATTAACCTCCCGGGACCACAAACATGACACTGATCTTCTTATGCTCTCATCTCATGTCACCATAACTAGCTCCTGAAGGTCTTTAAGAGCAAAATTTCAGGCCCACAAACAACCTACTTAGAACTGAGGTTTGATACTGGGGACAAGCTTGTGGTTAGCTAAAAGATGTTCACAATAACACGAGCACCCTGACTTCTGTAACCCATGGTTCTGCTACCCTATGCAGCAAGCAGAATTCTGTAGGATCCATTTAATTGCAGATCTTTATGGGAGACACGTGGGTTGTCCATTGAACCCCATGTATCATGAGTGCCTGTGTCAGAGCAAGATGAAGTCAGATGACAGAATCATGGTGGGGAAGGAAGAGGCTTGAGATGAAGGGAGGCAGAGGCTGGGAGGTGCCAAGCAAGGAAGAGGCCGTAATTTAAGACATATACTCTCTGAGGAGTATAACAGATTCAAGCTATTTTTAATTAAATTGATTTATCTATTGTGGGCCCACATATGCTCAATGCAGGTGTGGAAGTCAGAAGGCAGTTTGTGGAGGAAGTTGCTTCTCTCCTTCCACTGCCTAGGTTCCGGGGATCAAACTCAGGTCATCAGGTTTGGCTACAGGAGCCTTTACCTGCTGAGCCATCATCACTCCCGCCCCCCCCCCCCCCCCCCCAGCCCAGATCCAAGCTATTTTAAGTCACCAACTCTAGTGAATCATTTTGACTGTCAGCTTAATTGGATTGAAGAAAGCCTGGGAGATTAGCGAAGCTGAGCCCTGGGTGTCTGTGACTGCATCCTGAGAGACCGCAGATCTTTAGGGCCCTGACCTGGTCGATAGGTTAATCTCATGGTGGATCAATAATATGGTGGGTGGTGTTACTGGGAGCAGGGTTTACGGAGAGGAAGTGGGTTAGTGAGGACATGTCCTTGGTGGCTATATCCTGTCCTGGTCCCTTCCTCTATGCTCCTTAGCCTGCTTCTTTTCTACCATGAAGAATGTCTGCTGCCTTCCTGATCTGCCTCACAAGTTCAGAAACAAGGGATCCCAATGACCATGGGCTGAACCCTCTACAACCGTGAGCCAAAATACTTAAACCTGCCAGGTCAGGGGGCTAAGGAACTCCATGGGAATAAGTCTGCAATAACTTGTTACAGCCCAGGTAAGAAATAAAGGTTTTTGCTTGTTTCTGGGTTTCACTGTGTCACTAATGCTAGACCGAAGTGCTGATGCTCACAGCTCCCTGTAGCAGTCACACTAGCAGCCATGACATGGTTTCCAGAACAATTCACCAGAAATGCCCAAGAGAGTGAACAAGGTACGAGACTCCATAGTAGATGCCTTAGGTTCTACCACGGGGCAGCTGCCCACTTATACACTCAATAATGTGATGTTTGTTTGTTTGTTTGTTTGTTTATGAATGTGCTTCTGTATGTGTGGGTCCCCTTGGAGGCCAGAAAAGTATGTTGAATCCCTGGGAGCTAGATGACAGATGTTTATGAAGCACCCATTGCAGATGATGAGAACCTAATTCAGGTCTTCTGCAAGAACCATGCTTATTCTTAGCTGCTGAGCCGTCTGTCTCTCCAGTCTACCTACAAATAACTTAAGCACCTTTCCTTGAAACGTGGTTTTTCTATTAGTGCTGGCTGCCCTGGAATTTGCTCTGTAGGCTAGGCTGGCTTTATTTGTCAACCCTCCTGCCTCTGTCTCCCAAGTGCTGAGGTTGCAGATGCATGTTACATGCTGGATTCCAATGTTTCTATCAATAAAATGAAGAGAGTATCTAACAGACACACAGATGAAACTGGCTGGTGTGTGATTCCCCAAGGTGAGTGGTGTTGGGATCCATGTTCCTTTCCATGTTGAAAACACACAGTGTATTCGGTTGTCTCAGGATGATGTCACTTCTCCCAGGGTCTCAGCACAAATAGGAAATTACAGCACTTTGTCCGATTGGCTGATTGGAGACCAGACCTTCACCAGACACCCTGGACCATACATAGCCACTGACTTGCAGTGCAAGCTGACGAATTGGAATGGCCTCTAAAAGCCTCCCCATCCCCTGTTCCCCTGTCCACTGTGTGTTGAAGTCTTACAAGGCACCAAGCTGCCTCTGTGCTCAGAGGCAAAGACTCTCCAGCGAAAGGCAAGACCCTGTCCTGTGCTCTGGGTCTTGAGAAGTTGCTAAGCACACCAGATGTACAGTGTCTGCTAGCAGTGGATATTCCACAAAGGAATATATCTGCAAGGCTCTTAGGGAAAGCACCTAATTGCAGGTGGGCTAGGGAGAGGACCCCAACCCTCAAGTCTCTGTGCTAAGAAGGTGCAGACTCTTCCTCCTCTGCAGACTCTATGACAGGGTTCCTGGAGGCCAAAGGATGATTCTCTAAGGACAGACCTCTGAGTAATTCCCTAGACTACATTACTCTCCACACACACACATTCTTCCCTGCCCGTGTGTGTGTGTGTGTGTGTGTGTGTCCATCCATCCATCCATCCATCTGTCTGTCTGCTTCACCCAGACTGGTCACTAACTCTTAGTCCTTCCTGCCTCAGCCTCCTGAGGACTGGGATTGTAAGTGTGCACCACCATGAGACCAGCATCTCTGGATGTGGAAGCCCCCTTAGCTGAGCAAACATCAATCCTCTTCAGAAACCTAACTTCTAGTTTTCTGGAGGTGGGAGATGGTTCTAGAAAGCCATAAAAATGAAGGGACGAATTGGGGCTCTGCAAAGCAAGTGGCACCAATGTCCTAGGTTTGATCTCCAACACAGAGAAAGGACAGACAGACAGGCAGACAAGCAGACACACACACAGGGAACAAGGGAGGAGAGGGGGGATTAGTATAATTTGGAGAATGTTCCAGAATTCTGTCCTTGGGGATTGATGCTTTGAGCCACCATGAAACTTGTCACTGCAGGTCTGCCAAGCCAGATGAGGTGAGGTCTACAGACCCTTCCTATGTATTGAGCGTATTCTGGTGTCCAACTGAGGTATCAAAGGTTAGAATCACCAGTAGTTTCCTTGTCTTTGAACCTATGACCTCCATCCCCTCCCGCTCTCTGGATTTGGGCTCTGGAGTCCAAGGAGACTGAAGCCTGGGGCTATGTCACAGTTCCTGATAACAGTCACACTAGCATCCCTGGTTCACAAAGAAAATGGCCCAGGCTCTCACATGGCAGGGGAAGGAGAAAGTTCCCAGGATGGAAGCAGAAGCAGACAGCGTCAGGTTCACCTCTGCACCTGCTTGTGACGGTGGTGACAGTCGCTGCTGAGAATGAAGGGACTCACAGCATACTCATTCTCTGTGCATGGTAAGTGACACTCCAAGACCTCATGAATCATCCTATAGGAGCCTGAATCTCAACCAGCCAGAAGCCATGCCCCTCTCTGCACTCTGTGGTGACCCTGCATGTGCCCTAGACTCTGTACTAGGCACAGCAAGCAGATGGTAAGAGGTGGTATCCTTTCTTCTTCAAGGTCAAGAGGAAGAGTGAAGGTGTAAGGACAGGAGTCCCCATCCCTGTGTGGCCATGAGGAATGACTGGTAGGAGGGAACTTTGTGAATATCTGCTGAGTGAGTGAGTGATGAGGGATATATCAATGAACACAGTATGTTTGCCCAAATGCTTCCCAGGGACCTCAAGAGGACTGGGAGTGACAGGAGCCTTATGGTCACTGTCACCACTTGGAAAAATGGTAGCTCTCCAGTTCTCACTAGAGAGCCAGAGAAACCATTGAGCATGGATCAAAAGAATAACCAATATTTCCGTATCCCTCCCTGTCTGACCACTTGCCCATCTAAGCACCTGGCTATCTTAGCGTCTGTTTTCCTCACGATCCCCCTCCTTAAGGATGGGCGTCCTCATTAGCTGCAGTTGGAGCTCAGAACTGCACATATAGAGACCTGAAGTCACTGGCCACAGCCACTCAGCCAGCAAGAGCTAAGGTTGGAATTTCAACCCACACAGCCTGACTCCAGAGCCCCAGCTCATCACTGTTCATACTAGAGAGGTTTTTGTTTTGTTTTGTTTTTTAATCATTATTATTATTTCCCTTCCTCTGTGTTGTAAGTGGTTTCTGGAGATCCTTGGAGAAGATTATTCAAATTTACAACCAATGCTATCTAGAAAAAGCATGTGTTTCCCAGAGCAGGAGGGGCCTATAAGACCCTGGCCTGATGTCATGCAAGGCTTTGACCTGCCCCCCTCCACCCCCCTGCCCAGCCTCAGGACAGCCGCCCTCCACATTGACAGTGACCTGATACACCAGGCAGAGCTGGGGGTGTAGGGGTGACCACCATCTAATCCAGACCCTGCCAGGTCATTGCATTGAAGGAGCTGCAGGCACAGAGGGCAGCTTGTCATTCCTGCTGCAGTGGGAGACCCAGGGACCAGGTGTGTTGCTGCTGGGAGATGGGCTCCAGGGCAGGCTCTAGAGGAAAGATTCATGGCCTTCCCTGGGCCTTCTGAATGTAGAGATGTTCAGAGCATTAAATAAATTCCCATCTAGCTTCGCAAGCTCCCATTGTCAGCTCACGCTCCCAAATGGAAGGTGAATCAAGTAGGCAGGGGTTCTCCAGGTATCAGGCAGGGATGTCTTAGTGGGTCTTCCGCACCCCTGCCCTACGTCTAGTTTCACCATGCCTACCATCCTCTCCTCCCTCTTCCCTTTAAGCCTAGTGCTTTGTCCCATGGCTCCCGGTACCAGTCACAGTATCCAACAGCACTCCAGCTGCCTTTGCTGTTCCTAGTTGTCTACAAGCACTACAAGGTTCTCTGCAATGCAGTGCCCTTTCCGAGTGCAGTTGGTCTAACCACTACCAGAAGGGATCCGAGAGTCTGAGTTCTTAGTCTTTCTGTGTGGCTCTGGCCATTCTCTGACTAATGGAGGAACCTCTGGACCACACTGCACCTCACAGGCCTCTGATCAGCTCCCACTTCTGAAAGTGCACTTCACTTTCAGCCAGCAAGAGCTAAGGTTGGAATTTCAACCCACACAGCCTGACTCCAGAGCCCCAGCTCATCACTGTTCATACTAGAGAGGTTTTTGTTTTGTTTTGTTTTTTAATCATTATTATTATTTCCCTTCCTCTGTGTTGTAAGTGGTTTCTGGAGATCCTTGGAGAAGATCTGGGTGCTCCCTGTCTCCTGCAGGAGTTGCATCCTCTGTTCACTACAGTACATATACTCTCCGAGCCATAGATACACAGGGACAGTGGGTAATGTGGATATGGCACATTCTCCAGTTTCCTCTGACCTCAACTCCACAGCAGTCTCCATTCCTGTGCTCCCAAAAGAGAAGAATCAGAAAGCACAATAATACAGCCAGTAGGCATGAGAACAACCAAGGAAACACAGATACATGCTTTAGAAAGATCAGGGCAGTTCTTCCTGGAAGCTCGTTTTACCCAGGAGCCACTCTATAAGACATAGGTGTGTAAGATGAAGGACTGGAGGGCTGGAAAGAAGGCTCAGGAGTTAAGAGCACATACTGCTCTTGGAGAGGACCCGAGATCAGTTCCTTGCATGCCTGTAGGTTGGCATACAAGCACCTTTAACTTCAGCTACACGAGATCAGAGCTCCTCTTCTGGCCTCCTCAACGGCTCTCATTTGTACAAACCCATTCACACATACGCATAACTACAAAATAAACCTTTGAGAAGAGGCAAGAATATGTGCAGGGTTTTAAGTACCTCTGAAGTTGAAAAGCCACCAGAGAAGTAATGGCACTTGCTCCCCTGGTAGGGAAGTTCTTAAGCTAGCTTGAGCTGACCAAAGTAGAGTCAATCCCCACCAACTTTGTGGGAGCCCTGAGCTGTCACAGGTGGAATCAGTCGCCCCTGAATTAGTTCCTTTTCTGAAGCTGGGAACAAAATTTCATATCCCAAAGTGACTTACAGAAGGAAGAGTTCATTGGATTCAGGGTTCCAGAGAGGAACTTCATTATGGCACACGTGACAAGAGAAGGAGCCCATTTGTCACATTTCATCTTAAAGCCCACCTCCAAGTGGCTCTCCAAGCTTACTTCCTTCAGCAAGCTGTATGTCCTAAAAGTCCTATAACCACCTCAAACGGGACTACTCACTGGGGGGCCAAGTGTTCAAGGACATAAGTCTCTGGGGGACATTTGTCATTAAACCACAATAACTCCCAACTGTTGCTTTTATATCCTGTGTTTGGGGGAGCTCATTGGTCGGTCCCTCCCAGAGCTAACCTCCAGTTTAACATTATTTTCTATCTACTTTAGTGACATGGAATCCCCTCATGAGCAGGAACACTTCTACATCATTACCCAAAGCAATGTCTCTCACACAGGAGTCCACTGGTTGTTGAATGAATAACTAAAAGACAAACAAAGTATACGTGATCCCAAGCAATCCAGACAGGTATTAACAGCTGTTTAGAGCTTCCAGCCTATGGAGACCAGTGTGTGAATCAGCATGTTCCCACAGGATCCAGGTGACCTCGTTTTGACTTTGGGCGAGTCCCCCTGGGCCTGTATTCCTCACCTACAAATCAGACTGAGTGGATGGTCACAGAATGTTACATAGATTCACATGTGTAAGGGTCTGTGATACCTGTTACCCCATGGCCACCAGGGTAGTCTGTCTGTGATATCTGTCACTCTGTAGTCACCAGGGTGATCCAACTGTGATACCTGTCACCCTATGGTCACCAGGGTGGTCTGGCTATGACACCTATCAACCCATGGTTACCAGTGTGGTCTGGCTGTGACATCTGTCCCTCCATGGTCACCATGATAGTCTGGCTATGATACCTGTCACCCTCTGGTCACCAGGGTGATCTGGCTGTGATGCCTGTCACCCCATGGTCACCAAGGTAGAAACAGCTGATCTGGCTGCCTAGTATGGTGTTCCTTTCTCTCCTTTGATCCAGGTGTGTCCCTCCCAAAGCTGTATACACTGTCCAAGAAGACAACATCCCCAGGTAGAGGGAGAATATTCTCAGACAAAGGTCCATGAGTATTTGGACTCTCCTCTTAGACACCCAGCTCAAACAAGTCCTGAAGTATATGACTCTGGCTCATGAGGTGGCAATGCACCCCCTGCACTGGCCTGTTGTGGCCTCTGTGCTTAAAGTCTATAAGCAGACTCACCTATACAGAAAGTGAGGCTCACTCCCAGTGGGAGCAGGCTAGGAACACTGGAAGGGACCTCCTATCACAGGGATGGTGAGATGGGTGGCACTGGCCTTGCAGGGCCCTGGAGAAGATGTCCCAGTCTCAAGAAGAGAGATTGGCAGGCTAAGGCGACAGAGCTGGGCTTCCCAGGAACAGACGTCTGGAAGAGAGACGGGGATGGGGATAGTGGATTTAAGAATGAGCCAAAGTAGGGGAGAGGGAACAAGGGGTGACAGAAGCAGGCAGGGCTGTGGCATAGCTGTGACAGGTGTAAGGATATGGTCCAGGCAACGTGAGGATAAGACAAGGCTGCTCTGGACCACGACGAGTTCCAGAAGTGGCACCGGGAACCATAAGGGTAAGGTGTCTGAAACATGTGGTGTGGGGCACAGTGGCCCACGGGTTCCTCATCTGTCAGCTTCAGCCTCTAGGCTGCCTCCCCTGCTCTGGCCAGCCTCATTCCAGCTTTCCCCTTCTAGCTCTTCTACCCCAAACTACCTCTGCTGGTCTTTTCTCCCTCTTACACCTGTTCTCCATGAGGTGACAGCAGCTGCCTAGCCAAGGAAACCACAGGAACATGTTGAGGTTGCTGGCGTGATGGGTTTGTATTGTAGGAGGTAATGGAGGCTCCAGTGAGCCAGAGTCGGCAAGGTGCCCGATCTGCATGTGTGTCAGCTGCCACTGCTCTTCCTGGCACTATGGAATGGATATATACCAAGATATATACCAGCCATTGAGGCTGGAGGGCAAGACTTATAGGAGAGGAGGCAGGAGGCAGAGCAGTGGCAGAGCCTGCTCTCTGTTGAGAGGGAGTGGGCCCTCCCCAGAGTTTGGCCTACAGGAGGCAGAGGTCTGTGAGCTCTGGCTTGCTGGGGGAGTAGCTACAGTTGGGGAACAGCACCAGAGACCAATAAGGTTGCATGGATGGCAAGTCAATAGTTTGCCTCCGGGAGGAAGAGAGTGGTCTCAGAGGCAGTGGGAGTCCGGGGTACATTTGCTCAAGAAATCAATAAGTAATTTTAACCAGATTGCGTGTCCTCAATCCTCCTGGTCCTTCAGAGAACTGAAGAGGAGAAACAGAAACTCATCCAGGAGTCTGAGGTGAAAGGTCAGGATTGCTGGGATCTGCTGCTGAGGACATTTCCAGAGAGAGGGAATCCAGGGGCAAGGGTGGGTAGGCAACAGGACCTGAGCCCAGGAAAATGACAAGCTGGTGACAAGCAGACCCCTGGCCCTGAGCACCCCGTGTGGAGACTGGTTAGGACCAATCTTGTCATGGCTGATGCGAGGGACCCAAGAAGGGGCTTTCTTTCCATGGTCAATGACTGATGGCCTAGCATGAAGGCTTTCTCAGAAAAGTGGGTCTGAAGATAAGATCAATGTACACCCCATGGGTGTTGGGGAATTAATCTGGAACTGACTGACTTTTGGGGAAGGCAGTAGGAGGCTTGGTGGGAAACAGAGAGATGGGGAGTTGAGAAGACATTAGGAACAGCCAGGTGCTTCAGTGGTCTATGCAAGGGCCAGCCACTACTACACAAAAGATGTAAGACTGGATTTCTGACCTCGGGAGCCTTTACACCTGGGGGCCTGAGGATCCAGGGCAATGCCTTCAGTCCCACCAGGAGGATAACTATGGAGAGAGAAGCTCTGAGAATATGGAAGCCATGGGCAGCTAACAGGAGGGAGACCAGGTGGGTTTCAGGAAGAAGACCTTTGATCTGGGTCTTCAGGAGTGTGTAGCTTGGAGTATAAACATTGGTTGGACTTGAGTTGTGTAAGGAAAATAAGGCAAGTGAGGAGGGAGAAAGGTTGGGGGTGCTAGGGTCTGGGGTCACTGGAGTACCTGTCTGATCACATGATACCACCCCTCCCACCCCCACACACACGAGGGGGTAAGAAATAGATGGCTTCAAATTATTTGGGAGAAGGATGTCCCAAAGGAGGGAATTATTAGAAGGTAGGCTGTGCTGGCAGGGGGTGCGTGTGGAACAACACAGGCACAGCGTGAGCTCTGGGTGCTGAAGTGCTGAACCTCCCAGTCCCCTTCTTCCCTCCTAAGCCACTGCCTCTGCCTGTGCTGTGGACATTGCCATACTTGGAAAATGTAAAGAGACAAATGGCTAGAGACACTAAGGGTGGCAGTCCATACCTATAATTCCAGGAGTTGGGAGACAGGCAGGGGGATGATGAGTTCAAAGCTGGTCTGAGCTATATGAGGCTGGGGGAGGAGGAGGAGGAGGAGAAGGAGAAGGAGGAGGAGGAGGAGGACTTGGGAAAGGCTAAGTGGCTAAAAAAGCATCTCCTCCAGCTTCCAAAGTCCCCAAGGGTATGGGGGGGGCTGAAGAAAGGAAAATGACATTGCCAGCCACCAAGATGCAGAACGGTTATAAATGAAAAGGAAACGTGACCACTGTCCTCTGGTGGCGTGTGTCCAGTCAATCTCTATCCTAGATGCACTGAAGCACTCAGGAAAGCTCAGAGAGAGAGGGGCGAGGGAGGGGGAAACAGGAAGGGAAGGAGGGAGAGGGAGAGGGAGGGAAGGAGAAGGAGAGGGAGATGAAGAAAGAAGAGGACAAAAACAAAATGAAACTGAACTGGTCCCGGCACCAGATGAATGAAAAAAAAAGTATATAAAAAAGAAAGGCCATGATTGTTCTAGGTGTGATGAAGAAGAAAGTTTCTTGTAGATATGTGGGGGACATAGCCAGAGGCAGACACATCTGGGAGAGTCCAGAGTGGACATGATCAGACTGGGCTGGGCCTCAGAAGAAGGGAGAGGGTCAGGGAAAGGGGAGAGCAGGTAACCAGCTGCGGCAGGCAGGAGGCCCAAAGGCACCAAAAGAGCAGGAAACCAAATGCCTGGGTTCTTATAGGGAAGAACCTCTAGGGGAAGAACAGTCCCGCAGCTTGGCTGGAAATGTTTAGGGTAGGGAGCAGGGTACTCCAGCCAGGAGGACACTGTCACAGGGACCGGGGGATGCTGGGAGAACCTGGTGGCCAACATCCACGTTGACATGGTAACTAAACACCTTAGTCATTCGTCCCAGGCTAGAAGAAAAGCTAGTTACAGAAGTGTGGACAGGATAGGGTGATACAGCGGGGGCTGGCAACCACAGGCAACATTCCACTACCTTCAGGAAGTAGGAGACTGGAGATGTTGCCAGAATCGGGGAAGCGAATCTCTGAGGACCAGCTGCCATGGAACAAGAGCAGCAGTGGAAGGGAGAATGGCTTCTGTGAAGGAGGCCTTCATGTTAGTCCGGCTGTCCTTCTTCCCTCTGACCTATGCTGGGGCTTCCTACACACTGGAGCCCCGAAGGTCAGTGAGAGTTTGATGTAGACAGCACCAGGCACCCTCCTGTCAGACAGCAGGCAGAGAGGATAGACCGGGTCTGTACTGGCTAGTTTTGTGTCAACTTGACACAGCTGGAGTTATCACAGAGAAAGGAGCTTCAGTTGAGGAAATGCCTCCATGAGATCCAACTGTAAGGCATTTTCTCAATTAGTGATCAAGGGGGAAAGGCCCCTGTGGGTGGGACCATCTCTGGGCTGGTAGTCTTGGTTTCTATAAGAGAGCAGGCTGAGCAAGCCAGGGGAAGCAAGCCAGTAAAGAACACCCCTCCATGGCTTCTTCATCAGCTCCTGCTTTCTGACCTGCTTGACTTCCAGTCCTAACTTCCTTGGTGATGAACAGCAGTATGGAAGTGTAAGCTGAATAAACCCTTTCCTCCCCAACTGCTTCTAGGTCATGATGTTTGTGCAGGAATAGAAACCCTGACTAAGACAGGGTCTGATTCTGAAAGAGCCAAGAAACAAGATCCTGCAGCGTAAGAGAGAGAGGGTGAGGCTGGAGGTGGGTGGGGAGAAAGGTACAGAGAGAATTGGTACCTTTAAACCCCATAATTGCATATACGCACACTTAATACTTCTATGCCTATATAAATACACACAGTGGAACATTGCAAACGTTATTCCACAGTCTGATTTCATTCACAAAGAAGCACTGGCCTGAAGGACAGGGATTCCTAACTGCTAGGGAGGCTCAGCTATTAACCAGCCCTGTATGCCTCACAGGAACTCCTTCTAAAAGGGGCTTGGGTCATCATTGCTAACTAGGTCATTATGGTAATAGTAGTAACCTTCTCATTTAGTGATAAATACCTCTCCCATGTGTCCTAATGAGCCCACAGTCTAGCCTGTGACAGGAGGCAGAGGTGGGAGGGTATCTCCAGGGTTACTGTATCAGACACACTGCCCTATTGGGGAACGAGGGACTCTAGTCAAGACTGCCAAGCCTGGTGGACACAAGCCTCTGGGGGAGTCTTTAGCTTACAGTCAGTGTTGGTGAGTGAGGAGGGAATCAGACAGCCTCCTTTTCTAAAACTTTCTGGGATGACGGAGATGGAGTAGCCTTTAAACATAGGTTGAATGATGAATTTCCTGAGGCGACTGCAGACAGTGCTCAAGCCTGAAGACAGGAGTTGGGGCCACTGCAGGCAGCTGGCCATAGGGGTCAGAATGAGGTCTTGCTCCCTAAACCTGCCCCGTCCATGGACCCAAAATGCAGATGAGTCATTTTCTTGGGTCCTGTGTCGCGCGCTGGTGCTGATAGCTATCTCTGAACCTCACGCTGGTATTCAATTCCATTATGAGGTAGTTAGCCACAGAAGTAGAATTTTATCTTTTTTGCTTGTTTGGGAGTTTTTAGCTTTGTTTTGTTTTGCCTTGTCTTTTTATGGTTCTTATTGTTACTATTTGAGACAAGAGCTCACTCTGTAGCTCAGGCTAGCCTTGCACTTACTATGTAGCCCACGCTGGCCTTAAATGGGCAGCAAGCCCCAGCCTTCCGAGTATGGGGGATTATAGGCCTGAGCCATCATGCCACGCTAGGCAGGTAGAACTTAATTCACTTATACTAATCAGAGGTGGAGGCTTTTGTAAGGTTGATTAAGATTGGGTTTGGATATCAGTGCGCCCATTCTGCCCATGACCAAGTCCTGGAGGTTACACTGAACCTTGCACTTGGGCCCACAACCATGAAGGCCGGGGGAAAATAGGTGCCCTCCCTTCCTACCTGGAGGAGCGCCAAACAGAACCCACCCTCCCCAGAACTGTCACTTATTTCATAAGAGACCACAGATTCCCAGAACAACCTAGAAAGCAAGGTCTCCAGGTGTGATCTGACAACTTAGAGACAATCCAGAGACACACAAAGGCTTGCAGAAATGACTGGCTTTAAGCTTGGGGAACCGGATGACCATCCATCTTCAGAGTACTTGGTCCATGGAAAGTCGCCCTGGTGGGCACCTGTTGGAATTTGGCCACTTGCTGGTTAGGTTGTGGACAGGGGTTGGGGGGGGAGGCGGGGAATGATGTAAGGACATGAGAGAAAGTAAAGTAGCACCCCCACCCTGGATTCTTTCTTGATGTGATGTGATGTGACACTATACTTCATGTGGCATGATGTGACATTATGCTTCAGAAGATTTGAACAAATGTTTATCCACTCCAGGTTCAGATACTGTCCCGCTTAGCTCTGTCAACTTGACACAGTCTAGGATCATCTGAAAGGAAAGCCTAGACTGGGGAGCTACCTAAATCAGATTAGCCTGTGGGCACGTCAGTGGAGGACTGTTTTGTTACTGTGGGTGGTACTATTCTATAGGCAGGTTGACTTAGGTATAAGACAGTTAGCTAAGTATGAGACAGACAGCAATGGTCTTCTATGGCGTCTGCTCCAACTTTGTGACCTAACATTCTGACCCCCAAAGATGACTGTAGCCTACAAGCTGAAGAAAATCTTCTCTTCCTGTAAATTGCTTTTTGGTCAGTGTTTTTATCACAGAAATAGAATCAAACTAAAACAGGAACTGATAACAGACAAAAGTAATAATGCTGCCAAAGTCCGGCTCGGTGAAGAGACGGGTTTATTGGGTCACTTGCAAGAGCACAGAACACAGGGAGGTATCTGCTCACCTAAAGCCTACCACAGCATCAGTGGTAATGGCTCGTGAAAAATGGAATCTTGGAGCTCTCTACATGACTTGCAGGTAGAACAACAGTCTCCTCTCCTCAGTAGTCCTTATTGCTTATACAACCTCACTAAGGGAGGATGATATGAATCTAGTAAGTTTCAGAGACTTCCTGAAACTTCTGAGTTGGTTATCGCCTGAATCTTACTGAACCAAAACCTTCTGAACTTTAATCACTTTTCCTCCAAGATAGAATTTTCCAACTAGGAGGAAATTACTACATAACACTTTGGTCTAGTAGATATTGACATCCTGATATTACATCGCCTGAATTATCATTTGTCCCTTTGTGTGAGAGATACACCATGTGACCCAGAATTAGTAACATAGCTTCTAAAGTAAGAACCTAAAGGATAAGAAATCTATCCAAGAGTCCAGTACAGTGGTGTGACTGAGAAGTGGGGCCAGTTAGCCAATACTCTTCCATGAATCCAAAGACTGTAATGCCCAGGCCCCTGGTGGTACTGGAGATATTGGGAAAGAGATGAGGTGTGTGCAGCCAGTACACACTAAAAAGAGATAAGACATGCCCTCCTCTTTAGTGATGTGGGTGTAGCTTTTTGGGGGTGGCTTAAAGCTCTTAGGAAAACATGGTATCCTTTGTCTGAAACTACTGTGGTGGCCCTGAGACCTAGACCATAGTCAAACAAGTGCTATAAAGCTGTCGAGTGAACTCTGACAACTAAGTCTATACTCCAGGGGCTTTGGAGATGCCTCCGTGGAATGAGAGCTTGCTGTACAAACATGAAGAACTAAGTTTGAATTCCCAGCACTCACATAAAGAGCAGAACACGACCATGCTATGTACCTGTAACCTCATCGTTGTAGGCGAGGCGACATGGGTCACTGGGCTTGCTAGTTGCCAGCCTAGCTCCATGTTCAGTGAGAGACACTGTCTTAAAGGAATAAGGTCAGGATGATAGAGCGGGACATCAGATATTGTACTTACACACACGCAGGCACATATGTCACACAAACACATGTACCAGGCATCTAACCAACTATCACCCCCCCCAAAAGCCAAAGCCTAAAACAATAATAAAACAAGACTGTGTTCCAATCGCTTCTGTGGTTGAAGAAGGGTCATTGGTGTGAACAACTTGACTGGGGATGAGAGAAACTAGGCTGATTATACACTTCAGAGGCCAAGGACATGGGAGGCAGGAGCTCCCTACTGACTACATTTGGGGACTTGCAGAGTCCCCAGATCCCTCTTAAGAGTATTAACCTGTGCAGGGTAGAGGCAGGGTAGCAATGACATCTGGAACCCCAGGCTGTGATGTTGTCATGGAGATGCTAGCCCATAACATATCCCCAAACTAAAAAGGCAATGCCAAGGTTAGCCTTTAAGGACTCACACAGCTGCTTTTAGTGGCACAGGCTGCTTGTTAAGTGGCTGCCGCATCTATATGACCCTGGGGAACACAGTCAATTACAGCCTCTAGAGAAAATCAAGTCAACATGTCTATCACCACGGTGGAAGTTTGCGCAGTTGATGCTGATCCAGAAAAGTGAGATCCAATCACATTTTCTTGAAGAGGGACCAAAAAAACAGATCTAGGAATCCAGGAAGTTCTAGGAGTCTCCAAGGCAGTGTAGTACCTTCCCTGTAAGAGCTGTGTGGGTGGCTCTGGTGGTCCAGGCCATCTGCCAAGGACTTAGTAACCAATGTAACCCAGGGGAGAGGAGACCATGAGAGAAATGTGGGTTCTGGCCCATAGGATTAACAAGATGCCAGGACAAATTTCAGTTTTAGATACACAACGAATAGTGTTTGGCAAGCCTTATGCTGTGACTTGTCGTTTATGTAAAATTTAAATTTACTCCAACATCCTTTGTCTTGTATTAGCTAAGTCTAACATTCCAGGGTCCAAGGAGGCAGTGTCCTCTAAGGGTCTGGACCACATGGGGATGATGCTTATATGTGATGGTCTCTGAGGTGAAGACTGAACATCTAATATGCCACAATTATGCAAGAGAAAATATCAAGGAGACGGAGGGAAGCCCCTGTCAGTGTGAGATGTGATAATTTTATATTCTTTAAGTAGCTAGGTTTAAAAGGCAATAAGAAGCAGGTGGGATCAGTTTGAGTAATAGAATTTACTTAATACACATCAAACATTACATTTGCAACCCACAACCACGGTGAACACAGTGAGACATTCTACGGTGCTTTCAGACTGCAAAATCTGGTGACTCTCCGCCTCTTCTCCAGTCAGATGCATTTCAAGTGTTCAGTGCCTGTACCTGACAGTACAGCTCCTGTAGCTTCCAGGGCTGCTGAAGGGATCCAAGCCCCCCCCCCTTTCAGGCAGTCTCAGGTTTGATGGGTGGCTTCCAGTGGTGTTAGGGATGCAGGGTGAATGGGAACTAACTAGCCAATCAGCCCCAAGACAATGTAAAAACTCCTTCCTTATGACGGTTGGACCTTCCCCAGAGGTTCAGGCCATTGGCAATAATCTGAAGCTTTGGGGTAACCTTAGAGATGGGGAGGCTGGACTGTCAGTACTCTCTAAGAAGCAAGGCAAGATTTGATTCCTTTTTTGTGGGTTTTAGGGCAGCAGGCTCAAGATTACTGTCTAGGGTCTGAAATAATAGGGCAGAACAGAGGGGTGAGCAGGCAATGTAGGCTAAGTTGGCGGAGCTATTACTCTGGTGCTTTCCATGGCTGGCAGAGACACCATGTCTCAGGTGTGACAGCCACCACATGATGCCATCATCACAGAACCAGGCGACATAGTGAGTCTGAGTTGGCCCTCTCTGAAGCACTGTCATGGCTTGTGGGATCTCAGGAAAGAAAGTGGCCAGAATGTCTAAATGTCCTAAGGAGTAAACTCAAGACAGAAAGGTTCTATAAGCGGAAACAGTTTTACCCCGTCTCAATCGTACTTTCTAGAACCACCAGACACCCTCTTCTTACCTACGCTTCTTCACCTCCTGTCTTCAGCTGGTGATAAATGGACACACAGCTTGCCTGTCCTCCAGGAGGGGTCTCACAAAGACAGCTGAGGCAGGAAGGGTAGCACTTCTCTCGGTTTGTCATTTCCCACGGCTCCCCACTTTATATCTGCTACTTCCTGCTTGGGTACAACATTCAGAGGTTCTGTTACAGGTCAGGTTCTTTCCAGGCTTAGGCCTGGGGTGGCTCCCGTGAGGCACAAGGTGGGAGTGAGAGGGACTGGGCAGCTGTAATACTCACTAGTGCTTCAGATGACATCTTCTCTCTAGTCTCTGAGACTTTCATAGTTTTCTGCCATACCCTCATATGTAATATGGCCTCTTCTCTGGTTTGGTGATGTGAGTCACAGTAAGCAGCCACCAAAGGACTCATAGGAACCCTTAAGCAGAGGGTGAAGGGAGAGGTGGGGAAGGGGTCCTCTCACTTGTTTCCAGGAGGTGGCTGGAGCAGGGCAGGTAGAATGCTCTCTCTCTCTCCCTGGTCAGGGGACATGATGGGTAACTCAGTGAGGGAGGTACCAAAGATCTTTATTTGAAGGAATGGTGCAAACTAAAAGCTTAAGTGGATGTTTTGATGTGATTGACAGAAATTATAAAGACAGTCCCAAAGTGCCTGCACTGCCTCAGAGACCAGTGAAGTCATTCGTGGCTTGGTGGGAAGTCAGCTCAGCTCATGTCATCACTGTGTCTCAGGGTGAACATGATAAAGAGAGATTCTGCCATGCTAGATTCAGGGGGTCCACGTTTCACAAGTTAGCTAGGTGGTCCACCCAGTTCTTTGACGGATTTCACCTGCTCGGTGAAGTCACATAATGGGGTCACTTTCATCAGTGGCTGACTGTGCAGTTCCAGTAGTGACTGACTCACTCTTCCAAGTGCAGGGCATACACCGTTGCATCCCGCTGGCTCTCTGATCTGGATTCTTGCCATCCAAGAGGAAGATCCTACCTCCTCAGGGTACTGCAGCTTCATCAGTATTTCAGTCTGTTCCCTTTCCTCATGAGATTTGGAGAAGAAAGTATTTGGCAAAGCCCTTCAGCCCCACACCTTCCTGGTTGAAATAGAAGATCATGGAGAGATAGACACAGGAGACATCCAGGTCAATATGGTGGTTGACGGGCACATCAGAGGGAAGTGGAGGTGGCATTGGAGTGGCCAGATGACATGATGGCCGAGGACACTGGCTTGGAGAGGTCAGCTGGGGTCAGAGAGGTCAAGATCCTGTTTCTTTCCAGCATCGTGGAAGCAGGAGGTTGAGGTAACTCTGGGCAGAGTGTGTCTGGCTCTGGATGATTCTGTTATGAGGCTCTATCTGGAGCGCCCAGCCGGTGTGAGTTTATGAGCGTGACTTAGTCATAGCACACCAGACAACCAGACAAGAGAGGTCTACCCCATTTCTCTGGCTCTCATGCTTTTTCTGTCCCGTCTCTCCACAGGGAGGGGACAGAACAGTTGGAGGAGGTGTTTGGATGTCCCACTCAGGGCTGAGTATTCAGCAGTCATTTTCCCTCAGTGCACTGGCCGGGTATGAGAAGGGCTGAAGTGTCAGTTGCCAGCCTGAAGACGGAGTAAAAGAGAGCTAAAGGAAGACAGACAGCATCTAGAGAACATCAAACAAGAGGACTGGGCTATAGCGCAGCATTGGAGGACTTTCCCAGTGTACATTTCAACACCACTAAAAAAAAAAAGGCCTTGTGAGGAGATGGTGAGCGAGTAAGAACGTTGACTGCTCTTTTGGAGGTCCTGAGTTCAAATCCCAGCAACCACATGGTGACTCACAACCATCCATAATGAGATCTAAAGACAGCTTCAGTGTACTTACATATAATAATAAATCTTTTTTTTTTTTTAAAAATTGCCTTGTGATGTCCAGTAAGGGAGGCCTCAGGAAGGTTGGTGGTGCTCCTTGGAGATTTCTGGTTTGGCCAATAAGAGACTGAACCTCCACAAGATGAGAGCTGTGTCAACTGTGGGTCATTTATAAGGACAGTACTGGCTTCCTAGAACTGGAAGCAGACTTAGAGAAGGGCAGGATGGCTGGCACTCCAACAAGAGTGAAGGAGCTGCTGGGGGTTGAAGGCGGTGGAGGAAAGAGAATTCAAGTCATAAGAGAAGCTGGAGGGCTAGAATGGCGGAGGGGATGGTGCCCCTGTCAGGGACTGACTGAATTTAGGATTTGCTGTGGTGAAGAGACAGTGAGGAGGTGTGGTTTCCTAATGTTGGGCACTAGGAAGGTGGTTGACAAGGATTCTGGTGGGATGAGTTGTATGGCCAGGTGAGATGGAGAGAATCCAGGGCAGGGTCCCACCTTAGGAAAGCTGGGCGTGTCTTCTGAGCCACGCAGAGCTGCAACCATTCAACAAAAACCATCGTATGTTTTAGGTTCCTTGACTGGGAGGGACCCATTTTCTGCTCTGCTTGAAGCAGGTAGGTGGGAAGGCCACTTCACAGTTATATGAAGTGGTGAAGGATTCAAACCAGAACAGCATCAATGAACAGGGCCAACCATGATCAAGAAAGCCTATGGGAGGGCCGGTGTCCCACTGCAAAGGGCTTGCTATTCAAACCCACACTGGCTCACCCATCATGTTAGAAGTCTTAATCCAAGACAGGCACCTTCTTGTGATGAAAAGGGGGAAAGATGGAGGCTTACATTCTCACCAAATAAACGTGGCAAAGCTGGAAGTTTAAGAGGAGGACATGAGGATAAAGTACACTCTGTAGGCAGACTCCTTTCATTAGTGTCGAATCTGGTGCCTCCTTGTGCGTCTCTGAGCTTGGGGAAGAACACCCTGTGCTTTCAGGCTACTGTGGCTGTATCTTCTCGAGCTCCTTTGGAACTCTGAAGTCTTGATTGATGTGTAAATTGCTATAAGGGAGGGCTACACAGGTCTCTTCCGCTTCTAACAAGGAGTGCATGTCTGTGTTTGAGAGGGCTTTGCTTGCGTGTCTGTGTACCACATGCACCACTGGTCACCAAGAAGGCCAGAAAAGGATCTCACATCCCATGTCTCTGTAGTTACAGACTTCTGTGAGCTACCACATGGGAGCTGGGAACCGAAGCAAGGTCCTGAAGAAAAGTAGTCAGTGTTCTTAACTGAGCCCTCTCTTTAGTCCTTAAGCATGGCCATTGTCTTGCGCAATGGCTTCTTTCCTAATGAGATCCGACTGAGAGCAGGGCCCCAGGAGCAGCTCCTAAACTGCTCATTCTCCCGCTAGGATGCTCCACCATCCATTAGAACCTATTTGTGGTTGCCCCACAAGCTTGAGCACATCTTACTTGTGATTCTTATTTAAGGTTATAACATCATTACAGCTTCTCAGACAACATGGGGTCTTCCTGCAAGCGAGAACTTCCATGTGTGTGCAGGCACATGTGTGTATACATGTATACATGTGTGCGTATACATATTCTGATATGTCAGAGGACAGTCTTGAGAGTCATTCCTTAGGGACTGTCCATCTTGTTTTTTGACTGATACCCCTCCTCTTTACCCCTAAGTTGCAGTGACTGACCAATGAGCCCAAGTCCGCTGCTTTGCCTGTGCTGCAATTGTGCATGTTATCACGCCTGGCTTTCTCACTTGGCTTCTGGAGATATGGCACTCAGGTCTCCATGCTTGTAGGCCAAGCTCTTTGCCAACTGAGCTATCTCCCCAGCCTCACGAAAACTTTCTACGCACACAGACCACAGGACTTCTGGTGTGCACTCGCATGAAGGGGTATCCATGCCAGCTCTGCATCTCGCAGCCATTATAAAAGGTTCCCGGGATATTCTCAGCTCAGAGTCTCCAACATTCTGACTATCTGGCTCTTTTTCTGGATCGAATCACAGAATGGTCTGGTGCCAGCAAAATGAAGAACAAATCTCCTCTAATATCATGCTAATCCCCGGGACGATCTTCCCTGGTATTGGTTAATAAAGTAGGACTTTTCTTTTATTATGACATTTTTTCCTCCAGTAGATAATAACTCAACCTTTGTCCCTCGGATATTTAGCTTCTCCTCTCCCCCCAGATAATAGCTCTGTTCTTTTGGAACCAACACCCAAAGTATTGAAGATAGTCTCTGAGGACTGCAAGGTTGTGCTCACGTACGGTTTAGTAACCAAAGCCACTCATGGCATGGGCCTTAAAATCTCACTGGTATGCAGGCTTCAGATGCAGGCAATGCCAGGATGCAATGAGTCAGCTAAGGACTGCATACCTGCAAGAAAGATTATTCTGTCCAGACCGGGTTTGCACCTTAGACTCTAAAGCCGAGAGCATTCTGTAAGGGATGGAGCCTAAGAACCAGATCCAATGGTGGTATATTGTGACACATCTACGTGCCATACAAACACTAGAGAATACACCGAATCCTCATGGCCATGTACATCAATACGTGACCCACAGGCAGAGCAAATATGATCACTGTCAGGGAGGGGCTAAGGAGAGGGTTCAGTGGGCAAAGAGCTTGCAAGCAAGCATGAGGACCTGAGTTCAGATCCTGAGCAGCCACATAAAGATGGATGTGGTAGTACATCTCTATAATCCTGAAACCCTGATGGTGAACTGGAAAGTGGAAACAGGAAATTCTCTGGAATGCCATGGCTCGTTGGATGGAAGGTGAGGAGCAACCCCCGGAATGCTTTTTTGGTCATGACGTAAGTCTCTCTACAAAAGGCTGCATGCAGCATTCTGAGCTGTACAGTGGCTGCTTCCAACCTTTGGAGCCTTAAATGGCTACTGTAAGACAATCGCTGTGCATACAGGGAAAGGTTCAGAGCAAGTCTACCCTAAGACTGCACACCCAACCTTGCTTGGAGAGATAGTGACACATTTAGACATGACAGGCAGTAAGACCCAGGTGCTGACAAGGCGACTGAGCTGTCCTTTAGAATGCTCCGCTCTGCCACCTCCCAGTACTTTACCACTTACCTAAAAGGAGACAGAATAATAGGCTCTTTTGTCTCCGGTACCTATAATGTGCATTTCCAGGTTTGTTTGGGAGCACAGCTGCGAAATCTTTCAGAGCTGAAATAATTCTCTTCCTTCCAATTGTGAAGTGTTCTCTGAGCGATGTAATTGTTCCCCACTGCAGTGCTTAGGTGGTGGCATGTCAGCCCGCCAATCACTTCTTCTTCTTCCAGCTCTGATTGTTCCCCGCTGTGTTCCCTCCCTGAATGAGCCCTTCCAGCTGTTGAAAGATGTCAACGTATTTATATGCACAGCTCCATGCTTCCCGTGGAAAATTTCCCAAAGCGAGGGCTAGTCTGCTCTAATTTGTGGAGCTAAAGCTGGGCTTGCATTCATAGCACTTCAGGGTGAGCTGTATATCAAGTACTATATTCTAAAGGGCATCTATGAGCACAGAGTATCATTTTATATTAACTGGAGGCTTTGGTGTGTCCATTCTGCCTGCCTGAGATCTCTTGAAATACTGAATATCTTGCAACCACCCTTGACTCCAGCCTGGGGGTAGGGGAGATCTGGCGCCCTCTTCTGAGCTCTGTGGGCATTGTGCTCATGTGCACATACCTACACATAGATGCAGGCAAAGTCATGAAGATAAAAGTAAGTCTTCTTAAAAAGCATCAATTTTTTTAAATGCTACAAATTAGTAGGAAGTATTTATAAATCATATATCCAGTGAAATTCTCATATCTAGAACAAATAATAAATGTTTACTAGGGAAAAATTAAGCAACTACAATATGAACAAACTATAGATGGTGTACCAAGGGCAAATGAGCATGTGAACACAAGGTGAGTGTGAGGCTCTGTCTCAAAGAACCCAACAAAGAATAGGTCTACAAGGGACTGGAAAGATGGCTCACTGGTTCAGAGCACTGGCTGCTCTTCCAGAGGACCCAGGTTCAATTCCCAGCACCCATATAGTGGTTCACAGTTATTAATAACCACAACTCCAAGGGATCCAGCACTATCTTGGGCCTCCACGGACACTGCATGCATGTGATACACATGCATGCATTTGGGCAAAATACTAGAGCACATAAAAAAATTTTTTTTACCAAAAAAAAAATTGGCTGCTTTAATATAGGAACTAGAATCCATCTTCTAGTTCTTATATCAGGAGATGCACAAGGAAAAGGGAAAAAAGACCAACTACAGAAACAAGGGATCCTAGGGATCTTCTGGCCTCTGTCTGTGGGTGTGTACACGGAACATACACAATGTGTGTATGCACACACACACACTCATCATCATCATCATCAGAATGGCTAACATGAAACAACCCAAATATCCACAGATGATTGATGGGTGAAATGGGTTTGTACATTAACTATTGCTGTTTAGTAATTAAAAAACAAACAAAACAAGTAAACAATAAACTCGAGATTTGAATTGATAACAGAGGGATTAGGCTGAGTGGCTCCACAGCGTTCTAGAATATTCTTGAAAGAACAATATTACAGTGCTTTCCAGAGGTTACAAATGGAAGCATGTCCTGCAGAAAGAACTGCAAGGGAGGCTCGAGGCAGAAGACCATGTGCGTATCTGGATGGTGGGGATTGTACGTGATGCTGTGCACGGGTCTATACACAGTGTGTGCTGAGACACAGCAGAAGTTCAAATTCCTGGTGGTAACACTGATGGCTTTTTCTTTCTTCTAAGAAATACATTCAATTTTTAAAAATTGGGGGGCTGTGTGTCTGTGTGGGGGTAAGCACACTTGAATACAGGCGCCCACAGAGGCTAAAACAGGACAACAAAGTCCCTGGAGCAGAGCATTGTGAGACCCCTGGTGTCCTCTGCAAGAGCAATATGCTTGCTTAAGGTCTAAGATGTCTCTAGGCTGCTGTTTCCTGCTTTGGGTACCAATAATACTTAAGGGTTACGTAAGTTGTTGCCATTGAAGAGTCATAGGTGAAACATCTGGGATATTTCTTTTCTTCCTACCAACCCATCACTATTTCAACATAACTTTTAACCATGTT
Organism: Mus caroli; assembly: GCF_978045245.1. NCBI lineage: Eukaryota > Metazoa > Chordata > Mammalia > Rodentia > Muridae > Mus > Mus caroli. The sequence goes on from NW_028227273.1 coordinate 46,069,325, forward strand.
ACTAGCATTGACACCAAGGCTTCTCTCTCCTCCTTTATTAGTGTCACACAGGTATTCTACATAGCTATCCTGATGAGTACACCTAGTGTTGCTTACATTTATATGTGTGTACAGCTGACCACATGAGGATAAAGGAGGAGCTGATGGGGAGGAGGGCAGGGTGAGAACGATGGAGTGAATGCAGAACTCATGTGTGAAATTCCTCTAAAAATTTTAAAAGACATGTAGACTAAGTTACTCCGCTAACTTCATTGTTCTGGTCTCCTGTTTATGTCTCTCACTAATTCTGTGTTCATGTCTCCATATGTTGCGAGAGACAGATGTAGCTTCATTCTTCTACCTGTGGGTATGTGACTTTCCTGGCACACCGTGTGAAAGAGACTTTCCTTTCTTCTGTGTATCCAGGTATGTGCCCATGTGTGTCAGTCAGAGGCCAGCCTGGGGTGTTGTTCCTTGGGATTCACCTACCTTGCTTGTTGAGACGCTAGCCAGAAGCTTGCCAAGTAGGCCTGACTGGCTGGCCAGTGAACTCCAGAGATCCTATTGCCTCTGCCTCCTTGGCACCAAGATTACAAGCATACACCACCATGCCTGACTTTGTCTTATGGAAGCTCTGCAAAATTGAACCCAGGTCTTCATGCATGTGTGCCATGCTGGTTGCTTTTAACTGTCAACTTGACACAACCTAGAATTGTCTAGAAAGAGTCTTAGTGGAAGAATTATATGGTTTAGGTTGGACATGTCTTTAGGGGATTATCTTGATTATTCACAGATGTAGGAAGACTCAGCCCACTGTGGGTGGCACCATTCCCTAAGCTGAGCCCCGAACTGTAACTTTCTTTTTGCTCTTGACTATTGGTGCCACTTGACTATTGACTAGCTGCTTGAGTTCCTGCCTTGAATTCCCCCATTACGGACTTTTAACTTCGAATTATGAGCCAGATAAGCCCTTTCGTCCCCTATTTTACTTTTCATCAGAGTATTTGTTACAGCAACAGAGAAACAAAATTAGAACCTACGTCAAAGAATTTTACCAACTGAGCCACCTCCTCAGGACTGGATAAATCCACCTACTTTATTTAAAAGCCTGGATTTTGAGGTGCTTCTGGTAAGAATGGGTTCCATCTATAATGATTTTTTTAAAAAAGAGAGATAACCTTCCATCTGTTGATGCTGCCCACTTTATACTGCTAACAAGATGGTTTTGGAAAACCTGCTGCCTTGGACTCCTTCCCCAGTCTCGTTAGTGAGCTCTGCTAGGGCACATGATATATTCACGAGAGTGATGTTAAAGGGCTTTTTCTTTATTGCAAACCTGACCACAGCAGCTCCTCCAGGCCTGAGAGTGTGCATTTGTAGAAGGGTTTTATGCCTCCTCCTCCCTTGAACCTGACAATTCTGACTTATCCTCAGCCTTACCTGCCCTTACTTAGAGCACTACAAAGACATAGGCAGTGCGCTGGATGAGTCTGAGGTATTTGTAAGCGCGGGGACACATGGTAAAGGTGGTGTCTAGTAATTAGATATGTCACACAGCCTAGGTAGTAGAAGAGATGGGAAAACCATGCCTGCTATTTTTTAAAGATGAACATGACAGGCATCAACTAGCAATCCTGGGAACTCAGGTAAAAAATCACAACCTAAGAACATCAGACTGCCTGAGGGGGAATGGGGAGGGAGGATAGCGGGGGAGGGGAGGGTAAGACTGCTGAGGATGGAACCATCACACTGCCTGAAGGAGGAACCAGGTGTCAGGTGAATCTCCAGGCTGATGCCTCCGTGCTGCTTATTGATATTCAAAACTGAGAAGAGTGAGTCACTTAGGCACAATGAAGAATAGTTAATGTGGACTAATACCCACACTCGTCTTCAGTGCGGGATGGGGGTGGAACGAGCTCATATAATATTGAAGCCAAGGTCATGAAGTACCTGTGCCTCCAGGAGTCTGCTTTGCCAGCAAGACCAAAATCCAGTGTCCTCATTGGCCTAGCTCCCATGAATAAACATTTGCCTGGCCTCACTTCGGTTCAGCTGGGTAGGGCTCGGTACTGAGAGAAAAAGCTTCTGTTGGGGAATGCCACTGCTGTCTCCATCAGCCTCTGGCTTCAGTTTTAAACCCTTTATCTGCCTCCCTACATTAAATAGCTCAGTGTGATTCCAATGGTTGATGATGAAAAACCCAACGTTTTCTGAAATGTGGTAGTCTAACAAGGTTTGATTCGACTGTACCCTTTCCACAGCAGATGGGGTACCTTGTGGTGATTTCCATACTCTGGAGCTATCAATAAATGTGCTGTTTATATGAAAAGAAAGCATAATTTTACAGGCTGCTTTTCTTAACCACTCCATGAGTCAGACACACATACTGTATTAGTTAGTTTTCTGTTACTATAACTAAAAGCCTGAGGCTGGGTGCTTTATCCAGAAAAAAAAAAAGAAACAAAAAGATTATTTAGCTCATCATTCCAGACACCCAAGGGATGGTTCTGACATCAGCCTGGCCCTGGTGAGGTTTCATGGGGGACAGTAACCAAACAAGAAGTGGGACGTAGGGAGCCAGAGTGATGGGCGGTCCCAAACTTGCTCTTTTTCACCACAGCCTTTCACAAAGACGAATGCAAGATCACTGCTGTTATGATAAAACACTAACTAAAGCCAACTTGAGGGAGGAAAGCTCTCTTTTAGCTTACACCTCCCAGTTCACCATTGAGAAAAGCCTGGTAAGGAACTGAAGCAGAGGACATAAAGGAAGACTGTTAACTGGCTTGCCATCCTTTTTATATAGCCCAGGCCCATATGCCCAGGGTTGACATCACCTACAACTGGCTGGCATCACCACACCAATCAGCAACCAAGAAAATGCCCCCACAGACTTGTCCGCAGGCCAATCTGATGGAGGTAGTTCCTCAAGTAAGATTACCTCAGACACCATCATAGTCCTAGAAAAAAAAATACCTGGATAGATGCAAAGGCAGGGGCTCCGTAAGTGCAAACCTCCCATCGGACTTTAAAGTTCCTCTCAGCATCACCACCATGGCCCTGAGCCTCTGTGAACCCTTTGAGGATGCTCCCAAACAAAGCATCCTTTTTCTATCATCTGGGTCCCTATTACACTAGCCAGACCCCTCAACTGAGTGACTAAGACCCCGTTCCACTCCCTGCTCGCTCCCTCCAATATTCCCACTCATTGGAAGGCTCCTAAGAGCAGGCTGGTGTCTCCAGACTGGGGTGTCAGCTCAGAAGCCTTGATACCTTCCTCTTAGTTATGCCCTAGAGTCTAGGACCCTTTTCCCTTGAAGATGATGCTGATGGGGCTTGGATTTCTAAGAGTTACTGTATCTTAGGATACTGCTTGAGAAACTTAGACCCGAGATAGAACCAATTTCTACTCTGATGTGTATCTTCCCAGGAGTAATAAGAGGGAATAAATCAATTGTGCCAAGCATCTTATTTGTAGAATCTTGCTAAGCCAGCACAAGCCACTTCAGATACTATATCTGTGTGGCTGCTTATATACTATGGCTGCTTTCTGCTTCCTGGACCGTTGTCATGGTGGCACAGTGCAGGGTGGGATACCTGCCCTGACCCACTGTGCCCTTGTAGCCAAACATGTATTTCTGTCCTCTAATTGCAAATGTCAGAGCCTCGCCATTTCCTGGCATGAGTCCATTGAGTCTACATAGGACGAAGCAGGCCAAGGCTTGGTGTGTGTGAATACTTATTTGCATGAATCTGTGTGTAAATATGTGCATGTACGTGTGTGTGTGTGCCTGTGCATGTGCCTGTGCCTCTGTGTGTATGCATGTGTGTGTGTGTGTGTGTGTGTGTGTGCATGCATATTCACCTCTCTAATTGCAATCATTTCTGTAGTCACTCTACTGCCCACCCCTCCCACACCCTCAATATTCTTATTAGGAAGATCCCCAGGGACGTTGAAGGTTCAACATCTGCTTTAGTAGGTGTGGTAGATAGTTTTATGTCAAGTTGACACAAGCTAGATTTACCTGAAAGGAGAGAAGCTCACTTGAAAAATGCCTTTATAAGATACAGCTGAAAAGCATTATATTAATTAGTGATTGATGGAGAGGACCCAGCTCATGGTGGGTGGTGCCATCCCTGGGCTGGTGGTCCTGGATATCAGAAAGCAGGCTTAGCAAGCTGTGAAGAGCAACCCAGCAAGCCCAGTTCTCCATCAGCTCCTGCCTCCAGGATCCTGCCCTGACTTCATTGGATGAGCATCGATATGGCAGTGTAAGCCAAATAAATCTTTTTTCCCCCAAGTTGCTTTGGTCATGGTGTTTCATCACAGCAATTGAAGCCGCAGCTAATACAGGCAATTCCTCAAGTAAGATCCCCTCAGATACCATCACTGTCTCTTGAAAAAAAATACCTGGAGAGTTACAAAGGCAGCACCCCCCACCCTAACCCATAAATGTAAACCTCCCATTGGACCTTAAGGATCCTCTCAGCATCCTCACACTGGCACTGAGTCATCAAAAAAATGAGACGTGGGCCAGAAAGATGGCTCAGTAGATATGAGCATTAGCAGTATAAGCATGATAATCACAGTTCTAATCCCAGCATCGTTGTGAAAAATCAGGCTTGGAGATGTGAGCTGCAGCACAGGGAAGGCAGAGATAGATGGAGTCCTGGAACTCTCTAGTCAGCTAGTATAGACAAATTGATGTGGTCTAGGTTCACGGAAAGACCCTGTCTCTAAAATAATAAGGTGAGGAGAGATTGAGAAAGAAGCCAGGTTGGGCGTGGTGACGCATGCCTTTAATCCCAGCACTCGGAAGGCAGAGGCAGGCAGATTTCTGAGTTCAAGGCCAGCCTGGTATACAAAAGAGTTCTAGGACAGCCAGGGCTATTCAGAGAAACCCTGTCTCAAAACAAACAAACAAACAAAAAGAGCCAGACATAGACCTCTGATCTCCGGGGTACCTCCTCTAGAAACACCCACAAGATAAGCCTCTGGGAACCTCTGTGAGGAAGTTTCGAGATTTGGTTGACTGAGAGGTGAAGAGCCGCTGTAAATGTGAGTGACAGCAGCCCATGGGCTGGGGACCTAAGCAGAATTAAAACTAGAGGGTGATCTGAGGTCCAGCATCCATGTCTCTCTGATTCTTTCAGCAGATGTAAGTTGCCTTAAGCTCTTGTCATGTGCCTTTCCCCTCCATATGAACTGCATCCTTCAACTAGAGCCAAAGCGAACCCTTCCTTTCTCAAGTTTCTTCCTCCCTTAGGGAGTTTCTCATGGCTAAGGGATTACCTCACGTACCTCACGTACCTCCTGCTGATCTACATTCATTAGTCCAATGCCCACCCCTACCACACCTTCTACACATTTAGTCACGCTGAGGTCTTCTAGAGAAGTCTCTAGGGACCACTTGTTTTCAAATGACCTTGTCAAAACAATGGACATTTTGATATATAGGATTATAGGCTGTTGCTTGTCCAATTACATAGTCATTAGGGGTCAATATCAGCAGTAATTCTAATCCATTCATCCGTGGGTGCTGATCGAGCTTTTAAAGGTCTAAGAACTTTTTTTACACTCTGAATTTGCATTTTTGACAACTAAAGTTTCAATTAGTACCTGTTTTGCATTTGGATCTGATATTGCCTTATTTACAGTGGACATAAATCTATGTAAGAAGTCAGTAAACGTCTCTCTGGGGCTTTGTATAATCTTTGTGAATGACATAGACCTTTTTCATTGTTCCTTCACCTTCTTCCTTACAAATACCGAAGTACACTGTATAATAATAGGGTCATCAAGTTGCACCTGCTATCTTAAACCATCACATTGATCTTCACCTAACAATGGTCTTTCACCTTTAGACCTATTGTGATTTTCCATAATTGCAGCTTCTTCTCGCCACCATGTCACCCATTGTTATTGAGAGCCAGATTCCAGTACAGCTGCTACTAACTCTTTCTAGTCTTGGGGAGACAATCCTGTTTGGGGTAACCCAGGTATTTAACATCTGTTTCACATAGGGTGAGCACATTCCATAAGTTACTATTGATTCGTTAAAACATTTAAGATCTTATATTTTAACAGGATTCCAGACTAGTTCATTTTGTGAATTTTTACCTTGTTCTGGCATTTGTTCCTGGGAAACTGGGAAAGCTAGTGGGAGATGGTTGCCTTCCTTCAGTTTCATTAGGGGGTAGCTCCATATGTTCAATAGGCTGTAATTTGCTCCTGCTGCTTCCGCCCAGCTCCAGGCTCAAGGCTCCTGTGGATCTGGAGTCTCCTGAGTCTCTCTGAGTGTTCAGATGAACTCAAAGGCACAAACTGAATAGAACTGCATGAACTCGACTGAACTCAACTGCATTCAATTGAACTGCTGAACTGAACTCAACTGCACTAAGCTGCACTCAGTGCAGTTCTCTCTGGACTGAGAGAGAAGAGACAGTTTTACAGACACAGGTTTACTGGGAGGAGTTGTAGGTGAAGACTGAATAAGTCAGAAAATGAGAAGGAGCTAGACAATTACAATAGATTGCCAGAGTTAGTTTGTGGTCAAGCAGAGCAATTCAGTCAGAAGCCAAGAGAAGCCAGTTTGAGTCAATCAGTTTGGGGAGGAGTTTGGGCCAAAACAGCTAAATTGAACTAGCCAGTCTGAAGAACACTGGGGACATGTTTGCCTACCAAGACAAGAGATCTGGAATCCCTTGCAGCTACAAATGAACTTCACTGATGCAGCCAAAATCAATTATCAATTTCTAGAAAAACATTTGAGACTCTGAGTTAGCTCTCTCTCTCTCTCTCTCTCTCTCTCTCTCTCTCTCTCTCTCTCTCTCTCTCTGACATTGCTAGAAGATTTCAGGTCATTTGATAAAGCCAAGGAAGTATTAACAATGTCTAGTTGAAATGTCATCTGCAATATTCACAGGTACATTCTCTCTGTGTACAGACATTGTGCTCAGATTTTTATGAACTCTTGAGGCCCTGAAGAATCTCAGCTGTGTAATAAAATGTGCCTCAGAGAAGCCTTCTACTGTGACATTCCCAGGAGAAAAGCCACACCTACAACAATATGAACTAACCAATACCCCCCCACACCGCCCCCGGAGCTCATGTCTCTAGCTGCATATGAATCAGAAGATGGCCTAGTCGGCCATCAGTGGAAAGAGAGGCCCATTGGTCGTGCAAACTTTATATGCCTCAGTACAGGGGAACGCCAGGGCCAAGAAGTGGGAGTGGGTGGGTAGGGGAGTGGGTGGGGGAGCATGTAGGGGACTTTTGGGATAGCATTGGAAATGTAAATGAAATAAATACCCAATAAAAAATACAGAAAAAAAAGAAAAGAAAAGCCACACCTGAGTTATACGTTCTGCCAAGCTGACTGACTTGATTGGCTGGCTTGAATTTGTGTGATGGTAGAGAGCTGAAATGTTACCAGTTGGGAGCCAAATTATCTCTGGCTCTCTTTAGCTCCATTGGCATTCACTTCTTATGAGCAACCTAGAGTTGTGTGACTATTAGGAAAAACCCTTTGAAATGTTCAAACTTAGCTTCCTCCATCTCAAAAGCTAAGCATGTTAGATAATGTCCGAGCTTCATAGAAGAAAGTTCCTTGCTTTGATTTAATCCACCTACTTGATATTTCTACCAGTGTGCTTTTCTTTTTCTTTTTGGATTGGATATTTTCTTTATTTACATTTCAAATGTTTTCCCCTTTCCAGGTCTCCCCTTCAGAAACGCCCTATCCCATCCTCCCTCCTCCTGCCTCTATGAGGGTGTTCCCCCCACCCACTCCTGTCCTCTCACCCTGGCATTCCTCTACACTGGGGCATCGAACACCCTCAAGTTCAAGGACATCTCCTCCCACTGATGTCCAACAAGGCCATCCTCTGCCACATATGTGGCCAGCGCTGTGGGTCACTCCATGTGTATTCTTTGGTTGGTAGTCCAGTCCCCAGGAGCTCTGGGGAGTCTGTCCTGTTGACACTGTTGCTCCCTCCATGGGGCTGCAACCCTTCTCAGCTCCTTCAGGTCCTTCTCCAATTCCTCTATTGGGGACCCAGAGCTCATCCAATGGTTGGCTTCAAGCTTCTGCCTCTGTATTTATTAGGCTCTGGCAGAGCCTCAGGAGATGGCCATATCAGGCTTCCATCAGCAAGCACTTCCCAGCATCCACCATAATGTCTGGGTTTGGTAACTGTATATGGGATGGATTCCCAGATTGGGTAGTCTCTGGATGGCCTTTCTTTCAGTCTCTGCTCCACACGTTGTCTCCATATTTCCTCCTGTGAGTATTTTTTTTTACACTCTTCTAAAAAGTACTGAAACATCCACATTTTGGTCTTCCTTTTTCTTAGGCTTCATATAGTCTATGAATTGAATCTTGGGTATTTCAAACTTTTGGGCTAGTATCCACTTATCAGTGAGCACATACCATGTTTGTTCCTTTGTGATTGAGTCACCTCACTCAGGATGATATTTTCAAGTTCCATGCATTTGCCTGCGAATTTCATAAAGTCGTTTTTTTGATAGCTGAGTAGTACTCCATTGTGTAAATGTACCACATTTTCTGTATCAGTTCCTCTGTTAAGGGACATCTGGGTTTTTTCCAGCATCTGGTTATTCCAGCTTCTGATATGGACATAGATGCATGTGTCCTTATTACATGTTGGAGCATCTTCTGGGTATATGCCCAGGAGTGGTACAGCTGGGTCCTCAGGTAGTACTATGTCCAATGTTCTGAGGAACTGCTGGACTGATTTCCAGAGTGGTTGTACCAGCTTGCAATCCCACCAGCAATGGAGGAGTGTTCCCCTTTCTCCACATTCTCACCAGCATCTACTGTTACCTGAGTTTTTGATCTTAGCCATTTTGACTGGTGTGAGGTAGGATCTCAGGATTGTTTTGATTTGCATTTCCCTGATGACTAAGGATGTTGAACATTTCTTTAGGTGTTTCTCAGCCATTTGAGTTTCCTCAGTTGAGAATTCTCTGTTTAGCTCTGTTCCTCATTTTTAATAGGGTTATTTGGTTCTCTGAAGTCTAACTTCTTGACTTCTTTATAAATATTAGATATTAGCCCTCTATTGGATGTAGAATTGGAAAAGATTCTTTCCCAATCTGTTGGTTGCCATTGTGTCCTATTGACAGTGTCCTTTGCTTTACAGAAGCTTTGAAGTTTTATGAGGTCCCATTTGTCAATTCATGATCTTAGAGCATAAGCCATTGGTGTTCTATTCAGGAACTTTTCCCCTGTGCCTATGTGTTCCAGATTTCCCCCCACTTTCTCTTCTATTAGATTTAGTGTATCTGGTTTTACGTGGAGGCCCTTGATCCACTTGGACTTGAGCTTTATACAGGGAGCTAAGAATGGATCGAATTGCATTCTTCTACATGCTAACCACCACTTGAACAAGCACCATTTGTTGAAAATGCTGCCTATTTCCACTGGATGGTTTTAGCTCCTTTTTTCAAAGATCAAGTGTCCATAGGTGTGTGGGTTCATTTCTGGGTCTTCATTTCTATTCCACTGATCTACCTGCATGTATGCATTCTTGTGTGTGTGTGTGTGGGGGGGAGGTTATGGGGGAGTTAGTTCTCCCCTTCCACCATGTGAATCCCAGAGACCAAACTCAAACTTAGGTCTTCAGGCTAGACAGCAAGCACCTTTACCCTCTGAGCCATCAGCCTGTTTGAATATGCCTTGATTTATTACATTCTTTGTTCTGTTACTATTAAAATGTCATGAAACACACCACATTGGAACATTGTATTTAGAGTCATCTGAGTCTATTCTCCTGAGCCTAGTTGCTCATATTTGGCTCCAGAATAAATTATCTCTTCTCCTTTTTGAGGTGACAGTTGTGTTTTTGCATCGATACTGAGCTGCTGAGGCTCAGCAAGGTCACAAACTTAAGATCAATGCACACGTATGAGTGAAGCCATGGGGTCATCTCCACCAAAACTACAAGCTTCAAACACAAGTCCACTTCGGAGTGCTAACCTGAAAGATGTTTGTGTTCTGGAATGATGGGTGTGAGGCATAATTAATCATAGCATATGATTGAAAGCAACAGCAACTTCAAGGGACAGGTTACATTGCGGTACATTCGTGCAACAAAATGCAACAACACTCAAGGGGAGAGAGGAGTCTCTGCGGGTACTTTACAATCTGAGGGCACATCCAGGAAGTGTGTAAGGCTAGAACAAAAATTAAAAGCAGGATATGGTCACAGTAAGTATGGGGCTTAGGAGATGGCTTAATTGGCAGAACTTGAGGACTTGATTTTGGATCTCCAGAACCCACGCAAAAGCTAAGCATGGTGCCATATTCCTGGATCCCAAGAACTTGGAGGTGAGGTAGGCAGATTTCAGGGGCTTGCTAAATAGCCAAGCTAACTCAAACAGCAAGCTCCAGGTTCAGAGAGAGAGACACTGTCTAAATAAATAAATAGATAAATAAATAAGTAGGCTGGAAAGATGGCTCAGCGGCTGAGAGCCCTGGCTGCTCTTGCAGAGGACCTGAGTTTGCTTAAATCCAGCAGCAAACAGCCTGCCTACAACTCTAGCTCTAGGAGGTCTGACATCAATGTATCATGTGACACACACTCATAGATTGGTGCACACACACACACACACACACACACACGAACATAAGCAAAAATAAAAAAAAATCTTAGCAAAAAAAAAAAAACAAAACAAAGCTGGAAAGCAATTGAGGGAGGCACCCAACATTGACCTCTGGTATCTACATGTACCCACTGGTGACTGCACCAGCATGCACGGTCACACACATGTATACTACACACATACCACACACACATACACCACATACATGAATACACTACACACACACACACACCACACAAGCATATCCTATACACACACTACACACACATATACACTACATATACATACCACACACATATACTTCACACACATAAACACACAGACATACCACATACATGAATACATTACACACACACATATACTACACACACCACACACATACATACACTATACTGATACATATACTACACATACACACACACACCAAATAAACATACATGCATACAGCACCCATGCACATACACTACACCCATACCACACACATACTACTCACACACCACACATAAACACATATGCATACAGCACACATGTACATACACTACACACATACTATACACAATACATGCATGCATACACTACATCCATGCATACACTACATACATACCACAGACTCAGACACACATACACACACACACACACACACATTTTTCAAGCCAATGTGGGGACAGTTAAGAAGCTCCTTTAGCTTGCTTGCTTGCTGCAGACATTTTGCACCTAGAGAAATAACACTGAAGACGGATGATGCCCTTCCGGAGCAGAAGCAGATTGTCCTCCGGGTTTCCATTCACATACTTGGTTCTGTTTATAATCGTGAATTACCCATTCAAAGTCTCAATTTCTTAATAATACATTTCATTATTTTTTCTGAGAGAAATATTTCAAGTCAGATGGAAACATGGCTGTCACATTGAATATGACACTTAATTGGAAGGCTTTGAATTGAGTCATGACTTCCTGGTTGTGAGACTGAACATGAACTGGAAATTTCTACTCAGACCACCATGGCTAGTGCTGGCATCTGAACCTCTCCACCACCACCACCACCACTGATAAGCAGGTGTTTGAACCCCCTCAAACCCCTGCTCAAAAAGTTAACAAGAAACTAAAGAATTATCTCTCTGCCCAGCTTCTCTTTAAACTGAGTCCTTCCCCCATCTCTCAGCCTCTTGACTTTTAAGGCTGTTCTGAAGTCTACCGAGAAATAAACCTGAGTTCCCTGTCCTTGCTCTCCCTAAGATTGAGTGGGAGCAGCAGGAGCTCTAAGCAATCGCCTGCAGCTATTTTACTCAAGTTTATTTCTGCCCACCCAGCTTCAGGCTTTGTGTTTAAGCATCCTTCTTCCATATCTCTCTCTCTCTCTCTCTCTCTCTCTCTCTCTCTCTCTCTCTCTCTCTCTCTCTCTCTCTCTCTCTCTGGTTTCTATTGAGTCTAAAACTACAGAGAGAGAGAGAGAGAGAGGATTAGTATTTTTTGCAATACAAATTCCTGGGCACTCTTTATTTGAAAGTCAGGAGAATTCAGTCATGTATTGACACATATTAGAAAGAAGTATGAGCTGTAAATCTATTGATAAGTGATTTTCATGCTCTAAATACATGTTAGCTATTTATAAATACAACTCCTTGACATTGGGATCAGTATGAAGAGTTATTGGCTCAACCTTGTGGGGAGTCGTTTTCAGAAGTGAGTAATGTGTACTTTGGAGGTAGAGGGTGTGTGTGTCCATGTATGAGCTGACCAACATGGGTGCCAAGATCCAAACTAGGGTCCTCTGGAGGAGCAGCTAGTGCTCTTAACACCTGAGTCATCTCTCTAGCCCCCTTGTTTATATGTGCATGTGTGTGTGTGTTCATATACATAGGTGTATGTGCAGGTGCATGCATGCCTTTATGTCTGTACACCAAAAGACAATCTTATCTGCTGTCCCTCTGGCACCATCAACTTTACCTGTGCACGTGTGTGCATGTGTGTGCATGTGTGTGCATGTGTGTGCACGTGTACTAGTGTATGTGTGTGTGTGCACGCACATGTGCTGGCGTGTGTGTGTGTGTGTGTGTGTATGCACTACATGTTCCAGGCACACATGCATGCATGTGATATGAAAGCACATGTGCACACATGCCAACACAAATGCATGTGCACACAGGGCGGGATGAATGTGTGCCGCAGTGCTCATGTGAAGGTCAGAGGACACCTTCAGGTGCTCATTTACAGTTTGTTTGAGCCAGGGTCTCTCTGTTGTGTGCATCTCTAAGCTAGCAGGCACTCAAACTGCTCAAGAGTCTCCTGTCTCCACCACTCCCACCTCGCAATAGGAGCCCTGAAATTACAGGCACACGGTACTGTGTACAGCTCTCCATGGGTTCTAGAGAGTTGAGCTCAGGCCCCCATGCTTGTGAGGCAGCTGTTTTACCTACAGAAGCATTTTCCAGTCTGCTAAAGCCTGTATTTGCCTGTATGTAATAGAAATTACGTTTGGGGGCTGGTGAGATGGCTCAGCGGTTAAGAGTGCCAACTGCTCTTCCAAAGGTCCTGAGTTCAAATCCCAGCAACCACATGGTGGCTCACAACCATCCGTAACGAAATCTGATGTCATCTTCTGGAGTGTCTGAAGACAGCTACAGTGTACTTACATATAATAAATAAATAAATAAATAAATAAATAAATAAATAAATAAACAAATAAATAAATAAATAAATATTTTTTAAAAGAAAAAAGAAATTACGTTTGGCAGAAGCATCTGGCTGTTATCCATGCTTTCTCCCTACCTCACAAGCCTCACAGATGCCCTAGAATCAACCTTATGTGAGTGGACAGCACCTACAGACTCCGAAGCACATGGACCATAGGCAAACACTATGGATTTGGGGTCTGGAGAGATGGCTTAATGGTTCAAAGCACAGGGCTATTCTTACAAAGGATCTGGGCTTAGTTCCCAGCCCCTGAATGTCGACTCACAACACCCATAACTCCAGCTTCAGGGGAACCAACCCCCTTTTCTGACCTCTTTGGCCATTGCACACATTTGGTGTACAGACATGCACGCAGGAAGAAACAAACACTCATAAACAAGAAAGAAAATAAACACAACTTTAATAGAAAACAAATACCCTGCCTAGAATTTTGCCCTGAAATTTTCCCGGGCATTTAAGACAGACATGAAAATACTATCAAATGAGTCGTTAATGAGAATTTTTGGTTCTTCCAAGAAGAGATAGTATGAATATTTCTTGGTGAGAGCTCCTACACCTTTTTTTTTTTTTTTTTTAAATCTTATTCTTAGGACTTGGCGTTTCATTAGCGGCTTCAGATATAACTGCTTCAGACCAGCTTAGGAAGCCTGGTGGCTTTCGTATCCACTGCTGGCTCACTGTTCAGTCGGGGCTCCTGGCACTGGCATATGCATCATCTCTTATTTCCTGGGTTTAGAGAGCCACTGGTGCCTGCGAGTTGAGCCTTAGGTTTTTATGGAGGTGAGAAGATGAAGGGCCCTGACCCTGGTCACTGAACTGAATCTGCCTTGTAATGAGATTGTTGACGGGACTCAACCTGCTGGGCAAAGAGACCCAACCAAGCCCTCTGGGGGGTGCCACTAAGCTTCTGTGGCTTCCGGTCTAGCAGTGGGTAAGGCAGAGCGTATGTATGCCTCCCCTTGAGAATGCTGAGTCCCTTCTGAGGGCCGAGAATGACTGACAGCTAGTCTCCCATAAAGAGACAGGCTTTGAGGTGAAGTAGGAAAAAAAAGATGTCTAGACTGAATTAGGATATCAAAGACATACCCTGCTATAAATTAGCCTGACTTCTGAGAAGCAATTTTCACAGAAATACACCTGTAAGAGAATGGCTGGGCACCCTGGTCAACCATGACCCTGGGAACAATTCGGTTTTAGTGGAATACTTGGGACTAGTTCCCAAGGTCAGCCTTTCTGAACTCACTGCGCATGTGTGTCCCCTCACACAGCGCTCAGGCATCCTCAGAGCAAATGCTGTGGCTGAAGGCCAAAAGAAGTCTTCGTGTACCCGGGTCCGATCTCTCACATATGCGCAGTTGTGAGCTTTGCTGTGGCGACTTACTGAGACGGAAGACTCTGTTGTGGGGGTTGCCTGTGGCAGGCTCGCGGCTCTGCTGCAGAATGCTGGATCCCTCTAAATATTTCACAGGGTAGCTGTTAGGCAACAGGAGATTGCCTTAGAGGACTCTGTGGCTTTCAGTGTTCTGTTCCTAGAGCCATCCATAGTTCCGAGAGTGATGGTTCTTGGAAGTCATTAGGTTCTCACCACACACCTGGTCCTCATAGCCTGTCAGCTTCAGCCAGCCCCATTCTCTAGCTCCGCTACCCTGTCCTCCTGTGACTTCTTTCCAGACAGCAACACTGACTTCTTGTCACATTCGAAGCTCAGAGCTGAGGACTCTGAACCTGAAGGACTCTGGAAGTCTGGCTAGACGCCATCTTTGCAGGAGAGACTAAGTAAATCCACCCCTAGCAAACCAAAGGTCCTTTGTGTTGGCCTTTGCGGATGCAGCTCTCCCAGTGGTGGAGAAGCAGCTAAAAGAAAAATAGGAAAATGACTGATTTAGAAGCTAAGGGACAATGGGTGGCTCCATTTGTCTTGGCTCAGGGTTCTGATTTAGTGCTGGGGGAGGGAGGTGCCTGCAGCTCCTAGCAACCACCTGTGATATTTTTTGAGAGATTATTCATAAATATATGCATAGAAAGTTGCAAGGACCATCTGGACATGTGGATTGCGTCCTTTCCGAAGTTTCTACTAATGGCCACCTCTTCCATGCCTATACTACAGTTTGGAGTCCAGAAAACAAACAGGCACGTGGCAGGGATAACTTTATCACATACATAAATCAGTGAAGTCAGCCAAGACACAGCAATTTCATTCCCAAGAAGTTCGCTCTCCTCTCTCCCTACCACCATCATTACCACATCCCTTGCCCCTGGCAACCACTAATTTTCTCTGTGTCTCTATAATTTTGTCGTTATGGAAATGCAATCATATAATATGTGACCTTTTGAGATTGTCTTTTTATGTGTGTCTCAATTCTATTTGCTGAAAATTTGTTAAGAATTTTTGTCTCTCTCACTACCCCATCCTTTTCTCTCAGTCACCAACTTCCAAAGGCACTCCTTGGGAAACTTCTGGCCAGGGATGTAGGTGGTGAGCTTTAGGCTTCACTCTCCCTCCTCTCCTCCAACCCCTCAGTCTTGTCCTCAGCTGTATAGCAGACCACCTGCTGTGACCTCTGTTCCCTCTTTGCCCCCATCCCCAAGAGATTTAGCAGATCCTGATGGAGTGCCCTGCTTTCCTCTCTCCTCCGAACCCCCTCAGCCCATTCACACCACATCCATTCCTAAGTGTCAGCTCTCAACATCTACAACCACAGCCTACTTGGAACCCCCAGTGGTCACACCTGGCAGGACCTCAGAAGAATTCCTTATGAGGCAACCCACAGCCACCACACTCTCCTAAGAACCAGAGGCACCAACATAAACCAAGCAACAGAACATCTACCCTACAAAGACATGCATGACCAGGTATCAGCATCTAGAACTACAATCATCCCAAACCCAGATGCCTAGACATCAGAATTAAAACACAGTCAATAAAAGCTGGAACAAAATGCCCTCACTAGAGCCCAGCATCCCTACTACATTAGAACATGAGGATCACAATACAGCTGAGTCACAATACAAGGACTCCAAAATAGCCTTTATGAATATATTAGAGGCCCTTAAAGAAAAAAATTAATAAATTCATGAACTAATCCACAAAAATGCAAACCAATGGTGGAATGAAATGAAGGAAACAGTTCAAGACTTGCAAGTGGGAATGGAATTAATATAGAAAACTCAAACTGGGGAGAAATGGAAATGAAAAATTTCTGAACTTGAATAGGAATCTCAGAGGTGATCCTTACCAGCAGAACACAAGAGAGGGAAGAAAGAATGTCAGGTGTTGAAGACAAGACAGAAGAAATGGATACCCTGGTCAAAGTCAATATGAAACATGAAAGAATCCAGGCACAAAATATCAATACAACCAAAGACACTGTGAACAGACCAAATCTACAAATAGTAGGAATAGAGGAAGGGGAAGAAACCCAGGTCAAAGACACAGAAAATATTTCCAGCAAAATCGTAGAAAAAAACATTCCCTATCATAAAGAAAGGGTGCCTATCAAGGTACAAGAAGCATACAGAACACCAAACAGACTGGACAAAAAAAAATGGCACACAGCACATGGTACTCAAAACACTAAATATACAGAACAAAGAAAGAGTATTAAAAGTTCCAAGGAAACTATTAAATAACATATAAGGCAGATCTATTAGAATTAGACCTGACTTTTCAATGGAAGCCAGAAAGTCCTGGACAGATGTTCTACAAACTCCAACAGAGCACAGATGTCCATCCCAGACTACTATACCCAGCAAAATTTTCAATAAAATTAGATGGAGAAATATATTCCATGATAAAAAATCAAATTTAAGCAATATCTATCTACAATCTCAGCTCTATCAAAGGGTTAGAAGGAAAACTGTAATGTGTTAACCACATGTAAGAAAACACAAGAAATAAATGTAACAGACCAGAAAAACAAAAGAATGAAAAAAATCTACACCACTACAAAATAACAAAACCCAACAACTGCTGTTCATTTATGACTCTCAACATCAATGGACACTCAATTCCCCCATTAAAATAATAGAATGGATTTGAAAACAGAATAATACATCCTTCTGCTGAATCCAAAAACACACCTCAACGTCAAGAATGGATATCATCTCAGGGTAAAAGGATAAAAAAACAATTTGAGTAAAAGGACCTAAGAAGCAAGCCGTGAAGCTAATTTACTGTCTGACAAAACAGACTTCAAAACAAAACTAATCAGAAGAAAGAGGGAAGGGCACTACATACCCAAAGAGAAAGTCCACCGAGAGGACATTGCAACTCTTAAAACGTATGCACCAAACACAAAAGCACTCGGGTTTGTAAAAGAAGCACTACTGCACCTTAAATTGTGTACTGACCCTCACACACTGAGAGTGAGAGTGAGAGACTCCAATACCCGATTCTTGCCCATAGACAGGTCACCTAAACAAAACTAAAAAACTGAGCAAAGAAATGCTGGAGCTCACTGATATCATAAACCAAATGGACCCTACAGACATTTACAGAAGATCTCGCCCAAACACAAAAGAATATACACTCTTCTCGGCACCTCACAGAGCTTTCTCCAAAACTGAACACATAGTCAGACGCAAAGTAAGTCTCAACAGATACAAGAAAATTAAATTAACACCCTACATCCTATCTGACCATGATGGATTAAACGCATATCAACTACAACAGAAACAACAGAAAGCTTACAAAGTCATGGAAACTAAATAATTCCTATTGAAGGAAAAATGGGTCAAGGCAGAACTGGAAAAGAAATGAAAAACTTTCTAGAAATACATGAAAAGGTATATACAGCATACCCAAATGTACACAATGAAGGCAACTCTAAGAAGTTCATAGCACTGAGTGACCACATTAAAACAAACGAAAACTAGAAAGAGGTCATAACAGCAACCTAACAGCACACCTGAAAGCTCTAGAACAGAAAGCAATCATGCCCCAAAGGAGTAAGTGGCAAGAGAGAAAAAAGATACAAATTAACAAAATTAGAGATGAAAATAGGGATGTAACAACAGACATGGAGGAAACCCAGAGAATCATAAGCACATTTTTAATGTGTACTCCACCAATGTGAAAAACCTAAAAGAAAGGGATAATTCCCTCAAAATATACTATATACCAAAATTAAATAAAGATCAGAGAAGCAATTTGGACAGACCTCTAACCTCTAGTGAAATCGAAGCAGTAATTAAAAGTCTACCAACCTAAACAAGCCCAGGACCAGAAGGTTTTAGCACAGAATTCTACCAGATGTTCAAAGAAGAGTTAACACCAATACCCCTCAAATTCCCCAATTCTTTTTACAAGGTGACAATTAACTTGATATCTAAGCCATATAAAGACCCAACAAAGGAGGAGAAGTAGTGTTCGGAATAGTTTTATGTCAACTTGGCACAAGCTGAAGTCATCTGAGTTTAGGAAACTTCAAGTAAGAAAAGACTTCCATAAGACTGGGCTGTAGGCAAGCCTGTGGAGCAATTTCTGAATCAGTGATTGATGCAGACAGGCCCAGTATCATGGTGGGTGGTACCATTGCTGGGTTGGTCGTCCTGGGTTCTATAAGAAAGCAGGCTCAGAAAGCAATAGAGAACAAGCCAGTAAGCAGCATCTCTATACATGGCCTCTGCATCAGGTCCTGCCTCCAGGTTCCTGCTCTACTTGAGTTCCTCATCTGACTTCCTGTGATGATGAACAGTCTTGTGGAAGTGTAAAGAAAAATATCTTTTCCTCCCCATTTTTTGATCATGGTGGTTCATTGCAGCTATAGTAACCCTAACTAAGACAATTACAGACCAATTTTCCCTATGAGCATAGATGCAGTAATTCTCAATAAAACACTTGCTAACAGAATCCAAAAAACATACCAAAAGATTATCCACCACGAACAAGTAAGCTTCATTCCACAGATGCAGTAATGGTTCAACTTACATAAATCAATAAATAACTACAATATCCCTACCAACCATAAACAGACAAAAAACAAAAGCCCACAGAATCATCTCATATAGATTTAAAAAACAAAGCCTTTTGACAAAATCCAGTGCTGCTTTGAGATAAAAGTTCTGGAGAGATTGGGGATACAAAGGATATACTTCAACATTATAAAGGCAGTTTACAGCAAGACCATAGCATAGCAAGCATCACCTTAAATGAAGAGGAAAATCAAAGCATTTCCACTAAAATCAGGAACAAGGCAAAGCTGTCCACACTCTCCACATCTATTCAGTCGGTACAGTGCTTGAGGTCTTAGCTGGAGCAATGGGACCCAAGGAGACCAAGGGGATACAAATTGGAAAGGAAGTAGTCAAAGTATCTTTATTTGCAGATAACATATTAATATACATAAGTGACACTAAAAAATTTCACCAGGAAGTTCCTACAGCTGACAGACACTTTCACCAAAGTAGTTGAATATAAAATTAACTCACAAAATCAGCAGCTCTCCTATATACAAATGACAAATGGTCTCAGAAACAGTTTATGGAAACACCTTTCACAATAGCTTCGATTAATATAAAACATACTGGGATAACTCTGTCAAGCAAGTAGAAGACTTGCATGATAAAAAAAAAAACTTCAAGTCTTTGAAGAAAGAATTGAAGAAGACCTCAGAACATGGAAAGATCACTCATGCTCATGGATTGGTAGGGTTAACATAGTAAAAATAGTTATCCTACCCAAAGCAATCTACAGATTCAGTGCGATCCCCATCAGAATTCCAACACAATTCTCCAGAGAACTTGAAGCGACAATTTTCAGCTTCATATGAAAACATGTCAAAATCAAGGATAGCTAAAGCAATTCTGATAATAAAAGAAATTCTAGAGATGTTCCCATCCCCATCTCAAATAGTGTCACAGAGCTATGTAATGAAACCAGAATGGCATTGGCACAAAAGCAGACATATTGATTAATGAAATCAATTGAATACCCAGATAGAAGTCCATACACCTATCGACACCTGATTATTGATACAGATGCCAGAAATGTACACTGAAAAATAGAGACAATATCTTCATCAAATGGTCAAACAGAGCGCAGCTGTAGAATAAGGCGAACAGATCCTTGCGTGTCTCCTTGCATAAACCTCAGCTCCAGATGGATCAAAGTCCTCACCAGAAGGCCAGATACTCTGAATCTTTTAGAACAGAAAGTAGAGAATAGTCTTGAATTCATTAACTGGCACAGGAAGAGACTCTCTGAATAGAACACTGATAGCACAGACATTAAGAGCAATTAATAACATCTGTCCAGGATCTTCTGGCTTTCATAGTCTCTGGTGAGAAGTCTTAGAATACCCAAGTTACAATTTGCAAAACACAAGAAAATCAAGAAGAAGGAAGACCAACATGTGGATACTTCATTCCTCCTTAGAATAGGGAACAAAATACCCATGGAAAGAGTTACAAAGACAAAGGTTGGAGCTAAGTCGAAAGGATGGACCATCCAGAGACTACCCCACCTGGGGATCCATCCCGTAATCAGCCACCAAATGCAGACACTATTACATATGCCAGCAAGATTTTGCTGAAAGGACCCTGATATAGCTGCCTCGTGTGAGGCTATGCCAGTGCCTGGCAAACACAGAAGTGGAGGCTCACAGTCATCTATCGGATGGAACACAGGGCCCCCAATGGAGGAGCTAGAGAAAGTACCCAAGGAGCTGAAAGGGTCTGCAACCTGATAGGTGGAACAACAATATGAACTAACCAGTACTGCCAGAGCTCATGTCTCTAGCTGCATATGTAGCAGAAGATGGCCTAGTCGGCCATCATTGGGAAGAGAGGCCCTTAGGTCTTGCAAACTTTATATGCCCCAATACAGGGGAATGCCAGAGCCAAGAAGTGGGAGTGGGTGGGTAGGGGAGCAGGGTGGGGGAGGGTATAGAGAACTTTCGGGATAGTATTTGAGATGTAAATAAAGAAAATATCTAATAAAAAACAATTAATATTTTTGGTTGTAAGCCTGGCCTTTAATGGCTGAGCCATTTCTCCAGACCAAGAACAACAATTAAGAAATGATCTGATGAAAACTTCTGTATGGCAAAGGACACCATCATTCAGATAAAATGGCAGCCTACAGAATGGAAGTAGATTTTTTTTTTTACCAGCTACATATCTGACAGAGGGCTAATATCCAAAACATATTAAGAGCTCAAAAAACTGGATATCAAGAAAATATAGAACCCAATTTAAAAATGGAATATAAACATAAATAGGGAATTCTCAAAAGAGGAAAGTCAAGTGGCTGAGAAACACTTAAAGAAATATTCGATATCCTTGGTCATCGGGGAAATGCATATCAAAGTAACTTTGAGATCTCATCTAACGCCAGTCGGGAATGATCAGAATCAATCAAACAAACGACAGCTCGTGAGGACTAGGGAAGTGAGAGTGCAAACTTGTGCAGTCACTATGGAAATCATCATGGTGGTTCCTCGGGAAGATGGGAATGATGTGCTTCAAGATCCATCCATACCACTCCATAGGATGCTTCATTCTGTTACAGGGATGCTCAGCCATGTTCACTGCGGCTCTATTCATTATAGCCAGAAACCAGGAACAACTTCTATGTCTGTCAGTGATAAACCGATGAAGAAAAGGTGGTGTACATTTACACAATGGAATATTACTCAGCCATGAAAACTATGAAATCATGGAATTTGCCGGTAAATGGAAGGAACTAAAAAGAAAATCCTGAGTGACGTTACAGGGACCCAGAAAGATTTATATGTGGATGCTAGCTGTTCAGTCATCGATAATCAAGGTAAAATCCATAGAACCACAAAGGGTAGGTATAAATAAAGTGTCTAGAGGAGAGGAAAGGATCTCCTTAGCAAGGTAAAGGAGAAGAGTTATGGATGGATGAGATTGGGGGCAGGGGACACTCAAGGGGAAGGACAGCTAAGACCTAGTAGTGTAGAAGCTTCCTAAATTATACACAGTTATGAAGGTGATCTAAAGAAAACTGCCAAATAACAGGGGAGTCAGAGTCCCTATTGAACATCTTTTATCACCAAATTAAGCTTCCAGGACCAAGAATGGGTTACATATTATCAGCTTCTTGGCCAAAGGAGTCCATTGAGAATCTCCAAACAACTTAAGCTATCGTCAAGACTACTGGCCGCTCTCCACAGGCTGGCTGTAAGACAACACCCACACAGCTCACTGATCATGGAGAGGTCTGGCTGTCACCTATGTAGTTCACATCTATGGACTAGTTCTCATGGTACTGGGAGGTATCCTACACACTACCAAAGGAAAAAGGTAGACACCAACCCAGCTACAAATCCTTCAGTCTACAGTGCTGTCCTGCTTGCAAGAAATGCTGGGAAAGTAGTGGCACAAAGCTTGTGAAAGTAACCAACCAATATCTGATTTGACTTAAGGCCAATACCGTGAGATGAAACCTGTCTTCGTTAGGGTTTTACTGCTGTGAACAGACACCATGACCAATGCAAGTGTTATAAGCACAACATTTAATTGGGTCTGGCTTACAGGTTCAGAGGTTCAGTCCATTATCATCAAGGCAGGAAAAGGGCAGCATCCAAGCAGGCATGGTGCAGGAGGAGCAAACAGGAAAATGCTAGCTTCCAGGCAGCTAGGATAATGGTTTTAAAGCCCACACCCACAGTGGCACATCTACTCCAAAAAGGCCACACCTTTAAATAGTGCCATTCTCTGCCTTGGCATATTGAAACCACTACAAAACCCATACCTGAAGCTGTTTGGGTGGTCAATTACCTGAGACTAGAGACATCAGGGACCTAGGGGAAACCAAATACTACTATTTTGCTAAAGGAATGTCGACATAAAATGACCCCTAATGACATTCTGCTGAACTCATAGATCTGTGCCTTGCTCAGCCACCATCATTGAAAAGTCTTCCTGCAGCAGACGGGAACAATACAGAGACCCACAACCAGACAATATGCAGAGTGAGAGATCTTGGAACACTCAGCCCTAGATAGAATGTCTCCATGAAATCCCTCCCCTCAGGGTTCAGAGGACTCCGTGGAGGCAGAGGGGGGAGCAATGTAAGAACCAGAGGGGACAGAGGACACTAAGAAGTCAAGCCCTTGACACAACAGGGCTGGCATACATACAAACGCATAGAGACCCAGGCAGTATGCACAGGGCCCGTATGAGCTGCACCAGACCGGTCCCAGGGCTGAAAGAAGTGGGCACACACAGCTTGCAAACAAAAACTGAGTTTTCTCCAAGAGAGTCTCATTGAGGAACGCGCTGCTCTTAAGGGCAGGTCCCAGGCCCAACAGCAAACAGCCAACACGAGACAAATTCAAGGGCATATTGGAGATTCATTATTGAATAACACTGAGTCAGGTTAGCTTGTTTGTTTGTTTGTTTGTTTGTTTGTTTGTTTGTTTTTGACATTACAGTCCTTGGCTTATATATTATGGCTTCTGACTCTTAATATTTCTCACCTGCACAGCGCTATCATTTCTTTCTTCACGTGATTGCTCAGGCTTTCCAGAAGTTCATAAGCACTGGATTTGGCTCTGTAGGGATTTGTTCCCATAGAACTTCAACTCAACACAAATCCTGCCATCTCTGCTTCCATCTGGATGCTTAACAGTCGCCAGAATGGGTACACGGTCTCTCTCTGCCACTCCACCTCTGCAGTTCTCACAGGGAAGAAATGTACCCAGAATTCCTTTGGGGGATAATTGCCCATTCCGGATCAGTCTCAGATTCTCTCACTGTCACCCTCATCTGTCTATCTTCACCCCTGGGTGTGCATTGCCCCTGATGTTCCTCAGGGCCCCAGGGACCAAGACATACTTGCACCCAAATTTTCTTTACATCAGTAGAGGACCAATAATCCCCCAGTCTAACAGGAGAATTGGTGCTCAGCTGCAGAGAGTCTTGGCAACTCGGTGAGGAAAGTAGATAAGGCAGTAACCACCTCAAGACACTTGCTTCCCTCACATCTGCAGACACAGGGAGACAAAGACACTCTATCTTTATTCATGAAGATTCTGTGTAGACCTTAGGTCCAGTCCTTCCTCCCAGCCTCATATCTCAGAAATAAGGCTCAGGCTCAAAATATATTTATAAATACCTTGACCATATAACTAGGCTCTACTCTGACTGGATCATAACTAAATAACCCAATTATTTTAATCTACATCCTTCCTGTCCTGTTGCTGGTTACCTGTACTCAGGTGCCATGAGCCTGTCTCCCCTCATCTTTCTAAGCGAATCTCCCTTGCTTGACTCGATCCTAGAATCCTTTCTGCCTCCAGATGTCCTACCTCCTAATTCCTGCCTAAACCATAGGACATCAGATTTATTGACAGATGCTACATCCATACAGAAAAAAAAATGTTTTTGTGCAATCTTTGTGGGGATTTAATGCTATTAGCTGGTTAAATTACTAGGGAAGTGTATCCTCTGCTGATGCAACCAGGAAGAAGCTGTGGAGTATTCTTTTATCCATGAGATATAATTTGTCAACAAACCCACCTGTATCTGCAAAGTTGTTTTGGGGGGAGTTTTGCTTGATGGTTTAGGGTGGTGGTGTTGGTAGCACTGGGGAGAGGTAGTTAGGCTGGGGAAGTAGGGGTGGGGATGGTTCAAACAGTCTCACTATGTAGCCCAGCTGACCTGGAGCTTGCTATGTAGCCTCAGGTTCAGAGAACTCCTGCCTCTGCCTCTTAAGGGCTAGAATCAAAGGCTTGTACCACTGTAGTTAGAATTTCAATCCTAATAAGTCCGTATAAAAGACACACAATCCATATATTTTATTTATAAATCATATGCCTAGATTGGGCAGATCTAGGGCTATACTAACTTATTCCCCAGCTATAAGACCCTTTGTTACTTGCTGTTTCTTCTGGTCCATAGCATCTTCTTCCTCCTCCATCTTCCTCCTCTCCCCCCCCCTTTCAATCGCCTCTCTCAAGCCTCCAGTCCCACATTTCTCCTTCCACTGCCCAATCACAGGCTCTAGCCTTCTATTGACCATTTAAATTGGGGGAAAGGTTCCCATGGCATCCCTTGAGTATGTGAGGATCTGCTCCTTGGGGGCAGTCACCTCTTGAGAAACCAGTATTTGCCATTAGACTGCAAGCAACATCAGACCAACGATCACAAATTTTAAGAGTTTTAACTTACGAATTCATTTTCTTGTAGTCACAGGCTATTCACATCACCATCTTCATATTGAGGGTATTTGGGAAAGAATCAATGTATTTAACCAAAGCGGTCAGACTTCTGCGAGAAGTACCATTCACAAAACTCTTACTGAGGTCAGCAGGGTCTGCGACTTCTTTGCTTGTGTTGATCATTTGTATTCTCCCAGTTTCCTTGTTAATCTTGCTAGAGGTTTGTCAATTGTAACAATCTCTTTAAAAATGTAACATTTGTGTCGCTGGGTTTTTTTCCTTTGTTTTTGACTTTCAAAGTCACAGGTCTCGGCTTTATCTTTAGTGTTCCGCTCTATTTATTTCCGCTTATTCTTCCTTGGGTTTTGAAATGGGAGCTTACATTATTGACTGGAGACTTTTGCTCTTTTCTAGTGTAATTTTAACTGCTATAAGTGCCTTTCAGATCTGCCTCAGGTTTTGGTATTTGCCTTTAAGAATCCCTCTTTGATTCTTTGGCGGTGTGCTGTTTGAGCTCAGTGCACTGGGAGATTTTCATTTTATCTTTTGCTTCTGAGTTCTCATTTGACCCGTGGGTGTGAAAGAACGGAGTGCTGTGACGTCAGCTCTTTAAAGGTGTGGAGGTTATTTCTGCAGCATAGTAGTATGGGCTATCTCTTGGCATGTGTTCTATGGGCACATGAGAGTAACTTCCTTTTTGTTAGGTAAAGTAATTCACATGCGCGCGCGCATGTGTGCACACACACACACACACACACACCCAGGCATGCGCATGCACACATCCATTCGGCCCTGAAGCATGGCATTGCTTGTATTTGCTTGAGTCTGGCTATTCGATCAGCTGTTGAGAAACAAATGATTAAGTCTCTGGCAATGAATATGAGTTTGCCTATTTCTCCTGTTGGTCCTATGGGTTTTGCTTATTTTTTCAGCCACTCTGTTTTCTTTATTCCATACACACTAAGATCTATCATCTCCCTGTTAGATTGGCCCTTTTGTCATTACCAAGTGCCCCATCTATTCCTGGTCCTTTCTTTTCTTTGCTCTGAAGTCTGTTTTCTCTAGAATTAGTGCATCTTTTCTTGCTTTCCCTTGGATACCATGTGCATAGTCTATCTTTCTTAATCCTTTTCCTTAATTTTACTTCCTTTACTTTATTTGAAGTTGGTTTCTTAGTGACAATGTGCAGCTGAGTCATATATTTTTATTCATTTGGGCAATTGGTCTTTCTTATTTTTTTTTTAATTTTCTTACATTTATTTTAATTGTGTATGTTGGTTTGTGGGTGGTATATGAGCACATTCTATGCAAATACATAAGTCTGTGCACATGCACACAGAAGGCCAGAGGAGGGGGGATCACTTGATGAATCTGGGGATATAAAGGAAGCCAGTAATCCCCAGTAACCGTCCTGTCTCTGTCTCCCACAAAGTTATCACCAAAAAAGGTTATCATTAGAATAAACTCCTGTACTGAACAGCCCAGTGTATTGACACCTCAGAGTGTCTGCCTTCCTCGGGGATAAACGTTAGGCTTCTCTGGTCATTGTTCTCAGCCTGAATTCCTCCTCCTTAGAATAAGAGAGTACATGATTTGGGCTTGGAAGGTCTGTAGCAGCCTTCCCCAACTCTGCTTCAGCTATCTCTGTAATGTCCTCAATGAAGGATTGCTCCCTACATAGTTAAATTTTAGTTGCTGTGGCAAAACTCCTGACAGAAGCAGCATAAGGGGAGGGGGGGTTATATAAGTTGGCTGTGCAGTCTGTCCCAGATAGCTCTTAGTATCTACTTGACACAGCCAGGAGTCATCTGAGAGGAAAGCCTCAAGCAATTGGCCTATGGGCACATAAGAGAGAAACCATATGGATTATTAATTGATGAAAGAAGGCTCATCCCACTGTGGGCAGCATCATTCCCCAGGCAAGTGGTCCTGAGCTGTATAAGCAACCTAGCAAAGCAGAAGCCCAAGAGTGAGCCAGAAAACTTCAGGATCATGCCTTGAGTCCCAGCTGTGACTTCCCTTAATGATGGACTTTGACTTTGAAATAAAGGATGATATATATAAGGTGTAAGGGGAGAAAATGCTCCCCCCCCCCGACAGCTTTTGTTCAAGGTGTTTTATTACAGCAACAGAAAAGAAATTAGAACACAGTCCATCCTGGTGAGGAAATTACACTATATCCACAGTCAGTCAGGAAGCAGGGGAAGACTTGTGTTGACTCTGGTTTCTGTTCCTCCTTTTTTCTCAGCTCAAGGCCCATGAGGTGGTGACACCCACATTTAGAGCAAATCTTCCTGCCTCATTTAACCTAAGCTAGAAAAATCCTCGCAAACCCAGCCAGAGGTTTGTTTCATAGTGATTCTAGGTATTGTCAGTTGACAATCAAGGTTAACTGTCACACACTAAGAGGTTTCCTAGATCTGATAGTTCATAAGTATTCTTTATGGAGTTCCCTCCCTCTAACACACACACACACACACACACACACACATGTCTGTCCACATGATGCACAGAGGCACACAGGCCTCTGCCCACCAGCCATTTTGTCCTATACAAGTCTTGCAGGAGGATTTCCCTGTGTGCTCCTGTAAGACATTATAAACCTCATTCATCAGTTTTTTTGAAATCTTGCTCATTTAAGTTGTCACAGCTCAAGAGCTCCGGGATTTAAGCCCTGGGAAGGGGAAGGCTCGTCAGCAGAATTTCCCTGCTAATTTGTAAAGAAGGAGAGGGATATTAAAATCCTTCCACTCTGCACAAGCCAGGAGAGAAACTGCGGACAGGGATGCCCACAGGGGTAGTAGAGAGAAAGCCCCACAGACGTCTGAGCTCTTGGGGTCTTGGCTTTTTCCTGTTGGAGTAAGGAAGATGTGTTGTACGGTGAGAGAGTTAAGCTTGCAAGGACCTGGCACAGGCAGCCATGATTTATAGAAGGCAAATTGATAGCCACCTTTGAGGTACAAATGTACTCCAGAGAAGTACGTTCCATGGTTTTCATCTTTGTCCTTCATCATTTCAGCTACCAGAGATGATACCACTGGTTAATGTATTTCCAGGAAATGCTTGTTCATACATAAATTCTTTGACATACAGTGACTGGACAAATTGTTCAGAAGTGTTCAAAGAAAGTAGCTTTTTCAAAATTATTTATGCTTCCTACCCATCAATATTTTTAACACCCTGGAGTGCTTTTTTTTTTTTTTTTTTTTTTTTTTTTTGGCCTAAAGGAATTTTCTTTCTGTCTCAGGCAGTCTTTGAAAATGCCTGCATGTGAGAATGGTCTCTGATCTTTTGCATATGCAAATACAAAGGAGGCAGGAAAAAATAAGGTGGAGGGAGGGGACCACCAGCCAGCCAGAAACTGGCCATGGTTGTGGAACTGAAGAAAGTTGGAAAGTTGGTTCTGCAGAGCTCTTACTGCGGGGCTCAGGAAGGGATCTGGAGGAGGGCTGACTAGGCCCAGTGTTTCCCCCTACCTCCTCTAAACATCCTGCCCAAGTTGGGGCTGGTTAGTCCAGCCATCACTGTGTGCACCCGGGAAAGGCTGCTCTGCCCATTAAGCAGGATGGCTCAACAGCCTCAGTCTCAAGCCAAAGGAGCCTGATGATTCTTCAGTAACAGACTGATCTTCAGTCCCTGTTGGAAGAACAAAGAAGCTGGCTTCTGGTGGCAGCAGCAACACAGGTGGGGCGGAGGCGCCCACAAGCAGGAAGTGAAGGCAGGCAGGGAGCACTGCTTTTCTTCCTGAAGACCTCTATAGATCTGAGTGGCCTCTGGAAGGTTCCGTCCACTCTAGGGGCGTGTCTTCTCTCCGTTCATCCTTCCTGGAAGTGCCTTCGCTAATCTGCTCAGATGATTGGCTCTTAGTTGATTCCCGATTCATCCAAGTTGACAAGAGCAAAGATGGGCAAAGAGCCCACGGGTTACTTTACAGAACCGGAGACCGTGCGGACAGAGCCAACGCTTGGAAAAGAGAAGACTGAGCACAGATAGAAAGAAGAGTGGGTATGGTGTCTGTGCGTAGAGTTGGGTGTACGTCACCACGAGATTTTACAGAATTTAGTGGGGTAACAAGGGACTGAGAGCTGATTGTCCTGAGGGAGAGGAGACATCGAAACGGAAGCAAAATAAAGGCAACACTTCAGAATAAAGAGACTTCTCTCCTGAGATCAGCTCAGAAGTGGTTTGGGGAGAAACGTGACCAATGGTCCTAAGCTGAAAGTGAGAATGTGGGAAAGGGCATATGGAAATCTAGTTAGCAGAATGAGGTTCCACCGGAGGAAGCCAGGCAGCGCACAGACGGAAGGTCAGCCCATCTTCCAAAGCAGGGAAGGTGACAAGTTCCTCAGTCACAGTCAGGGCAGGAAAGGGTGACACCCGCTCCCGGCTCCCGGATCACAGTGCGACAGGAGTGTAGAAACTGGAAAAAGCAGATATCATGAATAACATATGAAAGAAGCCAGTTGACAGAGAAAACCCGGAAGCCCTTCCCCATCTGAGTTCCATACAACAAATGGAGCCTGCACTGTACCAGCACAGAAAAGGCAGGTGCTGTGTGAATGACCTACAGGGGCGCCCTTGAGTGGACACCTTTCCCCAGCTAGCCAGCCCACTTCCACATCAGGAGTGATTTCTCTTTATGTGTATTTTTTTGTTTGGTTGGTTGTTTGGTTGGTTGGTTGGTTGGTTGGTTGGGTTTGTTTGTTTGTTTGTTTGTTTGTTTGATTTTTGAGACAGGGTTCCTCTGTGTAGCCTTGGCTGCCCTGGAACTCACTCTGTAGACCAGGCTGGCCTCGAACTCAGAAATCTGCCTCTGTCTGCCTCCCAAGTGCTGGGATTAAAGGTGTGTGCCACCACCACTCAGCTATGATTTCTCTTTCTTAACAAAACAAAAAACAAAGCAAAGCTAAACAAAACAAAACAAACAAAAAACAAGGAAAGCTCAGGGGAAGGACACGTGGGGCTCCTTGTGAATGGGGAGATAGAATAGATATCAATGGTGGATTGGGTGGTGGGGTGTCTGGGGGTAAGGGGACAGAAAGTATCAGATGGGGGAGAGACAACTGGAATCAGGAGGCATTTCTGGGGCTACCTAAGACTCCTGGCAATGGGGGCTATGGAGCCTGAGCTGATCATCTCCTGCAAGACTTTCAGCAGAGAGATTGGGACACCAACCCAGCCACAAAAACGGTAGACCCACAAGTTGTCCCGTCTACAAGATGTGCTAGGGTAAACGTATCAAAAAAAAAATTGTGGGAGTGACCAACCAATGACTGGTTCAGCTTGAAACCCACATCACAAAAGAGAGCCCACCCCTATACCCATGGAAGGAGTTACAGAGATAAAGTTTGGACTAAGACAAAAGGATGGACCATCCAGTGACTACCCCACCTGGGGATCCATCCCATAATCAGCCACCAAACCCAGACACTATTGCATATGCCAGCAAGATTTTGCTGAAAGGACCCTGATATAGCTGTCTCTTGTGAGGCTATGCCAGTGCCTGGCAAATACAGAAGTGGATGCTCACAGTCATCTATTGGATGGAGCACAGGGCCCCCAATGGAGGAGCTAAAAAAAGTACCCAAGGAGCTGAAGGGGTCTGCAACCCGAAAGGTGGATCAACAATATGAACTAACCAGTACCCCCAGAGCACGTGTCTCTAGCTGCCTATGTAGCAAAAGATGGCCTAGTCAGTCATCATTGGGAAGAGAGGCCCCCAGGTCTTGCTAACTTTATATGCCCCAGTACAGGGGAATATCAGGGCCAAGAAGTGGGAGTGGGTGGGTAGGGGAGCAGGGCAGGGGGAGGGTATAGGGAACTTTCAGGATAGCATTTGAAATGTAAATAAAGAAAATATCTAATAAAAGAGAGAGAGAGAGAGAGAGAGAGAGAGAGAGAGCCCACCCCTGACACTGCCAGGAGAGACAGGAGCTTAAGACTGGGTAGCCCAGAGACTTGGGTTGGAAAGTGATTCCTATTGATATTCTGCTATACTCATGGACTGGCAACCAGCCCAGTTGTCATCAGAGAGGCTTTATTTTCCCTACTGCGCATGTCCCTTCCCATAATGCATCTGGGTTTAATTGTATGCACATGCGCATAATTGAGATGGTAAATAGGGATTCTCCCCAAGAGCTACTACAGGACACAATCTTGTCTTAGTTGTACATACATCCCAAACTGGTTCAAGTTACATAAGCCTTCTTCTATTCTTCATACCCAGATGTATTACAAGTATACTGGGATAGAAAAATATATAAATGTGATTGTTACCAGGGATGAGGGAACTCACAACATGGTCAAGAGACGGGAATCTGTATAACCCAGTGCAGGTCAGGGGTCAAGGGTTCTGAGGTTGTTTGGTGCATTGTTGGCGGAGCAGTGTGTGAGGTGAGGGTCTAGGCTCCCAGTGCGTAACTGTAAGAGGAAAACGTGCATAACCCTATGACAAATGAGATCCCAGGCTAAGTTAGTGCCTGCTTGCCTGCCTAGTTTCCACAGAAGCATAAAAGGTAGGAGACTTTGAAAAGATCATGTGGTGTGGGACAGCAAGGTGGGGAAAGAAGCATCTATGGGAAGAATAGCCAAGAGAAGAAGAACCTGGGAGTGGAACTAGGAGCTGGCTCGGAGGCTAAGAGCACTGGCTGCTGGGAGCTGCTCAGAGGCTAAGAGCATTCACTGGCTGCCGGGAGCTGGCTTGTTGGTTAAGGGCATTGGCTGCTCTTGCAGAGGATTGGGTTCGGTACTCAGTACTTATATGATGGCTCACAACTGTGAGTAACTGAAGTTTCAAGGGATCCAATTGCTTCCTCTGACCTTCTCAGGCACGAGGTGCACACATAGGGCACATATACAAATACTCAAATAAATGCTCATAAGCAAAGAATAATTTTTAAAAAGAACATGGAAGAAAAGACCAGGTACTATGGGAAGATGGTGCAGAAATCAAGTGCTAAAAAAATCTGAAGTCACTGATCCACAGAATCTGACTTTGGAATGGGTCCCTGGCATGGATGAGCTTCTAAGGGGCTCTCATGGGCTTACTGGGGTATGAGTGTGGGCCCTGTCTTGCTGAGATCAAGGCCTAGGGAAGTAGAGCAGTGGAGAAGACTTTGATCTTGCTCAGTGGGTGAAGAGATTTTTCTGATGAATGAAAAGTGTGGCGGGGAGGGGGGCTGTCTGGCAATAGAAAAGGCTCCCTATATTTTAAAGCTGTAAGTATGGCAGCTCTGAAGGGAAAGGTATTCTGGCAATTGGAAACCAAGGAATACCTCAAAGTCATACCACAAAACAAACATCACACAAGATATTTATTGGGTGGGGAAACCCAGGAGGGTGGCTGCCTCTGCTCCAGCAGGCTAGAAGACAGCAGGGAATTGAGCTGCATGGGGAACTTACAGAGGATTTCTTAGGGGGCAGAGCTTTCCAGGTCAGAGATTTCCAGGGTGAGAACTGGTGAAATTTCAAGTCCTGAACTTGAGGGAGGCTCAGGGATTGGTGGGTTTTCCTGTTCAGGGATTGGTGTGATTTTTTTTTTCTTGAAGGGCAGGGCCTGGCCACTCTCCCACCTTGGGGGCTGGGAATGCCAGTTACAGCCTTAGAAAACTGGATACTTACCTGCCTTGAGGGTTTACAAAGTATACAACGTTTACCAAAGCAATTCAGAGCACCAAAGGCTTTCCCTGGTGTGAATAAGCAACAAAAGTAGGAACTTGAGGGTGAAGAGATAGCCTAGCAGTGAAGAGCACTGGCTGCTCATGCAGATAACCTGAATTTGGTTCTGTGGAAGTACAAAGTCACTGACAACTGTCTGTAACTCCAGCTTTGGGACATCTAACACCCTCTTCTGACTTCCGCAGGCACTGCACGCCCATGGTACACATCCATGCAGGCAGGTGAAACATTCATACATAAAATAAAAATCAAGTGATCTTTTAAAACGTAAAGCAGGAAGTTGAGGTGAAGACTGAGAATGTGAGGTTAAACTGTATGTACGAACGACCAGCAGAAGGCTTGGGACATAATGCATCGAGAAAGGAGGAGCATGGGAGGGAACTGTCTGAGACAGAGGGTATTTGGTGAGCCACATTCACCACCTAGATGCTTAGCAGATGTTCCACTTTGCCCACAGTCATTGCATTCTTTGAAGACTACTTTGAAAGGTACAAATTCAAGTGTGTTCTCCAGTTCAAGGAAAAACTCAAAACAGGATATCTATGAACAATAGGGAAATGTTCCAGGAAGGACTTAAGCTCACTGTGTGTACCTTTTGGATGAACACAACTCTAAATCAAGCATAACTAATCTGTGGTTCATGTATCCCAGAAGACGTATTCAAACATGGCATTGTGGTGATGTCAAAAGATTGGAGACCCCTGCTCTAAATGGACAGCCATCCCTGTTCTAGAACTTCTGACCCTAGTCAGGCTGCCAGGAAGCTGCGTTATGAAACTGCATTGGTCTAGCTCATCAGAGGGGGCCTTCTTAGAACCAGTTCAGCATTATGTCATCCTTGGGTAGCTTTAACTATAACTTGACACCTGAGTCTAGAGTCTAGAGTCACCTGAAAAGGAAATCTCAGTAGAAGGATTTCCTAGATCAGACTGACCCATGGGCAAATCTTTAGGGAATTATCTTGATTGTTTATTGATGCAGGAAGATCCTGCCCACTACGGGCAGTACCATTCCCTGGGCAGGCTGCTGGACTGTATAAGAAAGCTAGCTTAGCATGAGCCCATGAGCAAGCCTGCAAGCAGCATGCTTCCATGTTTTTTTGCTTCAAGTTCCTGCCCTGACTTCCTCTAGTGACTTGCTGGAACTATAAGCCAAATAAGTCATGTCCTTCCCTAAGTTATTATTATTTTTTTGACAGGAACAGAAAGCAAACCAGACAATTGTTATCTGAGGTAACATCTCCTAAATTGTTTAAAGTGGACATAATTAAAATCTTATATTAAACTTCTTAAATCTTTTAATAATTGGGGATTTTACATTTTTTCTTACAACACTGTTTTGTAAGTTGAACATATCTCTCCCTACACCCACTACTCCCTTTATCCCTCATGGGTTTGCTTCTATCTGCATGTCATTTATACATACATTATTTTATGCATCTAATAAAATCTAGGAAGCATGAATCAGAGGAACATACAATATTTGTCTGAGACTGGGTTTATACCCTCAATATGATGATTTCCAGTTGAGTCCATTTTCTTGCAAATAAAAAAACGCATTGTGTGTGTACCACATCTTCTTTACTCACTCCTTTGTTGTTGAACACCTGTTGTGGATGACTTTGTGCTGCTTGTATAATTACGTTAATTCTGCTCTCCCGAGAAGGGTTGTCTGGAATGAGGAATGAGTCATGTACTCAGGTGGCTTCTTGTGAACCAATCCCCTAATGAATAAAGGGGCCAACCACTGGGCAAGCAGATGAGTTGAAGGATGGAGGAGAGAAAGCAGGAGAGAGCCTGGGTTTGCCAGACACGCACAACAAAGGCCATGGGGATTTGAAGCACTGGGCTGGTGTGGTAATGACCGGCCAGTGGGAACTTAGTGAGCACCAGGCCCGAGAGTCTCCTTGAGATAAAAACAGGTCGGTCATTGCCCACCAGAGCTTGGCCAGCCAGGCCACCGCTGGGGCAGAGGCAGAGGCACAAGTGTGAGAACATGCAGGTTGTCATTTTCTAATATTTCCTGCCACAGACACCCACCTAGGTAGGTTCTGTAACTTAGCCATTATAAGTAGGCCCATGAGAGCCATCATAACCCTAGAGTTAGTTACCTTTCTTCTGGGGTTCATTGCTCCAAATTAATTGCCCTGAATACATTCACCCTTGAAAGCTCCCTTCCACTGCCTGTAAGCACTCTAAATAGTGACTCCCTGCCCCCTTCCTCTTTTTATCTTCATCCCTGCTATCTCCCAGCACATAGATCTTAGAGAACCCTTCATCTCTATGTAAGTTTCTCTATATTAAGGGAAGAATTTGGTTTAGAAAGGGCCTGGCAAGAAAAAGTGTTGAGAGGGATTTGGAATGAGCCAAGTGACAGAGTCGTGGGCGCTGAAGCTCCCCTGATCCACTGAGTGGCTAAGAGCGCTTGCTGTTCTTCCAGAGCACCAAGGTTCAGTTCCCAGCACCGACACGGTAATTCACAACGGCCTACAACTGCAGTTACAGGAGGTCTGATGCTCTCTTCTGGCCTCCTTCAGTGCCAAGCACACCTATAGTGCACACACATGTATGCAAATACACGTGTACATAAATCGTTTTTAAGGGGGACTTGGAGATCAGGAAGACCTTGAACTGTGGTACTGAAATGGCTCCTTAGTAAATCTCTTTTCCATTCTCACATCACAGTGTGTGTACGTGTATGTGTGTGTGTGTGTGTGTGTATATGAGAGGGTGGGGGAGAGAGATGGATGCTAGAGGACAACCTCAAGTGCCGTTTCTCTGGTGACAGGGCTTCTCATTGGCCTGGAACTCACCAAGCAGGCTGGCCGACCAGCAAGTCGGCTGCAGAAATCAGCCTGCCCCTTCTCCCCAGTGCTGGGCTTGCAAGTGTCCTCCTATACTCTGCTTTCCTGTATGTCACTTCGATGAAACAACCTGAACAAAGGCAGTGTAAGGGAATGACTTACAGTCTGCAGTCCAACTAACCCAACAATGGCCAGATGTGAATGGCAAGTCCAAGAATCTAGCAGTTGTGCAGTCTCATGAGGCTGGGTGTTTCAGCTGGTCTTCTATATAAGCTGGGATCCTGAAGAAGTAGCCTCCAATAAACGTGCTGTGGGTGAGAAAGTATGATCTCTTCTTCCATGTCCTTATGTACACCTCCAGCAGAAGGTGTGGCCCAGGTGAAAGGTGTGCCTCAAGATCTGGATTAAATGTATGTGTCCATCCAGATTAAGAGCATATGTCATTCCCACCTCAAGATATGGATCAAAAGCATGTGTCTTCCAGCCTCAAGACCCAGATCAAAAGGCATGTTGCCTTTGTGCCTCATTGTCTGGGTCACAGGTGTGCCAAGCATTTGTGGACTGTAGTTCATTCCAGATACAGTCAAGTTGACAATGGAGCATAGCCATCACGGTTTACAATCGGGAGTAGCCATCATCACAGGATGGATCGGGCTGATGATTTCAGGTCACAACCGTATTGCGGGTATTCACAGTGGCAGATGCTTGAGACCACTCATCACCCCCCACCCATAGTCAAGGGCAGAGAGGAATCCCTGCTGCCTGCTGGTGGCTGCTTATGCTTCACTCATGTGGCTCAGGGGACAGCCCAGGAAACAATCCTGCCTATACTAAGGGTGGGTGGGTCAAGACAATCGCATGCCCACAGGCTAACCTGAGCTAGATAATCCTACTGTAGTAAAGATGTTCTTCCTACACTACTCAAGGTTATCAGGTTGACAGTTAAAATCACCAGTTCATCTAACTCTTTTTTTTTTAAATTCTTCTTTCATATATATATTATATCCTGGCCTCAATTTCCCACAGAAGTTTCCAGTTCCCTCCTTCCCACCATTTCCCCTCTCTCCCAGTTTCCCCACCCCCACCCCTTCCTACCTCCCCTCAGAAAAGAGCAGGCCCCCCAGGGACAGCAACCAAATACCGCATAATAAACCACAGTAAGGCCAGGCAAATACCATCTCTTCAAGGCTGGACACAGCAACACAGTGTAGGGGAAAGAGACCTTATAAAAGTAGACAAAACAGTCAGATACAGGCACTCCCCGTGACCTCCCGCCTGCCTCCTCCCACCTCTCACACTGTCAGGGTTTCTACAAAAACACCACGCTACATTTTATTTGGTCTTTGAAGATCAAGCTCTGGTCCTTGTGCTTGCAAGCCAAATACTTCATGGACGGAACCATCTCCTCTTTCTTCTGTCAGCAGCGGTGATTCCGGGGCTCTGTGCACTTCAAACGACTCTCTCGCTGGCTTTGTCTTACTTGATTGTGAGGATGAGCCCGTGGGGTTAGGAAGGCTGGTGTAATTATGCCTATTTGAGTGGCTAAGACACAAGTCACTGGGATTGGGGTGCACCCTGCTCTGAGCCTCGCCCTCCCGTCAGACGCTGGCCTCATTTCTTTCCATTTTCCACGTTTCCCAAGATGTGGAAATTCATGTCATTCACATGCCATATGTGTATTTGGGAGCAAAGTCACCCTGATGTTTATCGGAGACCCAGATGTTTAGCATCCTGTGTTTTATTTTGTTTTCATTACTATGTGTTAAAATAAGGCTGTAGTTCCTAGTTTGTTTTTTCTTCAGAGTACACCTCTGTCTCATGGCTGGTCCCCGCTGCTGCAACTTCCCCCTGAGATGCAGAGACAACCCGACAGCACTGTTTTTCAAGCTGCTGGC
Organism: Mus caroli; assembly: GCF_978045245.1. Taxonomy (NCBI): domain Eukaryota; kingdom Metazoa; phylum Chordata; class Mammalia; order Rodentia; family Muridae; genus Mus; species Mus caroli. Next base: position 46,107,128 of record NW_028227273.1, read on the forward strand.
CGCTATCCACCGCAAGAAAATAAATCACATCCCATCTCTGCCTAGCACTCTCATACACATGCACATAAAACAAAACTCAGTATCGCAGGATAATGCTTAACCGAGGTTGTGACACCTGCTATTTTCTATTCTGTTTTTTAATGTCTGTTGTGATCCACTAAATTGATTTTATGACCCAGCAATAAGTTGCTACTGTGGAAGAAAAAAATGCTCCTTTACAGAATGGTCTGGCCTTTTTATTTTGTTTGCACTTACAAGAAGCGACAGTGAGACTCTGGCTAGAGAGTGGCTTCTCTACCCGAGGGAGAAGTGGGTTGAGCAGTTGTGGTCCCTGGAGGCTTATTTTATCCTCTATCCTCCTTCCATAATTATACCCATCCCTGTCCCCTCCCCATCTCCCCTTTTCTCCCCTCCCCCTCCCCCTCTCCTTTTCCGGTTCCTCCAATCAGATCTCTCGGACCTCCCTATCCGCTGTCCATTGCTCTGCAGTCTCCTTACCCCTTTTTCCTTTCCTGGTTTCTGCAGTAACACCAGGCTGTATAATCGCATCTGGAGATTCAGTGCTAGGAGCATTGGGTGAGAGAGGGCAGGCTTCATTTGTCTTTCTGGGCTGACAGAAGCAATTCTAGTCCGATCCATTTCCCTACAGAGTTCTTGATTTCATTTTTCTTTACAGCTGAATAGTATTCCACAGTGTGTCTGTGCCACATTCTCCTTCTGCTCCAATTGGTCAGAGGACATTTAGGTTGTTACCCTTTCTTAGCAACTGCGGCGAATGGAGCAGCCGGAACATGGCTGACCAAGTATCTGTGAACTAGGATGTCTAGTCCTTTGGATATTTGCCAAGGAGTGACAGACTGTCATATGGCAGATTTATCTTTAGCTTTTTGAGAACTCTCCACACTGACAACCTTAGTAGCTGTCCCAGTATGCAATCCCTGCAACTGGGGGATGACAGTTCCCCTCTCCCCTCATCCCCTGCAGCATTTATTGTTAGCTGCTTTGTGGATCTTTGCCATTCAGCTGAAGTAAGATGAAATCTCAAAGTTGTTTTGATTTTCATCTCCCTAATTGCTAAAGATAATGAATATTTTCTTCTAGTTATTTTGTTACCAGTTTTCTTCTGTTTTGAGAACTTTCTGTCCAGGTTTCCAGCACATTTTTCAATGGCCTCTTTCTTTTCTTTTTTCTTTCTTTCTTTCTTTCTTTCTTTCTTTCTTTCTTTCTTTCTTTCTTCCTTCCTTCCTTCCTTCCTTCCTTTCTTTCTCTCTTTCTTTCTTTCTCTCTCTTCCTTCTGTTCTTCCTTTCTTTCTTTCTCTGTTTCTCCCTTCCTTCCTTCCTTCCTTTCTACCTTTTTTTCTTCTTTTCTTTCTTTTTTCCTCCCATTTTTTTGAGTTCTTTGTATAGTCTAGATATTGATTCTCTGTTTTAAATAGAGCTGAAAAGGATTCTTTCCCATTCTGTGGGTGGGGTTACCTCTTCGTCCAGTTGATTGTTTCTTTAGCTGTGGTGAAGCTTTTTAATTTCATAATTGATCAACAATATGTCAGTGGTTGATCTTTGTGGGAACAGAGACCGGGAAGTGGGGGGTAAGCGGAAATGGAGCCCACAATGCCTGGGATTAAGACTTGGGAGACCAGCATCAGAGTGCAGATCTAACTATATTGTTTATTACATGATCATATATATAGCTTTGTAGCTAACTAGGGAGTGTTTATAGATTCAGTGGCAAATTGGGGTGCAACCAGTGTCATTTAGCAGAATCGGACTCACCTGCCCAGGACCCTATCCAGAGCGTGTAGGCAAGGGTCTAATCCCCTGTGGACATTTCTGTGAAGACAGGGGAAGCAGCCACCATCCTGGCCCTGGGTCCTTTGTGTTGTCTCACCCATATGCTGGGAGCCATGTCAGATCTTACAGTGTCCAGAGAATCAGAACTCTTCAGGGAGTAGCAGGAAGGAGCTTGTGGAGTCTCGCTCTTCCATTTCTTCCTCCACCAGGTTTATCTCCGCATCCCCCACAAACCTTAATTCTTAGGCAAATGAGTGCTATTCAGAAAGCCCATTCTATCTAACCCAGGCATAGCATCAAATACTGTGAATGTTTTCTTCTAGCGGTTTCAGGTTTCACATTTAGGCCTTTGCTCCTTTTGGAGTTAGCTTTTGTACGTGGCGATAAATGCAGGTCTAACTTTGTTCTTCTGCATGTGGACATTCAACTTCCCAGAACAGTTTGTTGGTGGTGCTTTCTTTTCTCCTATATGGTTTGTTTTGTTTTGTCTTGTTTTTGCTTTACATCTTTGTTGAATATTAAGTAGCTAAGGTTACATGGGCTTTCTGTTTGGGTCTTCAATTGTGTTCATTGTCTGTGTTTGCTGTTGAGCCAATACCATGCTGTTTTTATTACTATGGCTCTGTAATATATCTTCAGATCTGCAATGGTAATTGCACTAGCATTCTGCTCTTTGTTCGGGGTTGCTTTGGCTGTCTAAGATCTTTGTGGTTCTGTGTGAATTTTAGGATCGTTTTCCCCATTTCTGTGAAGAATGGTATAAAAGGAATTATTACATTCTAGTTAGCCCATATAAAGGACACACAATCCTGGTATTTTATTTACAAGCTGTAAACCTAGATGGAGCAGGTTTGGGAGCTAGTCCAACTTACATCCCAGGCACATGTCCCTTGTTTCTTGCTGTTTCTTCTGGTCACATGCTCACAGCCCATCTCCTCTCATGGTGCTTCCTCCTCTCTCTGTGTCCTTTCTCCTTCTTCTGGTCTCTCCTGAGACCCCCTTGCTAGATCCTCAAGTCCCACCTTTCTCTCTCTACTGCACAATCACAGGCTCTAGCCTTTTATTAACCAATTCACTTTAAATTGGGGAGCAGGGTTTACATAGCATCACTCGGAGTGCTTGGGGAATCTCCTTGTGGGGAACAGTCAGATCCTAGGGTCCAGTGTTAACATTTGAATCCATAGCAGCACCAGACCAACCCCCAACAGAATGAGGTGAGGATTTTGATTGGGATTTTATTTAATCTGTAAATAGCTTTGGGTAAAATGGTCATTTTCATGATGTTAATTCTACCAATCTGTAAGCACAAAATGCTTTTCTGTTTTCTACTCTGTTTCTCTCTTTCATCAAAGACTTAAAGTTTTCACTGTAAAACCCCTTCACTTCCTTGGTTAGTTTTATTCCTGAATAGCTAATTTTTTGAGGCTGTTTTGAATGGGAGTGTGTCCATCTCCTCTGTATGTCTGCTGCTGTTGCTGTATAGAACACACATTGCTTTGCAAAAGCCGATTCTTCCTCCTGCCACATTGTTCAATTTGTTCATCATTTCTGACAAGTTTTCTGGTAGAATTTCTGGGATCTCTACTGTCTCATCTGCACATAGGGATGGTTCGACTTCTCTCCCTGTTCGTATATCTTTTATTTTATTCTCTAGCCTAAGTCAGCTAGCGTTCTGAGCACAATAGTGAAAAGAAAGTGGGGGTCAGCGGACATCACTATCTCGGTGGTTCCTGGCTTTAGTGGAACGGCGTCTACATTTCTCATATTTAGGATGATGTTGGCCATAGGCCTCACAAATACAACTCTTATCACGTTGATGTTGTCATGAAGGTTCACTGGATTTCATCAGAGGCCGGTTTGGAACCAAATGATAATGTGATTTTTGCCTTGTAAGCCCACTGGTATGCTCTGTATATTTACTGAGTTGGGTATGTTGAACCGTCCTTCATTTCAGGGATAAAGCCAACTTGGGCACGGTGGATAATACTTTTGATTTATGTCTGTAATCCTTTGAAAATGTTTTATTGAGCATGTCTGAGTCTGTGTTCACCGGGGATACTGCCATAGCCTCTCGTTTTTCTTGTGTCTTTAACTTGGTGTGGTATTAGAGGGATACGGGCTTCATGGAAGGAGTTTGAGGGCGCTCCTTCTGTTTCGATAGTTTTAATAGTTTAAGGCTGTAGGTCTTTGAAAATCTGGTAGATTTTGCTGTGAATCCATCCGGCCCTGAACTTTTCTTTTTTGATAAAGCTAGAATTTTTTTATTAGTTTTATTATTATTATTATTATTATTACTACTTACATCTCCTTATTTGTTATAGGTCTGTCCAGGTTGTTGATGTCTTGATTTAATTTGGGCCGTCTGGCTAAGTCTAGATAGTCATCCCTTTCTTTTAGGTTTTCCAATGTGATGGAGTACAAGTCTTTCTTTGATGTCCTTTAATCGCGGCTCCTCTCTCTCTTTCTTTGGGTGAGCTGGGCCAGGGGACTGCCAATCTGGTTTACCTTCTCAAAGAACCTGCTCCTAGGCTTCTTATTTTGTACTGTTTCCTTTGTTTCTATTTCATTGATTTCTGTTCTGATTTTTATTGTTTCTTCTTGTCAGTTGTGTTTGTATTTGGTTTGCTCCCGTTTTCAAAAAAAAAAAAAATTTAGTCGAATCATTAAGCCAATTATTTGTGCTCTTTCTGATTTTGAATGAAGACCCTTCAAGCTATGGATTTCCAACACAGGGACTGCTTCCAATGTGTTCTAGGGGGAGGGGGATTGTTTGTGGTTTCATTTTCACTTACTTCCAGGAATTTTTTTTCTTTAATTTCTCCTTTGATCCACTTATCATTCAGTACTGAGCTGTTTGACCTCTGTGAATGTGTGCATTTACTAGATTTTTTTTTTTTGCCATCAACTTTAAGTTTATTGCCTTGTGGTCAGGTAGGATACAAGGAGTGATTTAAATCGCTTTGAATTTGTAAAGATTCATTATTGCCCCAGATGTGGCCTGTTTTACTTGGTAGAATGTGAGGAACACTCTATAGATCACCATTAAGTCCAGTTGATGTATGATGTCAATTAATTCTGGTGCTCCTCTGTTTATTTTTTGTCTAGATTACCTGTCTGCTGGAGAAAGTGAGGTATTGAAATCACCTACTGTTAATGGGTTGGTGTTAATCTGTGTCCACATTCAGCCCTCCAGCTTTTTATGAGACTTAGATGCTCCAGGGTTCAATGCTTATATGTTTAGGCTAGTGATGTCTTCGTGGTTATCTGTACCCTTGATTGGAGTCAAGTGCCTGTCTATCTATCTATCTATCTATCTATCTATCTATCTATCTATCTATCCATCTATCTATCTATCATCAATCTCTTCTGATTAGTTTCAGTTTGAAATGTATTTTATCAGAAGTTAGGCCTAGCAGTAACTGCTTGCTTGCTTCCTGGTCTCATGTCATTGTAGTAGCTTTGTCCAACTCCTAAAATGGGACTATCTTTGAAACTGTTTCTTGTGTATAACAGATAGATGGATTTTATTCTTGGTCCCTTCAGTCTACCTTGTCATTCGATTGAAGAATTGAGAACAGTATATTTCAAAGTCATTCTTGGCATGTCCCCCCACTGTACTCCCATCTTTGGGGAGCAGGGGGAATAAGCATTTGCTCTCTCACTGGACAGCCTGAGGCCCATAGCTTGTGGCCACCGGAGGACATGCAAGAATGTGGTGGACAGACAGAGAAGCAGAACAGTGTGAGCATCGTGAAGAGAGGTGGAACTGGAAACAAAGGGTAGAGAGGCATGGCCTGTAGTGAGTAGCCTTCCCTGCCACCTGAAGCCATGGTGAAATCCCAGATCATGCTGCTGATGAAGACCATGTCTGGGTCCATAGCCATACGCAGCAGGGGTCTGTGTTGACGTTCATAGCTCATATTACTATTAAAGATGATGCAGATGGCCCTGGTCAAGGCTGACACCTATGACCATGTTGATGTCCAGAGGTTGTGCAGAGCAGACCCCATCCCTCATTGCATGCAAAACTCTGGAGATTAGGCCCTGCACCTCACCTGGACAGCTCAGTAAAGCTGGTCCTGGTGGCAGGGGTTTAGGTGAACTGGCCCTGAGGGTGTGAGTATGAGAAAGTTGGTTTTGTCACTTACCTTCCATGAAGTGACATGAGTGGAGGGGAGATGGCTTGCACACCCCTTGCAGCCTGACACATTTGGGAGAGTTGGCCCTGGGGTGATGAGAATGGAAGAGCTGGCCTGGATGCTCACTGGCTGCAGCACTCAGGAGAGCAGGCTCTGCACTTTTCCTGGGCAACAGAGTAGAGCTGGCCCTGAAGACAAAGGTGAGCCAACCCCAAGGGAGTGAGAGCAAGAGCACTGGCCCAAACCCCTTGCGGGCTACAGCACTTGGGAAAGTGCATCCAGCACCTCACTGGGCAGCACAGTAGAGCTAGCTCTGGTGGCATGGGTGCAGGTGAACCGCCACACTCTCCCATGGTGGTGCAGATAGGGGAAAGCTGGTGTGCTGACCAACTCAGCTACTACCCAGGCTCAGATCCAGGGCTTAGAGTTGGTCCATTGGAATGTCAACTTCATCTATGAATTGCTGGTACATGTGAAAGGACTGTTCTTGTAGATCCAAAGCTTCAGGATCTCTGTGATACAGGGCAACAATGGGGTATCTGAGAGGAATCCTGGTGAGGATCCAGCATTGATAGTGTGGCAAAGGTCAGAGGCCTAGAACCAGACCAATGACTCACTACAACGAATATTTGCAACTAAAGAAGTGTGAACAAAAGGGTATACTGTGGAACACACTGTTACACTGTAGATTCCATGTTTAATCTGGGCTACACCTTCTGCTGGAGACAATATAAGGACACTGGAAGAAGGGAGTCTAGCTCTTGCTCCTTCGCCTGCTTGCCGTGTGAGACTGAGTAACTGCTAGATCCTTGAACTTCCATTCACAACTGCGACTAAACCATTGTTGGGAATTGGGCTGCCAACTGTAAGTCATCAATAAATTCTTTTACTATATAGAGACTATCCATAAGTTCTGTGACTCTAGAGAACCCTGACTAATACAGAATTTGGTACTGGGAGTGGGGTTCGAGTAACAGAAGTACAAGGATGAATCTTTTAAAATACTGGAATTGGCTTGTTGAGCCACCAGCACTTTCAACTACTGAAACCTCTCCAGATTCTCTCCCTCCTGGGAGCTCAGAGAATTTTGAAGACCCATGGTTGAAACTATATTTCAAACTTAAAGAAGCTAATGCCCTTGATTTTCTTAATGAATTAGGTGATACAGTGCACAAAGCTTTCTACAAGATGGGGAAAAAATCAGAAAATGATTTTACTGGCTGGCTGCTCTTAGTATCTGGGGAAAAAATGATGAATGAAAGGAAGGAGTTGTGTGATAAAATCGATAGGCTCCAGACACAAGTAAACGATCTAAAAGTTGCTAAGTGTGTCCTTGAAGAGAATCTTCTCTCTTGCAGCAATAGAGCTCAAGTTGCAGAAAATCAAACTGAAACCCTCATTGTAAGGTTGGCTGAACTACAGCGAAAATTTAAGTCTCAGCCTCAGAATGTGTCAACAGTTAAAGTAAGGGCACTAATTGGCAAAGAATGGGATCCTATAACTTGGGACGGGGATGTGTGGGAAGACCATGTTGAAGCTGAGAATTTTGAATCTTCAGATTCTCAAGGGTTTGCCCCACCTGAGGAAGTAGTACCCTCAGCCCTACCCCTTGAAATAATGCCTTCCCCACATGAGGAAATTAATTTTGCAGAGTCTGATAAACCAGCAATGACTTTCACTACTGATGTTTCTCAAGGCCCACCAATAGTTTCTTCTAGACCTGTAACCAGACTCAAAGCAAAACAGGCTCCTAGAGGGGAGGTAGAAAGTGTAGTCCATGAGGAAATTCGCTACACTACTAAGGAGCTTAATGAGTTTGCTAATTCATTCAAACAGCAACCTGGTGAATATGTGTGAGAATGGATTTTAAGGGTGTGGGATAAGGGTGGAAGGAACATAAAACTAGAGCAGGCTGAGTTTATTGACATGGGCCCTCTGAGTAGAGATTCTAGGTTTAATACGGAAGCTCACATGGTTAAAAAAAGGTGTCAAAAGTTTGTTTGAATGGTTGGCTGAGGTGTTTATCAAAAGATGGCCTACTGGAAATGACTTGGAGATGCCTGATATTCCATGGCTTAGTGTTGATGAAGGGATTTTAAGACTTAGGGAAATTGATGGGTCCAGGAATCAAGGGGTGGAAAAGGGAATAGTTCCACTTACTATCACTCCTAGTGACCCTCTAGGAAAATTTTTGCTTCCTGTCCCCATAACTCTAGGTTCTGCTGGCTTAGAAGTTTTAGCTCCAGAGAGGGGAGTGCTCCTACCAGGAGCTACAACAAACATTCCATTGAATTGGAAGCTTAGACTTCCCCCTGGTCATTTTGGGCTTCTAATGCCCTTAAACCAACAGGCTAAAAAAGGAATAACCGTGTTAGGAGGAGTGATAGATCCAGATTACCATGGGGAAATTGGATTACCTCTTCACAATGGAGGTAAGCAAGATTATGTCTGGAGTGTAGGAGATCCCTTAGGGCGTCTCCTAGTACTACCATGTCCTGTGATTAAAGTCAATGGGAAACTACAACAGCCTAATCCAAGCAGGATGACAAAGGACGCAGACCCATCAGGAATGAAGGTATGGGTCAATCCTCCAGGAAAAGAGTCAAGACCTGCTGAGGTGCTGGCCGAAGGTGAAGGAAATACAGAATGGGTAGTAGAGGAAGGTAGTTATAAATACCAATTAAGGCCACGTAACCAGTTACAGAAACGAGGATTATAAAGTAATATGAATGCCCCATTGTAAATTTACAAATGCGTTTGCGATTGTACGAGGGATAGTTATATCATGTTAGGCGTATTCACAACCTTGTTATTGTTTCATGTGAACATGAGATATTATTTGTGTCAAGTTGACAAGGGGTGGATTGTAGTGGCTATTCTTGGTTGTCAACTTGACTATATTTGGAATGAACTACAATCCAGAATTGGAAGGCTCACCAGTGACCCTTATCTGGAGGCTTGGAGATCCTTATCTGGATCTTGGTATGGAGATCTTGAGACATAGTGGCTATGGATTCCAGAAGATTAAATCTCCGAGTTTAAGGAGATTTAATCTGGGCTACACCTTTCATCTGGGATTAAAGGTGTGGTAGAACACACCTTTAATCTGGGCTACACCTTCTGCTGGAGACAATATAAGGACACTGGAAGAAGGGAGTCTAGCTCTTGCTCCTTCGCCTGCTTGCCGTGTGAGACTGAGTAACTGCTAGATCCTTGAACTTCCATTCACAACTGCGACTAAACCATTGTTGGGAATTGGGCTGCCGACTGTAAGTCATCAATAAATTCTTTTACTATATAGAGACTATCCATAAGTTCTGTGACTCTAGAGAACCCTGACTAATACAAAGATTTTTTTTATTTTGCATTCATGTGTGTGAATGTGGACTTTCTGTACCACAGCACAGGTTCAGAGGTCAGAAGATAGCCCTGAGAGTGGTTTCTCCCTTCCCAGGCTGTCTGAGACAAGGTCCTTTTGTTATTTTTCCAGGATGTACAGCAATCTGGCCCACAGGTTTCTGGACAAACATTTGTGTGGATTCTGGGAATTTAGGTTCACAAGCTTGCAAGGCAAGTGCTTTTACTGACTAGACCATCTGCACAGCTCCACTGTTAGAAACTTATACCTCAGTGCCTTAGCTATTTGTCTATTGTCAACAAAGGCAACCTATAAAAGAAAACATGTTAGGGCCCGTGGGAGCCCATGACCATCACAGAGGACACATGGCAACAGGCAGACAGACATGGCACTACAGCAATAGCTGAGAACTTACAACAGATCTTTTTTTAAAAAAAATTATTTTTACACTCCATATTTTATCCCCCCATCTAGCCTCCAACTGTTCCATATCCTATACCTCCTCCCCACCCCACCCCTGTCTACACATGGATGTCCTCACCCCCCAATCCCACCTGACCTCTAAACTCCCTGGGGCCTCCAGTTTCTTGAGGGTTAGGTGCATCATCTCTGAATGAACACAAACCCAACAGTCCTCTACTGGATTTGTGTTGATAGCCTCATATCAGCTGGTGTATGTGGTCCAGTGTTTGAGAGGACCCAAGGGTGCAGATTAATTGAGACTGTTGGTCCTCCTACAAGATCACCCTTCTCCTCAGCTTCTTTCAGTCTTCCCTAATTCAAAAACAGGGGTCAGCTGCTTCTGTCCACTGGCTGGGTGTAAATATCTGCATCTGACTCTTTCAGCTGCTTGTTGGGTCTTTTGGAGGGCAGTCCTGATAGGTCCCTTTATGTGAGGGCTCCAGTAGGGAGAGGGAACTTGTAGAGCCCACCTCCAGCAGGAAAACAGGACATCAAGTGAGGGATAGGGTTGCCATCCTACAGTCACAACTCTGGCCCATAATTGTTCCTGTCTGAAAGAATTACAGGGATGGAAATGGAGAGAAGCCTAAGGAAAAGAAGGTCCAGCAACAGGCCCAAAGTGGGATCCAGCTCAAGGGGAGGTCCCAAGGCCTGACACAACAGACCTTTAAGCAGAAGGCAGAGCAGAGAAAGTGGGATGGAGGTGAGGAGAGTTAACTGTGAATGACCTCAAAGCCCACCCTTTGTGACTCAGCACCTTCAACAAGAAGACACCTCTTAATCCTTCCCAAATAGTTCCAGCAACCAGGGACTGAGCATTTAAACATAAGAGTCTATGGAAACCATTTGCATTCAAACCACCACACTTAGAATTAAGCCTCAACACCCTAAGTGAGATTCTTCTACATGCCACATACCCACTTGGGTTTTCTAGGACTTTCCCATTCCTCTCAAGCCTTATGTAGAAGTTTTAAAATTTGATTCTACCAAATGGAAACCATTGCAATGGTTATCACCCTCCCTTGTGGTGTGGATCATTCTGTAGCGCTTGGTGGAGCCATGAGACATCTATGCTGAATACGACCTGTACATTCCTTGAGGAAGCTAGAGAGGATTTTAAAGCAAACATTCGTATACTTGAATGCTCACATTAGACTTTTAAGGATTTGTTTCACTTGGTTCTCCTGAGATGGAGGTCTGTCTCATTTATTGTAGACTGCTCTCAAATTAGCTGATGATGACTTAAGTTTTTTATCTTCATGTTTCTATATACCAAATGCCAGGATTACAGTTATGCACCATCATGCCTGGTTGATGGGGTACTGGTCATGGAACCCAGAAGTTTGTGGAGAGATGACAGGCACTCTATCAACTGAGATATATCCTGTCCTCTACCCAAGTTTTCTAAATTAATATTGCCTTAGTTAGGGTTCCATTGCTGTGAACAGATGCCATGACCAAGGCAACTCTTTATAAAGGACAACATTTAATTGGGGCTGACTTATGGGTTCAGTGGTTCAGTCCATTATCACTAAGGCGGCAACATGACAGCATATAAGCAGGCATGGTGCAAGAGTAGCTGAGAGTTCTACAGCTTGTTCTGAAGGGCATCTCTTAAGATGCCACTTCCTTGACCAAGCATATTCAAACCACCACAAATACATGCTATCAATTTTTTTATTTGTGAGTAATGAAAACATATTTAACCTAGAGTAAAATCTAGAGACAGATCTAATAAACACTTAGAATAATGATAGCAACACATATTAATGAATAATATTTCAAGAAATATGCAATCATTGAATGGTAGAAATTGCTGATTTCCTACCCCAGTGGGGGAAAAAATTAGATTCCTAGAACATCAGTGGGATTTTCCTGCCTTCAGTATTTCCTTTTCTCTCTCCAGTATTTCTTTCCAGATTCTATGTGTCATGGGCTTAATTAACTCAAGCCTGTGGTGTTCCTTGCATCAACCAAACCTATGAGTTTACCTCTATCTTGTCTGCCTTACCCTATGGTCAGCCCCATGGGAGGCACCTACTGACCTTCATCCACAGTGTGTCAGCATGTTCTCAGCAGGGGACTGCCCCATCTCTACAGCCTTCGAGACTTCCCCAACAAGTTCTATTGGCACAAGAAAGAAATGGGCCTTCTGTGGCTCTGTCAAGTACTTAGGAACTAGAGGCCTTGTGGTGAAGTTTAAGATTTTGGTGAGAACTGAGCACAGTGGAGCACTCCTATAATCCTACCACTTAAGGGACTGAATCGGGAGGGTTGCCATGAATTCCAGACCAACATGGAATACAGAGTGAGATCCTGCCCCACCCCTAAAAGAGAAGGGTCTGAGGAGATAGTTTGGTAGGTAAAATGCCTGGCATGCAAGCATGAGGACTGGGGTTCAGTCCCCAGCACCCTTGTAAAAGATGGATGGAGTGATGTCTCCTGTAACTCTAGTATAGAAGAGGCAGAGACAGGAGGATTCCTGGGGCTTGGTGAACAGCCAGTCTAGCTATTCAAGGAGATCCTGTAGGGAGACTTCTGATGTCAACCTCTGTCCTCCTCCATATTTATGTGCACAAAGTCCACACACACATGCACATACACTAACACACACAACACACACGAAATATTCAGTGAGAGAGTTTAAACACGTGACACTATATTTCCAGCAGCATAAGCATACTCAACTGTGAGAGGAAAAAAAAAAGAGACTAGTATAGATAGTCTCTGGAAATTACTTGAAGATTAGAGCCTTCGGGGACTCCATGTACCTTCTGGGCGTGGATAAGAAGACTCCTGTACACATGTTATCTTTCACATTTTCCCCCATCAAGAGGCAAAACTGTGAGTAGGCCACAAAGTGAATCTTTCATTCGATTTGTAATCAAGATTTTTTTTCTTCCATTTTCAGATTGTGTGGGTGCACACACATGCTAAAGCATGTTTCTGCATGTGTGAAGGAACATGTGTGTTTTGATGTAGGTGCTCATGTGTGTAACTGACTATGTAGGCAAGTGTTTGCTATTGGGAATCATCCCCCACCCATAGATATTCCTCATTATTCATGGAGGCAGGGACGCTAATGGTGCTTGCCAATATGGCTGATCTTGATAGCTCTCGTGGTTGGGGGATCCTCTGTCACTGCCTTCCTTCCAGAGCTGGAATCACAGGTGGATCACTTTGCCCACTCAGTGTTCACATGAATTCTGGGAATCCTGGTCCTCATGCTTGGCTGACAAACACTTTTATTTGCTAATCCATCTCCCCACCCCAAGGTTCTCCTACTTCAATCCTTTGGACAAGTCTGGGTCTAATTTAGCCCGGGACTAAGGCTTCTGGAAAGACTGGGTAGGTTAAGGATGCCAGAGCCTGGGGTGTACAGAGAAGGTAGGATGCCTGAAGAAGTTAAGTGAGCAGTGTCCTGGGGTGTAGAGGCATGAGAAGGGTTAGCCACGAAGGAGAGTCCCCACTGGCTTCTTACCATTTCCCACCCTGCTCAGGTGGCCGAGGGCCATGAAATTGTCCAATCTGACTTAAACACTCCCTCCCACTCTCTTCCCAAATCAAACCTGCCCAAGGCATTTAGACAAGATGACAAGATGCACCCTGCACTCTGAAATGTGCTGGGGAGAGTTACCGTAGCAACCACAAAAGCTCTTCAAATTTGTGAGCCAAGACATGAGCTTGGAGAGTCAGGCAGCCCTCCCCACCTGAAAGATGGCAGGAAGCCATTACGCTAAAACTGACCAGCGAGGGCAGCAGAGGAGAGAGTCAGAGAAGGAGCCTTGTCAATATGACTACAACAGCAACAGCGAATATTGTTCAGGGTTCCGCCTGCAAGAGGTGGACCTTTCTCTAGATGGGATTGGTCACTGTCCCATCCAGATTTTGCTACTGGTGACTCCCATTTCAGTGCATGAGTAGAAACAGCAAGGACAAGACTCCTGAGAAGGCCACCATACATGCAGCCTGTTCCTGGAACAGTGTGTCAACCCCAGTCAGAGGCCATTATGAAGTCTGATAATCCAGGAAGCATCCTGTGTCCCTCTGTGGACAGTTTTGGTGGGAGAGTTAGGGTTAGAGAGGTCTTACAAGGGTTCGTCCACTTCCTTCCTACTGTGGAGTCAACCTATAATCCTTTTGAGTGGTTCATGTTCTTTCTTAGTAAAAAAAAATGTGGGGTGTGAACCGCGAGGCCCGGTGAAAGCAGCCATTGGTGCGTGGCTGGCCTGGCGAAGCTCTGGACTATCTCCCTCTGTGGGTTATTATCAACTCTCACCTCATAGGTTTGGGTGCTCATTGTTACCACAGGCAGAGACAGACTGTGTGACACTGTGTGGAAATATGTTCCCAAGGGTCAAAGGGCAAAGATGGGAGATTTTAATGAGATTTAATGTGGACATCACCCATTGAGTCTCTATACAGACTCAGGCCATAAAGGGCACTTAAGCACTTCTCCAGTCCTCTTCTGTGAAACAGGGGCAGTAAATAGGACCAGCTTAACACAGTATGACAGATTAAACACGATGCCATACATGCTAGGGATTAGAATAACGCTTGACATTGTCAGTGACTTGGTTCTATTAAATCTGCTCCACCGCACACTATACAACTCCAGAAGACACCGTCGCACAGACATATTCATAGGCTATGCATAGTGCCTCAGAGTTTTACAGTGCGGCCCGCAGGACCTTACACAGTAGCCCTGCAGTGCCAATCTCCACGATGAGAAGGTATTCTGACAATGACAGTGAACACATGTGAGGCGCGCTTGCAGAGTAGGTTCTGTGATTCATCACCACACGGCTACCGCCATTACTCATACCGGTAGAGCTATCTGGCACTTTAACGGCATTCTTTTGTGCAGATGATTCCTTCCTGTTGGGCTGATTTGCACAGGGAATAAACTGATTAAAAAGCCACTGAGGAATTTTAAGTACATGGAACAAAGTTGGAGATCATGTCAAGGTTATGTGCTAACCCATCAGTGTAGAGGGGCTTCTGCTCTGAGGACATCCCTCTTTGGAGCATAAGAATACCAATGACTCTGTCCACCCTGAACTTGGACCACCAAAACCACTGACAACCCTTGTGGTATTTTGGTCTGGACGAGCCACCAGAGCCTCTCCCCTCATTACCGCTCAGACCCCGCTACAATTAACTAGCTAGCTGCATCTCTTCCGTTAGTTAATCTTTAAATTGGTCTCCTCCTAATGAAATTCTCAGGAAGCCCCTCAGGCTCTTTGATGAGATATGAGAGGCCTCTTAGTCTCATCAGCCACAATTTTTAGAAATAATTAGCTTAAACAACATCATGGCCAAAGGAATCCACTGAGGAGGAGGAGGAAGCTGGAGCGGAACTCCTCTCTCAGAATTCATTCTCCAGCACCGTCTGACACCGTGCGCGTTGGAAGCAGAGGGTGTTCTCCATCCTTCTGAGCTTTGCCTTCTTTGTAATCTTTGTATTTCCATAAACAGAACATCACTCCTCGTCACGTCTCAATGGCAAGTTGCTCCTCCCAAAGAGAATTCATCCCAGCATGTTCGAACTTGTCCCTCCTGTGGGGTGTTTGGAGTTCTCCTCAGGATTCTACAAGACTCAGAGGGAATATGGGCACAGAAAGGACATGGGACAAACAAATGAAATAAACAGAGCAACCTTAGAGATGGATCTATAGGGGACCATCGGGTAAGATCTTTTTATTTTACAAATGTGAAAACAGACGCCCTGGTGGCAAACACCACCTGCCCAAGATAGCATAGTTAATTGGTCTTCTCTATTGGGTAGGGATCAGCCCTGGAGAAAGAGGACTGTCCTCTGGCACTTAAGACAGAGCAGAATGACCCCCACCCCCTTAGTGGTGAAGAGTCACTGCTATGTAGGAGGCTCCCTGGTGCTGTCATAACTGGTCAAAACAGAAACATAGTCCCCCCACATCTCAGGCTCACTGTGTCACACCCAGGGCAAGAAAGACATCTTGAAAGAGCCAGGCAAGTGACATTCATTTGCTCCCACCCAGCACTTGGAGGTGTGAAAAGGCAGCCTAAAGGGGAGAGGCAGCTAAGAACCCTCACACACAGGCTCACTTTACTGGAAAGCAGAGCCACGAACAGGGGCAACTCGCCCAGGCAGACAGACTCTGGGGAAGTCAGCAGCAGCTTCTGCAGCAGACAGAATCAGCCCTGGGCTCCCCTGGCCCACCCAGTCAGGTAGACTGACACCCAAAGGGACCATAGTGTCAGGCAGACTTTGCAAGCCACTTACATCGTTTCTTTCTTGGATGGATGTGGACGGCAAGGCCAAGGCAGGGGAAGGATGCTTCTGGTTTTGTTCTTGGATGTTAATATTGACTGTCTACTTGACAAGGTCCATGGTCATCACAGAGACAAACTTCTGGACATGTCGGTGGGGCTGTTGGTAGCTTAGGTTAATTAAGTGGGAAGACCTACTGCTGTGAACAGATACCATGACCAAGGCAAGTCTTATAAAGGACAACATTCAATTGGGACTGGCTTACAGGCTCAGAGGTTCAGTCCATTATCATCAAGATAGGAATATGGCAGCATCCAGGAAGGCATGGTGCAGGCAGAGCTGAGAATTCTACATCTTCATCTGAAGGCTGAAGGTGTTTAAGCCCATCCACAGTGACTCACCTACTCCAACAGTGTCATACCTCTTAATAGTGCCACTCTCTGAGCTGAGCATATACAAACCATCACATGTGGGTATTGCCACCTCATAGGCTGGTGTTCAGGATGACTGGGAATACAATGTGATCAGCTGTCTCAGCTGCCGCCACCATGCCTCCCCACCAGGACGGACTGTGTCCTTGAGCCTTGAGACTTGAGCCAAACTAAATCCTCCCTCCCTCCCTCCCTCCCTCCCTCCCTCCCTCCCTCCCTCCCTCCCTCCCTCCCTTCCTTCCTTCCTTCCTTCCTTATTTCTTTCCTTCCTTATTTCCTTCTTTCTTTCCTTCCTTAAGTTACTTCTGTCCTATATTTTAGGGCAGCAAGAACACAAAGCAAACTTACTTAACCTGTAAATAGGGCCAATATCAGACCCCATCACACCCTGAGAGAGGACACCCCTGCCACCTGCCCAGCTTTCCTGATAGGAAAGTGTCAGGAAAGTGGGTTCCCCTGCCTGTGATCACAGCACTGGGGCAGTTGAAACAGGAGAAACAGACATACTAGGTCATTGAGGTCGAGGCCAGACAGCCTGGGCTACATGAAACCTTGTCTCAAAAATGTAAAATAAAATAAAATATAAACAGGTTCAGAGGCTATAAAAATGGCTGACAGAAACATTCTTTTGATCACAGGTCAATTTTACATAGGATAATCAAGTTTAAAATACTAATTTTATCTAAATTACTTTAATTCAAAATA
Organism: Mus caroli; assembly: GCF_978045245.1. NCBI lineage: Eukaryota > Metazoa > Chordata > Mammalia > Rodentia > Muridae > Mus > Mus caroli. The sequence goes on from NW_028227273.1 coordinate 46,124,267, forward strand.
TTGATAATAAAGATTTTGTTTCTCTCTCTCTCTCAAAAAAAAAAAAAACAAAAAAAAAAAACAAACTCCAAAAGGCAGAGAGCCCAAGGCCTGCCTTCCTCAGACACATGGGCAGCCCTAGGGAGAGAGCAGCCTCTGCACTTGGTGACTGGTAGCACTCTTTCCTAAGACTGGATCCGTTTCCAGTGTTTTGCTCTTTGTGCCTTTTTTTTTTCCTTCAAATATCTGAAAGAGTATCTTGGAATACTCGCAGTCTCTTTGAGAGTTCCTTTAATGTGCAGCTTCTGCTGACGTCACTTCCTCTGGGACATCTTCATCTTCCTTTGGTCACAGCCAGTCCACAAACTTGCCTTCACTAAATTCCCCCTTCTGTGTATCCAGAATCCTCTAGCGTGTGGCCAAGTCTCTGTTCACACCACCAGCTCTCTCTTCTGCAATCCCATCAGCCTCTGCTCTGAGGTGCCCCACCCCCAGAGCTCCCTTTGCTGGCAAATTCCCTTGCTTAGATTATCCATTTCCATAAAACACCAGGTGGGTTTGTCACAAGAAGACACTGGCAATGAAGCTGCCGTGTGCGACCTGAGTTGCAGATACAGAGAAGGGCCACCGGCAGACTGTGGACGAAGCCTGTGACTGGCAAGCATCCCTGGAGACTGAAGAACTGGAATCAAAGCCTGCGTTCCAAGCCAGACTCACAGTCCACATATCACAGCAACCCAAACCTAACCACAGCCGTGGAGAAAAGGGTTGACTACGCTATGATCAAAAATGCACATGCACGGAGATGTGGGTGAGCCCAGGACGGCCTGAACTTTATTCTACACTTGATCACCCAAAGCAGACCGGAATTGATGTCTTTCATGGTTTTTAGGTTTGTCTTATATTTTAAAAAATGTGATGTGCATGTGAGTGAAGGTTTCCAGAGAGGCCAGAGGAAGGCTGGAGCTGGAGTTCTGGGCAGTTGTGCCCTGCCTGACTTGGGTGCTGGGGACTGAGCTGGGGTTCCATGTGAGAACAATGTGTCCTCAGAAGTGCTGAGCTCCAGTGCTTGGGATTGGCTTGAAGGTTTTCCCATTTGACATAGTTGCTAATCACACTAACTGAGCAAATATTTGATTTTTCCAATTCTGCTTTTCATTCATTATCATCATGTCTGTGGATCCCCTGGACAGGCCAGAAGCAAGCTGAAGTCAAAGCACACCTCTCACATCTGCTCTGAAGCTCCCAAGGAAGGGGTCTTGTCCCCTCTCTTTTCTGAGATCACCTGAGAACCCAAAAGAGGTACTGCACTCAGTGCTGCTAAAAGAATGGGTGTTGGTTTTAGCTTTACTTTCTTTTTAATTGTGTGTTGCTGTGTAGACATGTGTACATGAGTGCATATGCCCTGGAGGCCAGAAGAGGGCGCCAGATTGCTTGTACCCAGAACTTCAGGCAGTTGTGAGCCACATGATGTGGGCTGGGAATTAAACTTGAATCCTGTGAAAAAGCAGCAAGGCCTACTAATTGCTAGACCATAGTGCCAGCACTCAAAACTAATTCTGATCATTTGCTCTGTGTGTGTGTGTGTGTGTGTGTGTGTGTGTGTGTGTGTGTGTTCAGGAACTACCTGAAAGATCATCCTGAGCAGACGTCTACTCCTGCCCCAAGTGGTGTCTTGCATTGCACGGGCAAGCCCTAGGCCTGTAGCTGAATGTTTCTCCAGCCCCCACCATGTAGCCGCCATCCATTGCCCTTTAGAACTAAATTCATTTCAATGGCATCCAATTTTCTCAAGTGCTGGGGAGATACACAGGCTACAAAGGGAGTGTTATTACCGCCTCTCTTTTCTCCTGGATCCCCAGATGAACATTAAAAAGTCATTTCATCTGACACTCGGCCCCTGGTCCCAGGAGAGAGAACTAGGCAGATACCAGGCCTGGAGCTGGCTATTAAAAGGACACAGTGCCCATTTGGTCTTCTTAGTGAATTATGGGACAAAAGGCCCATTTCCCACCTTGGAATGTCTGTGGATATGTGTGTGTGGCAGGGTGAAGGGAGATGATATGAGCCTAAATCTATACAAATACATGGTAGCACACAGAAATAGCCCTGAAGAGCAAGGATTAAGGTGTATGCTGTGTGTGTGTGTGTGTGTGTGTGTGTGTGTGTGTGTGTGTGTGTGTGCGCGTGCATGTGTTTCTCTACTGACTCTATGTGTATGTATATGTATGTGTATATGTATATGTGTGTGTATATTTGTGTATGTATACGTGTGTGTGCATTTATGTGTATATGTATTTTTTTGTTCGTGTGCATGCATATCTTTGTCTGTGGCTATGGTGTCAGGGTGTGTTTGCTATGAATGGGTGTGGTGTTCTCGCATCTGAAGTCTAACCTACTGCCATCACTCAGGCTGAGACCCCTGAGCCCTATCTCTTTCCTGCCATCCTAGGCCTGGCCGTGCTGCCTCCCTGGCCCAGGTGGCATCATCACATGTCTCCCCTCTTCTGTCTGGGCAGACTACCCCAGCGGTGGATGGCAGCAGATTCACACTCCGCCCTAGAGCAGAGAGGATACTTCCTGACTGGGTGTGCCCAGTCCACCCTCAGACCTGGTCCTATAAGCTGGAATCTAGCTTTGTGGACCTTCAAGAGAGAGTAAATGCCGTGCCTTCCTCAGTTAAGTGTGCCTGCACACTCGTGTGTGTATGTGTGTGTGTGTGTGTGTGTATGTGTGTATGTGTGTCTGTGTATGTCTGTGTGTGTGTGTGTGTCTGTGTGTGTGTGTCTGTGTGTGTGTATGTGTGTGTGTCTATGTGTGTATGTGTATGTGTGTATGTGTGTATGTGTGTATGTGTGTGTGTGTCTGTGTCTGTGTGTGTCTGTGTGTCTGTGTGTGAGTATCCATGACTGCTGCCAATGCCTAGTTTAAAGTCCCAGGCCCCAGGTCAGTAGTCCTAATCATATTTAGTGTTGGAAGTCCTTTTGGTGACAATGCCCTTCTTAGATGATGCTAGATTGTGTACAGTGAGCTAAGTACCGCAGAAACCATCCGGATGACTGGAGGAGCAGAGCGACCCAGCAGAGAGAGCCACATGAGCTGTCCTGAACCAATGACACCAGTTCTCAGGAACCTGGCACTCCAGAGGAAGGCCCATGTTTGTGCATCCACATGAATGAGCACCAGGCTCTGAGAAGGATGGGAAGTGCACAGGAAAAAGGAGTCTCGTGTCTCCCATCACTGTCCTTCCAGATAATTCTGCAAGAAACAAAAGAACCATCCAAGGTGTGCCTCGCCCTCGCTCCTACCCTTTTTATATATAACATTTTATTGGTTCTTTATAAATTTCACCCATGTACCCCACTCCTTTCCCTCCCCTCCCCTCGTGCCTGCCCTTCACCCTTACAACTCTCCCCCCCAACAGAGGCAAAAAACTCATTGTGGAAGCTGTAGTGTGTCAGTGTGTCCCACAGTGTATCCTTTGTCCACACCTCTTTGCTTACAAATGTCCGTTGCAATGATTCATTGGTCTAGTTCGTGCCCTCTGGCTTCTGCTTCTCTATCAACACTGGAACCTCACTGGGCCTCCTCTCAAATATCCTGGCTTTGCCCTGTGTCATGGAGATCCTGTGGTTTTGGATCTGTAGGACCGACTCCTTTGTGCACTCCAGCAGTTCATTAGTGGGACAGATGTTTGAATGGGCCAATTCAAAGCCCTGGATCTGGGTCTGAGACTTATCTAAGCTCTTCCCAGCAACTTGTCCCCCCCCCAACCCCTTGCAACCCAACCCAACCCCCACAACCAGGGCCACCTCTGTCCCGCTGTCCAGATGAAGTACAGAGCCTGGTCTCCCAAGTGCTGCAGCTGCTGTTCTCGCACACTCATGACGCTGGGGTCAAGTTTCCCACCTGCCATAGATGGCAAGGGATGAGGGAGGGGAGGAGGGCTTCTCTTCCTCATCCATGACAACATCCAGCAGACAAGAAGCAGATCTGGTTCTCCTGTGCTCACACCCTTGGGGCCAGCTCACCCATGCCCCTCCATCAGGGTCAACTCTATTGTGCTGCCCAGGCAAAGTGCAGGACCCCCTCTCCCAAGTACTGCAGCTGGCTAGGGGCAGGGTGAGCTCTCCTGCTCTCATGACTCCAGGGCCAGCTCTTCCATGACACACAGGTAAAGAGTGAGGCCAATTCTGCACAGCTCTCAGATATCAACATGTCCCCACATGGCAACCGAGACCAGGGGCATCCACTTGGCCCTTGGTGGTACGAGAGCCCTGCTGCTGCACAGTCAAGAACCCAGTTGTGGCCTCTGAAGGCAGCACAGGCAAGGACACCACCATGGTCCCCAGTGGCATCACTGGCTACTCACATCAGGCTATGCCTTACTACCCTGGAGTCTCCAGTTCTGCCTCTCTTCGTGGTGCCCACATCCTTCTGTTTCTCTTCTCTTCCATTTCTCCAATACTTACTTGTTCCTCTTAATGGTGCCCAGGGTCTCTGAGTGTCTGGGGTCATCTGAGGAGTGGTCTCAGGAATGCTATGCCCCGCTTGTGTGTTATAGGACTGGGCAGGGGTCATCTTAGGTGTGGTCCGCTCCCTGTCCAGGCCCCATGGGCGTCGGGCCAGTGGCTGTCTCAGGCTCACCTTTATCAGAGAGGGTTAGGCTGCCAACCACTCAGATGTTTGTAGGTCAGAACACTGAGAGTAGACATAGCCTCTCTCTTCTCTGTCACCTACTGACACACATGACACACAGAAGCCATGCCTGCAATGCCTCTGGGGTCAGTTCTTCCTACTTCTTATGCCCAGTTAGCAATGCCCTCTAATGTGTCCATGGGACCTTTTGCCATCAGCATGTGTTTTAAGTATCAGTTTGAGGAAGGGATGTGTGGCTGTGTATATTCAATTGTTGAGGCCAGAAGTCAGTCCTTGGGTGTCAATCTTCCGATCCACTTTGGTTTTTTTTGAGACAAGATCTTTCACTAGGATCTGGGCACATTCATTAAAAACTTGCTTCCTCGGAATTGAAAGATGAAAGGAGATGGAGGAAATCAAGTGGAGAGGGACTTCCACAGTGGAAGGGAAGAAAGAACCTGGAGTTTCCTTCCACTGAACACCCGCCCCTGAAGACAGAAGCTTATCCTAGTGACCTAAGCATGCTTGCTTTAATGAGACCCATTAGAACCCTATTTCATTACAGAGTCACATTCGTAAGTAACCAGGGTAAGAACTTCATAACAGCTATGGGGAAACACAATTTAACTCACAATGCAGTCTGTTAATTAGTTGGGGACCCAAGATTTCAGCCTGCTGTGTTTGGAATAAATATGAATTTTTAAAGATGAAAAAAAAAAAAAAGAATGTTGTCTCAGAATAACTCCTTGGACCCTGTAGTCATTCACTATGTGGAGAAAAAAAAAAAAAGCCACTCTGAGAAGCAACACTTGCTGAGGTGACAAGACGAATCCAGAGTTCTTTAAGATAGTTAACTGTGTCACTTTGAGACATTCAGATTGATAACTGAGGAAGAAGACAGAGGGAACGTGAGAAGAAAAAAAAAAAAAGCAAGAGTTGAATAATGAAGCCAGGACCGGGGTACAGAGTTGGAGTCCTGGCTCCTCTGCCCTAGGCATGGATTCTCCCTACACTTACCCCTCCAGAGCTGCCTGCCGAGTAGCTGCCACTGTCCACAGAATCCTCTTTCCTCTCCCTCTCCCTCTCCCCCTCCCCCTCCCCCTCCCCCTCCCTCTCCCTCTCCCTCTCCCTCTCCCTCTCCCTCTCCCTCTCCCCCTCCCCCTCCCCTCTCCCTTCCCCCCCCCAAGAAGAATTTTCACCTTACATATTTTTTTATCATTTCTTCACTGCCTGCCTCAGTTTACCCTTTTAAATTAACAAGTGAATCGAGAAGGGAACGGCCTTGTGGATCATATGTGTCCTCAGGAAGACAACCTTCTGAGGAACCTTTCCAAGGTGGAGTCTCATTGGAGGAAGTGAGTTGTTGGGGCCAGCCCCTCAGGTTTTAGGTTCACCCCCCTTTCCTGCTCCTCCTCCAATTCCTGAATGTAGATGTAGTGTGACCAGCTGCCTCCTACACTTGCTAGGATGCCTTTCACCGTGATGAATTGTATTCTCGCCAACTGTAACCAAAATAAAACCTTCTTCTCTTGGATAGATTCTGGTCAAGAATTTGGTCACGGCTTTGAGAATAGTAGCCAGTACACTATAAAATGTGTTGTTAGTTACAGTTCTGTCTCAGGTCCGGCTTTCCTGAAGCTCCTCACATTGATGGGCCAGGATATGCATAACAAATGAAAAGAGAGTGGATCAACCGGGACGGGGCAGAGTGAAGCGGTATGCAGATGAGGGCAGGGGGAGCCACAGAGAATAACTGGGCAGGGCAGGGGTAGAGGATGTTGGCCAGAGGAGGTTTTTTTTTGAGGGGATGCAGAGAGCTGAAGAGTGAACCACAGAAGGAAGTCAGATACCCAGAAATCTGAGGGAAAGATGCTCTGTCTAGCCAAAGGGCCCATGTGGCAGGCACTGGAAAGAGCTATACGTACTCTGGGAGCAGAGTGGAGTTCGTATGGGCTGCAGGAGAGCAGGGGGAGATGGGGGCCAGGGGGAGGGCTCAGAAGAAGGCTTAGTTCTGGTAGACTGCTGTAATAAGCGTGGATTTTACTTTACGATCGATGAGAAGCTAGTGGTATGAGTTGATTTCCATTTTATATCCAAGGTCACAAAGCCAGCTGATAGGAAATGAAATGTCACATGGTGATGCCACCACAGAGCCCTGTTCTCCACTACACAGCAAACTGGCTCCGTGTAGGATTAGAAAGCTGGAGCCCCGTTTCCTTTGTTCACAGAGTTTCCAGGACAGTAGTTTGTAGTCTGACAGTCCTACCCGCCCCCGCAGGTTACACTTGGCAAAGCCTAAAGATATTTATGGTTGGAATCATTGGCAGAGTGTGTACTGCCAATCAGTAGGGAGAAGGCGGGGGTTTTGTTGCCTTGCCCACAGTAGACAAGACAGATCACACAGCAAGAAACTGTCTGCTCTGAGTATCCTTATTAGAGCTGTAAATACAGGTCACTTGTTTATACAGACAAGGACTCCATCTAACTTCCTCAGTACGCGTCCTCAGCTTGGGAGGGCTTCTTCAAGCAGGCGTTAGCCTCGGCAAGCATCACAGGCACCCTGAGACACAGCCTCCCATCCATTTCACCACTAAGCCAGGCAAATTTTGGCATCATCATAGGCCCAGAAAATCGCTTATCAGTGTGGAGAAGGGAAAACTGTGGGTTTGCTGGGGCTCTCCCCTATTTTAGAGACAGTGGCTGTGTTTCCTGGCACCTGAGTAGCCAGGCAGCAGATGACATAAATCAAGCCATCCCTTGAAAGCAGATGATGGAGGCTGTCTGGCTCCTGGCAAGACTAGATGTTGAAGATGAAATGTCAGTGGAAGACCAGCTGCCCCTTAAACACCATCTTTTGACATTTCCATGTGTGGATGCTGAGCCTGTGCTAACTGAACGCTGGGGGAGGGGCTTTTCAATGACTGTGGATCCACAGATGAGTTCACATGCCCTCCCAATAGACACAACATCAGACCACACATCACCGTGTCTACTGAGTGACAACTCCCCCCTCACAAAATATTGACCGGTTTAAGGGGCTGACATATGCACACGTGCCTTCTCTTTCGAACCCCGTAGCTGACTATCCATCATTTACACTTTACAAATGGCCCATCACGCGCACTAAAATGAATTGGGTGCTTACCGTGTGCCACACACATTCAGTATATCCATACATCATCTCCTTGAGCCAGCCCACCTACATCTGGGTTCCTCCAAAAGCAAGCCTCAAAGCAAAAACTCGGGAGGCAGTAGTTAACTGCACGGGGAGGTGACTGAAGCCAGGAGGCAGAGAAAGAAAAAAATCTATTAAGTTACATTGGTGAAGGAGTCGCTGCCTAGGAAGCTTGGGTTTCCCCGGTCCCTGGAAGCTTCTGGAAGGCCCTACAAAGCATAGCGCCGGTTTGTCTCTCCACAGAGAGGAAGCTTTGACCCTCCTTCGAGTGCTCCAGGGATATACACTCTGGCGTGGATCATTTTCACTGTAAGGCTTTAGGAGACATACCTGCAGGTACATCTATGAGGGCACTAAACAGGCAGACCTGTCTAGAATGTGGGTGGTTCCCTCTCTCTGGCTAGGGTGCCAGGCAGTATAAAAGGGCAGAAAGGAGAAAGCCAGACAAACTCGTACATTCTATTTTCTCTCCTTTCTTATCTGCCAACATGTGACAGGCATGCACCGCTCACATTGACACTTCCGGGGACAAACTGTGTTGCTTCAAACTGTGAGCCAAACATCTTCCTTTTACAGTGCCTCTTGCCAGGTGTTCAGTTGTAGCAACAAGTGACTAACACAAGCTCTTAGGCATTCCCTTCCTTCTGGCTGAGGCTCACAGCAGAGGAGGCTCATTGAGGAGGCTCACTGTGGAGGTACATGGCACAGAAGGCTCACAGTCCATGCTCACAGTCCAGGCTCAAAGCAGAGGTTCACCACGTCATGGCTCTAAAGTCAAGCAGCTGGAGGCTCCCAGTACAATGGGCCTGGTTCCTCCTGGGCTGGGGAAAAAACTCTACCCAAGCCTCTCTCCTAACTTTGGGACATTTCTAGATATCTCTGGCATCCCTTGGCTTGTAGATGCCATACTCTAATCTGGCTTAATCTTGACATGATGCTCCTGTCTCTGTGTGTATGTCTTTTTGTCCAAATGTCCCCTTTTATAATACTTCTATTTTATCTATCTATCTTTCTATCTATCTATCTATCTATCTATCTATCTATCTATCTATCTATCTATCTATTTTGGTTTTCAAGACAGGGTTTCTATGTATAATAGCCCCGGAACTCACTATGTTGACCAGGCTGGCCTCAAACTCAGAAATCTGCCTGCCTCTGCCTCCCAAGTACTGGGATCAAAGGCACCCACCACCAGCAGTCAGCTAATGTTTTTATTTTTAATTTTATGTGTAGGTCTGTGGGGCATGGGATGTGTACATATGAGTTCAAGTGTCTACTGAGGCGACAAGAGGGTGCTACATGCTCCGGAGCTGGAGTTACAGGCAGTTGGGAGTCACCTACCTATAGTGGATGCTAGGGAACCCCACTCAGGTCCTCTGCAAGAGCAGTGTGAACGCTTAACTGCTAAGCCATCTCTACAGGCCTGAAATGTCCCTCTTTATAAAATCACTGTATGGGCTGGGATTAGGCCCCATGCTCGTGACTTATCTTAACTTATCATAGCCACAGTTCCAGGGATGATGGAGCCCCCTGAGAACTTTGATCCATAAGGCCCACAATGAAGACAGCTGTCCCTATGGGTGTTTGGTCTCTGTGCACCTTGTCTGCTGCATCCTGAAATAGAGTCCATGAGTGTGCACCACCAGCTGCTTAGAGTGGCTCTTACCCTCGAATGTGGCTAGATGATAGATCCAGAGGGCAGAGGGCTAGGGGCCATAGATGGAGACCTAGAAAAGCCACCAAGCAGGGAATCTGTGTCCTGTGGGTCCATCTCACTGTGCCTTTAATCACTGAGCTGCAATCACCAAATGCCATAAAGAAAGTATGACAGGAATAAAGAGCTGCCAGGACTCTTTCCAAAATCACAAACACACGCGACGAACAGTCGGGGTTTATAAAGAACAAATTATGCCAGCCACACTTGATTGTGCCTTTGAGGGAACTAAGAAATTAAGGAACGCGAAGGATGGGGGAGATGCTATACATCTTGATTTTAATACAGCAATTGATATATTGTCTCGTGGAATTGTCCCTGCAAAATTAATTCAAATTGGCTTGGTGAGGAAAACTATCCCTGGGGTTGAAAACCAGTAGAAGAGGAACAAATAATGATTAAAGGAGACCGCCCAGACCAAATGGCCCTTGGGAGAGAGCAGGGAGAGGACATGGAGTGGGCGGGGGAGGGGCAAGAGAGGGGGTGGGGGAAACAGGAGGGGGGAAAAGAGAGAAGTTGAGGGAGGGGAAAGGAGAGGGGGACAAGAGAGAGGACAGGGGAGGGGACAGGAGAGGAGGGAACAGGAGAAAGGGTGGGGGAGGGGACATGGAGAGGGTAGGGGGAGGGAGCAGGAGAGGGGGCAGGAGGAGGGCAGGAAAGAGGCAGACCTGGGCTCAGCTCGAAGCCAGAAATGTACAGAAGTGTACAAACGGGCCTGAGAAGGAGCTACGTAGGACCCTGCCACACACAGTGGGTGTCATGTGAATGTCATGTGCCAGGTGCTTGTGGGTGACCTCAGCAGCAAGGGTTCGTTCAACCTCCATGCTTCAGCTTCCCAAAGGTATGACACTTGAAAAGGTGACATTCTCTCCAGAGTCACAAAGTCTCAGGCTCAGGAGATGGAAGTTAGCAGGAGCCTTCATACAGGAGTTTCTCTCTGAAAATAAGAGGACTCCGACACCCAGAGGGAGAAGACTGCCCTGGCAGCTCACTAGAAATGCAGCTCCATGGGCTTGGCACTCAGAGAACTGGGAGAAGACCCAGCCACCTCACTAGTAACAGGTGGATGGGAGGCCACTCCATTCTAAGGATTACCTGGGAAACCCAGCCCCGTGGAGTCAGTCCCAACCCTTTGCAAACATTTCCCCCATGTGCCTGCTCTACAGTTGACATTCCAGGTTCTGGGAATCAGGGGTGAAAGATGACTTCTCCTTTGATGGTACAGGACTGTCATGGGAAACAGAGGGCCAGAGGGTACTAAAGGACCCCATACAGATTACTCCACCAGTAGAATCCTAAGGCTTGGTCATGTAGGACAAGCCTGATTTTCTCAGTAAACACACTGCAGGGGGCAGCGAGAGGGACAGCAGATGTTAGATTTGTGTGGTCACCTGAACTATGGTCTGGGAGTGAGGCTCCACAAACTGAGGATGTGTAAGATTGGTGGATGGACAGTTGGAAACAGATGGGATCGGCTTGAGAAAAGGGCAGGGGCAGGAGGGTGGTGGCCCACAGCATGAAAATCACAGGAAACTGGTTAGTCCCATGCCACACAAGCTACCACCAGCAGCTTCCCTCTTGCAAATTTCCCTACTATTTCTTCAGCCAAGGTCTCCCAGTCTACTGCTGTCATGACCTGCTTTCTCTCAGAGCCCTGACTCGTCCTTCTAGAGGATTCTCAGTAGATCATAAAGCTGTAGGCGTTTCTATCCTAAGAGCCTTTGTTTATGCATAAGACAGAGTCTCCTGTATCTCAGGCTAGCCTTGAACTCACTGTGTAGCAAAGGATGGCTTGGACTCCTGATGCTTCCTGTTTTACTTCCCAAGTGCTGGGACTACCAGCACACACCGCACACACCGCACACACCGCCATTCTGGGTTCTGTGCAGTGCTTGGACTTGAACCCGGGGTTTTGTGCATGTCGGGCAAGCACTCTACCAACTGAGCTACATCCTAGCCACTCCTGGGATGGGAGACCAAGGCTGTTTGTGATCACTCAGCATTAGTCTCCTGAGAGCTGTTCTGTCCTCTGCCTTTCATGTCTCTGAGGCAGAACAGCATGGTCGTAAGTCCTCCAGACCTGGGCAGAGGTGACAGGGTGTAAACTTCTCACATTTCACCCCTTCAACACATTTCCCCATCTTCAGAAGGAGGGTAAATAGTAACTGTACTGTCTCAAGGCGCCGTGCTGCACAGGTGGCTGTAGCTGTATGAATGGTGGTGGCTGTCCTGTCCTCACACACCTGCCTGCCTGCCCCACCCCAGCGCTCCGTAGGCAGGCACTTTCCTTTCTTTCCTGATGCAGACGTATCTGCTCATCTTCCCCTGGATACTGGAAGTTCCACTTCTCAGCTGTCCCTCTGGCTTCTCGCCTGCAGGCCTCCCATCCAACTCTGAGAATTAGCTCCTTGTTCTGTATCAGCAGTCTCCTGGGAACTGCAGCGAGTCTCCAGTGATGTCAAGGCACGTTATGTGCTTGTCAAAACTAACAGGATAGGCCGGGCGTGGTGGCACATGCCTTTAATCCCAGCACTTGGGAGGCAGAGGCAGGTGGATTTCTGAGTTTGAGGCCAGCCTGGTCTACAGAGTGAGTTCCAGGACAGCCAGGGCTATACAGAGAAATCCTGTCTCGAAAAACCAAAAAAAGAAAAAAAAAACCCTAACAGGATAACTTTAAACCCTTAAATCGATGAAGGAATAAATTGGGGGAGACTGCACAGACCCTGTCCCAACCCCCACGTGGAGTAGTCATTCCCTCAGGGGATGGGGGTAACCCTGGGAATGGGTTGTTGATCAAGGCTTAGCTGTGCAACTGAAGCCACGCCTCCCACGCTCCCCACACAAACAGAATATGTTCACTTTGCACTAACAAGATCCACCCTCTTTGCGGAAACAAGATCTGTTCCCTGTACATACACAATTCATTCTCCTTATACAAGCAAGGCAGGCTAGGCCATTTGAGGCACAGAAAGCTGACTTCCTCTCCAACAGACCCCTAGACATGATGGAGACAGCCGCCTCATAAAGCATTTGTTCAGCAACTGTGTTCAGAGCGCCCACCATGCGGCAGCCGCTAAGTGCTGGAATTGAATTTATTTTCTGTATTAAAGCTCAGGAAAGATTGGAAGGCCCCAACAGTGAAGCCTCCAGGTAAGATTTTTGTGCTTGAGCAGAATAAAAAAGAAAATTCTTTAGCATGTTGCTAGTTATCATTCCTGGTGCTTACCTGAGAGGAAAAAAAAAAATCTCAGCCCCGGAGGACAAGGAGGCTGCAGCTTTGAGGTGATAAGCCTGGGGGACCAGTTACCTCATTGTCCTGAAGCCACGGAATTCTTATTGTGGGAGACAGGAGTTGCTTTTGTCTGTCTGGAGATTGAACCCATAGCCTGGAGAATGCTGAGATACATAGCAACCTACCACCGAGCTACATCCCAAGCATGCTGTTGGCCATTACTGGTTTTGAGACAGGATCTCACTGTACAGCTCAGGATGACCTGGAATTCACTATTAGTCCAAACTCACCTGGAACTCATGATGCCCCTGCCTCAGCTTCTGGATTGCAGGGGTGCACCAGCACACCCAGCTGTTGTTTTTCGAGGTCAGCGTGAATCATCTAGAACTGTTACCTGTAAAAGTGTCTGCTCATTAGTCTCTTGCACCTAGCCCTCCTTCATCCTTTGGAATTCCACACTATCACCGTTGTCGGTGGAGCACAAAGTCCCAAGCCTTTGTGCAGCTGGTTCTGTAGCAGAGAACCCAAGGATGTAAGGAGCAACCATGTCGTTGATGCCTGGGTGTGTCCTTCACGGATCGCATGCTCTGTTTTACAGCCCCACACAAAGCATCAGTGACCCAGAGGGCAAAGGCAGTTCCCCAAAGCAGTCAGGGACATAGAGTGACCTGACAGAGATGGGCCACCTGCCTGATGGATCATCTGCCTGAGGTACGATAAAGGGACAAGGGAAACGATGAGAAAGGGATCCCTCACCTAGTTGAAACCTCTCACAAGCTAAGACTCAAGAGTCACAAGACTGGCAAGATTACTCAGTGGTTAAGAGCCCTAGTTGTTCTTCCAGAGGACACAAATTTGGCACCCATGACCCACACTAGATGGTTTATATCCTCCTGTAACTCTAGATCTGGTGTATCTAATACTCTCTTCTGGTCTCTACTGGCACCCATGCAGAGGTAGCACACATGCTTACACATACACATAAGTATTTTTTTAATTCCAACACAAGTAATAACATTTATTTAAGGCCTCTCTCCCGTCCCTGCTATAAGCCTGCTGTTATCTAGGACTCTCACCAGAAAGGACATGTCCTAAATCCCTAGTGGCTCCAGGTTTTACCCTATCAGGTTACAATTCATGCAACCCCCCCTCTCCCCAGAATTACCCTCATTTCTTATTGAAAAGGCAAAGAAAGGGGAGGCAACTTCCTAGTAGTTCTTTGTGATAGAACACACGCGTTCCTAAAATGGCATCTGTCTACTGCTAAGACCCTTAATTGCAATGTCTCAAGATGTCCATTCCCACACTCTGGGATTGGCCATTATTCTTTCCCTGGACATCTTTCTATTTTCAATGAATTCCAATGCTGCGTCATACTGGCCTGTCCTGAAATTCTTTTCTGCTTAAAGCTGAAGACCAGGTTGTATAAGAAGAGTCCAGGTCTCTAGAAGGATGAAGGGACCACACACACACACCGCCAGGCTGCTGCACATAACGTGTCCAGCTGTGCCCTCTGCCCCTGCCCCTCCACTGGTGTCAAGGCTGCACACAGCAAGAAGGGTCACATAAGTAGTAGTTCCTAGACTCTGCCCTTTGACACTCTAGCACACTACCGTAAGTTCTCTCTACCCTGAGCATCATCTGGGCTGCCCTGCATGGTCATCAACACAGGCTTTGCCCTTTTTATATCCTAACTGCTGGAGAAGCTAGGACTATTTTCCTACCTGACTTCCGACAGCTCCTTCTGCAAACAGCTCACCTCTGAGAAGTTTGCTTTCCTGTGTGTTGATCTTCATGCTTGAGATTCATGTTAATCAGCAGAAGGGCTTCCCTGGAGAATCCTGGTTTTCTTTTTCTTTTTGAGACAGGAGCTCATGGAGCCCAGGCTAGCTCAAGCTACCTACACACCTGAGGAGAACCTTGAACTTCTTTCTGATCATCCCACCCTTCCCTCCTAGTACACTGTTTACAGGGCTGTCCCGTGACAATTGTTCCAGCAACATTAGGGATTGGACCCGGGGCTCCATGAATACAAAGCAAGCCATCTCCCAGCTAAGCCGTGTCCCCGGCACAATGTTGGAATGTTGCTAGAACAGCCATTAGGGTCAAGCTCCATCTGAGGTTCTGGGACCCACTCTTGTCCTTCTGGAGACTAGGCTCCAGCTGTTCTAGGTGAGCCTTAGGAAGTGGGGCTGTTCTTTGCTGAGCAGCAACCCGCCCAGGTGGGAGGTGGGGGAATTATACAAAGCCAAGGCATAATATACCTCCTTTCGTGTTAATGAGAGAGGAAGAAAAGTGCAGGGGAAAATCACAGTGTTATACTTTTTTAATCCTTGTCAGGCAGCACTTGAGGCTGTAGGAAGGCATTGAAAAGTCATCCAAGGAACGCCAGCGTGCCCCACACTCAAAAGACTGGGTGTTGCCTGGCAAGCAGCCTGGGAAAAGGAAGGATACATTAAGGAGGGAAATTAAAGAAAAACCAGATTGTGGTGAGTGAGAAATGAAATCCCCATTAGGATGAGTTGAGCAAATCACAAGCCACTATATGGTTCCAGACACCCTTGGTCCTGATGTTGCTTTGGCCATCTGTGCCAGCCCTTGGTCAATGCAAACAGAAGCAGTCTACATAAGCCAGTGCTGGACTCCCACCTGGGAGCCAGTGGTAGCTAAAGTCTATAGCCATGATACCCCATGAGCCAGAACAAATAACCTTTATCTCTACTTCTTCCTCCTCTTCCTCCTCCTCTTCTTCCTCCTCCTCCTCTCCCCCACCTCTTATTCCCTCTCTCTGTCTCTGTCTTGATCTCTGTCTCTTTCTGTGTGAACATTCGTGCACGTGCATATGGAGGCTAGAGGTTGATGTCCAGTGTCTTCCTCAACCATCCTCCACCTTATTTTTTGAGACAGATTCTCCCACTGAACTTGGAGCTCACTGATTGAGCTACACTGCATGGCCAGCAGCCCCCAGATGTTCCTATCTCTGCCTCTCAGATTGCAAGAATGTCAAGGCTCCTGGCTTTTCAAAATGGGGGCTGGGGATCAGGCCCTAGTCCTCATGCTTATTCGGCAAGGGCTCTAGCCACTGAGCCACTCAGCCCACTTCCTCCTCTTTCAATTGACCAAGTTGTGGAAAGATTAAAGAGAGGAGGGCATTGTAAATGCCCTCCTCTCTGGGAAACTTACTTCCTTCTGCCTTGATCTGCGAATTCCGAAGGCCCCCCGAGGATTTTCCCCACCCCTAGGTTCTAGACAGGAAACGACTCCAGATGACTCTCTGCATCTACCTGACCTCAAAATGAAGGCTGCCTTCTACACACACACACACACACACACACACACACACACACACACACACGGCGCGCACAGGCACATGCACACTCGCGCGCGCATGCGCGCGCACACACACATACATGCACACACAGGCACCCGTACGTGCACATGCCCACTGCTCCATGAGCCTAGGCTACCAGCCCAGCCCAGCCCTCAGTCAGCCTGGCCTCTCCAAAGCCTCACTCATCCTGCCCACTGAGGTTGTGTTTAGTGTCCGGTTTCCTCAAGTCCATTCACCCGAGGTGAGTTGTGCTGTATCTTCGCATGCTTATTTCTGCATTCCTAATTGTAAGTGTGAACTCATGTTCATGTGTGAACTTACTTATTCTGATGTAAATACACGTGTCTCTATGTACAGAGGCCGGAGTATCGTGTCCATTGTCTTCTGTAAACTCTCTCCTCCTTGACCCAGGGTCTCTTTCTGCAATGGGAGGGACCTCATGAATTTGGCTAGACTGGCTGGCCAGCAAGCTCCCGGATCCTCCTGACTCCATAGCCCCAGTGCTGGGGTTACACATGTTCACCCTGCACAAATGTCTACGTAGGGGCTAGGGATCTGAACTCAGGGTTCCACTCTTGTACGGCAAGTACTCTACCAACTGAACCATCTCTGGACCTCCAAGTTATACCGTATTGTGACAGTTGGTTTTCTCCCTGAGGGTTATCTTGGGCTTCTCCCCACTGGCTTCCATTACACTCCATTTCACTGAAGCCTCCACTGTGTGCCCCACCCATCAAGGTCAGGACAAGGTGCCAGGCAACAGGGGCCACGCTGTGCTTGCTGATAACAGGCAAGAGGAACAGAATTGGGGTCAAGGTCAGGGGCTTGAGACAACCTCTCTGTTTCTTCCAGTGCTCCAGACTCCATGTGTCCTTGTCACACTTCCTCCTGTGAAGGGCTGCGTTTAAGGTAGGACCTCCCTCGGTCTCTCTAGTGGGTCAGAGTGGGTACCTGTGTGCTGAACACAGTGTCACACTTGGTGCCTAGTAACACCAGGAGTTTGTTTGTTCCTGGTGAGCAAAAGATATATGTGCCAAAAACCAAACCTAGAGGAAAATCTGGGAGCCTTGACCTCTAGAGTTGTGGGCTGTCTCACGTGTCCATGGAAGAAGTCTTTGTTTCAGTAAAATTTCTCTTTGTGACTTGCAGATAATGAGACAGGGTCTTATGTAGCCTGGGTTAGGTTCAGATCTGGTATGTAGTGAAGACTGGCCTCAAACCCCTGGTCTTTTGCTTCCTTCTCCCATGTGTTGGGATTACAGGCATGCACCATTAAACCTAGCTTTCAAATGAGATATTTACTGGGGAGAGAGAGTTGCTTTTCTAAAACAGCATCTCCTTTATCCCAGGCTATCCCAGTTTATCCCAGGCTATCCCAGGCTAGCCTCCAACTTGCTATGTCACTGAGGACAGCCTGGATCTCCTCCCGTCTCCACTCCTCAGTGCTGGAATGATGGGCTGGCTTCCCTGTGAAACCTTAACAGTTACTCATCCGGGAGTGGGACACAGGAAGCAAGGGCTGCCCCTGCTGAACTCGCTCCTCTCTGGGAAGCCCACCCCTCCAGAGTGCACAAACTCCAGCAAGCCTCCCCCAGGAGATGTCTGTGTCTCGTTCTCCCAGATTTCATGTACAATCCAGCCCGTGTCACACTTACTCCTCAGGGAGTTGCAAACATCACGTAAAAGATAACGGATCTTGTTCAACTCTGAGGGTTGATGGAGAAGAAAATTGACACCCAGGAGGTGAGGCCACCTGCAAACCCAGGCTCCCGGATCAGCCTTCGTCACTCACACTCACCACCTTCCTAGAAAGGGACAGTTTCGTCCAAACTTCCAGGCAAGACACCCTCACAGCTCAGGATGCTGGACAGCAACTTGCTCTGCGTGAAACAACAGCTGGATGGAGCGAGTGTGGAGGAGAAGCTGCAGATGCCTGCTGGGATTGGACAGGAGACCTTTGACTCCCTGCATGGACTGCCAGAGACAACAGACTCGGCTGTCAGTCTGATTGACAGCCTGTCATTACCCACAAGTTCCATGCGGGAACTGGCAGGGACAGAAATGAACGAGGCATAAAGAGGAGCTGGGAAATCTCGAGGGGAGCCGTGCTAAGAGGGCCTGAGATAAAGGAGAAGTGCTGAGATCAGCAAAGAGGGCTTGGTGCTGAGTGTGATCAGTGGCTTGTCACCCATCCCCTTTCCACCTCAGGTCAGATGTCTCTCAGTAGCCCAGAGGACAGTCAAGCAAACATCCTGCCCAATGGCCCCGCAGGTGCCAAGGCCCGAGGCAGACTGTAACCTGCCTGACATGAGAAGGGAGGCAGGTCAGGGAACAGAGTGACGGGACACATTTGTTACTTTTGATATCACTCTCACAAGATGCCTGACAGAACCAGCTTCAATAGATAAAATGCATCATGGTGACGAAGTCACGGTTGAGGGAGCATCGGATGTCTGGTCACAACACAGTGACAGACAAGAAGCCTGGAGCTCAGGCCCAGTGCGTATTTCTGCTGGTTCGTTTTATGCCAACTTGACACAAACTAGAGTCTTCTGAAAGAAGGGAGCCTCAACTGAGGAAATCTGTAGGACATTTTCTTATTTAGTGATGGATGTGGAGCAGGGCAGCCCATTGTGGGCGGGACGGGGCAGCCCATTGTGGGCGGGACGGGGCAGCCCATTGTGGGCAGTGTCACCATCCCACTCGCACATATATGTGTACACACTCATGCACTCATGCAGCAATGCTACTATATGAAATTTAGAACCACCTCAGGCATCATTAAAGTGTCATGAAGTCTCACTGTCCTGCAACTCCCCATAGGCTAGGCTATATAATAAGAGAGCCACGGGGGTCTCCCTGACTCCACCTCCCTGATGCTGGTCTCGAAAGTATGTGCCACTGTACCCGACATTTTAATAGAAGTTCTAGAAATTGGCCTCAGGTCCTCGTGTTGCAAGGCAAGGGCTTTGCCCACTGATCCATCTCCAAGCCCACAAAGTTTTCTTTTTAAGAGAGCATTTGGTATGTGACCTCGGCTTTTACCATTTCTCTTAATGAGACGGTTGTATAAAAATTCCCAAGGCTATGCAAAGCAAATTGAATAATGCCAATTTATTCATCTGGCCTAGATTTTTGAAGGGTAACCAGGAGGTGGGTGCTGTGGGGGTTCTGTGTATTCACTGATGAGTCAGAATTCAACCCTTTGTGGGGGGCAGGTCTGATGTGTGTGTGTGTGTGTGTGTGTGTGTGTGTCTTTGAGCACATGCATGTGTGCAACAACTACACCCCTAGCCCCTGCCTCAGTCATTCTTGTTGTGGATGCTAAATCAAATCAAAGCAAGAACGAGTGAAGCGATACAATAACCACTCACTTACACCCCACCCCACCCCCTGAGCCTGTAGGATTCCTCATTAAGGTCTGCATCCTGCCCCCTGAAATGAATAGACATGTTACCTCCAAGGAAACTTATCCAAGTGCTTTCATTCCGCCCCAAGGACAGCTTTGTTGGGGAACAGGGACAAGGGAGACAGGATGGGCACTTTCAAAGACATGCGATGAGCCTGCGTGGCCACCATCCTACAAGAGGAGATTCTGCCTAACCAGTTGGAGTCCCCGGCTGGGCGAGGGACTCAGAAGTGATCTGAAACTGTGAGGACCTCTCTGTTCCAGATAACAGCCATAGTGGTTCGTTCCTGTAATGGCAGCACTTGGGGTGGGGTGGGGGATTAGGCAGGAGGATCGAAAGTTCAAAGCTTGCTTGGGCTACCTAGAAAGAAACTACCTCAGAAAGACAAGGAGAGCAGCTATTACTGACATCCAATGTGGTCTATTTGTCCTCGTTGTATCCTGGACAGAGTGAACCCAGCTTGCGGTTTCCTGACAGCCTCCAAGGATGGCCAAATGTCCCGCGTGGAACTGGGATGAGGTTATCTCTGAGTTTCAGGTCTCAAATCTTTAGTTGCCTCTACTGGGGAGCCGAGCTCCCCAGTGTGGGGTTCAGGGCAAGGGGGAGGGCTCATTGATCACTTATTCTGAGCCCACCAGGCCTCAGAGAAAGATGAAAACCACAATCTTCTATGCCCAGCTCAGCCTTTCCCCACATCAAGCCAGTCACTCTCAGTCCTCAGGGTCCTAAAGTCCCCTTGAAGCCCATCCCCCACACCATATTTCTTTTCTGGTGCAGAGACAGCTGTGGCAGTAGGTAGCTGTTTACTTGAGTCAAATAGAGGAGGCAACTATGCAGAATATAAACTATCAAATTAAATTCCGCTCTTCAAATGCTCCTGGATTCGCTTGGCCCTGGGAACGTCCCCCTCTCCTTGATGAGACTGTGGGCACAGTCCCCGCTTACCATCTGAGCGCGGTTGCTGCTTCAAGTGGATAGAGAAAAACAGGGAGGGGTGTCAGCAGATGGGGGTTAGACTTCATCACCTAAAATGGGGGCTTTTTTGCGAGTCCCAGGTGATGCTTTGAAACAGGCAAGGGAACACCTCACCTCCCAGAACCGGAGCATCAGAGAGGGAAGAACCGCTTGAGGGTGTCTGGGTGGCTCAGGGTTGAGTAATGTCCTTCAGGACACTTAGATGGGAAGCAGGGCAGACGGTTTCCTAGGACTGTGAAGGGAAATGAGTGAAGTGTGTCTTTCTGTACACTGTCAGCAAACATCGCAGTAAGGAGGGACCCAGAACCCCACAGATGGCCCGCGACTAGAAGAACCTGGGATCGCCTTCTGGATCCTCCTTCCCCCCTCCCCTTCCCTCCTCCCCAGTCCCCAGCCCCACCCTCCCACCCCCCTCCCAGGTGGAATGATAGACAGGGAGTTTGCTTTCTTACAGTTCCACTCCCTACACAGGAAAACAGCTTCCCTGCCTGTGGGGGCGGGGCGGGGGGGACACACTTATTGGGAACTCTTCAGGGATGCCTTCGAACACCACAGACTACAGAGAGTTTGTGGGCCAGATAGGAGAAGCATGATTTCATTTGGAGGAGGGACCATCCTAGAAATGACCTTTAGGGGGCAGCAGAGGAGTATTATGGGGAGGCGGCACCTGGAGCCCCAGGCTGCTCTCAGTTCCTGGGATCCCAGAACTCAGAGCAGAAGGATTCATTGCTGCTGGGGTATTGTCACCGTTTCATAGATAGGAAGGAAGATGCAGAGTGTCTTGGGCCCGTGGTCCTGTTGTCTTTCTATTCCCCCGGGGCCAGTAGTTTTCTTTCAGCTCTGGAGATAGAGTAAGACCCTCCGATTCTACACTCCACTCCACAGTAAGATTTCTTGTCTGACCAAGAAATACCTTCATCCCCTGCTCACAGAGATGATAGAAACAGCCTCACTCACACCATGAAGAAACACAAATCCCAAATAATTCACCTCAAACCCGAGCCTTAACCATGAGCAATCACCAAACAGTTGGTTCGTGGTGTTCTATCACAGCAACAGGAAAGTAACCAATGCAGAGGTCTTCAAGGTCACTGAGTCATTGGGAGCCAGGGCACATGAGTGGGTTCCAAGGGGTCTCGGGCCATTCTTTTGACTGTTGTTATTGTTCATTGTGTGGGGAATTGAACCAAGGCTTTGTGTAAGCTAGAAAATTACTCAGCTCAACCAGGGAGAGTCCACCTACAGTACCCTCTTCTCTCTAAGTGTCCATGCATCTGCCCAAGGCTCCCCTGGCACTGGCCCTGCCCACCATTAAACAGTAGTGCCCTTGGGGCTCTCTCTTCCTTACTCACTTCTTACCTTCCACTAGGGTGTGAATCCCACAGAGCTGTCTAGAAGTTCTTGTGCAAGCTGAGCCTTAAACATTAGCTAACCAAGTAGACTAACCAAGGGAATCTGCCTGTTAGCCTTGATCCCCACCAAAGTCCCCAGCCAAAGGGAAGCCTGCTGGTCACCCATGCGATGCCCAGAGCCACAAGCTTCACCCTCTTGCATTCTTCTGTTTTCCCAGAACTATTTTACCTGTCTCAAGTACTTCCACACATCTCTCTCACTGACAACTCCACACAGGTCTGTCCTGAACATCAGGATTCCTGCAGGAGAGGACCGGCTGATGCCTGCTTCCCTTAGAGATTTGGGACAACAGCATCCCTCTTTGCCTGTGTGTGATGGAATCCACTCACATGTTCATAGCTATTTACTGGTATAAGTGCTGTGATTTGTGCCTACTGGCTCTGGACTCTGAGCTCCTAAGAGATGCTAATACCCTTCCCATGGTGGTATATCATAACTGGCCCAAGGCAGTTAGTAGTGCTATCCCACATCCACTTGCTTACGGTTGGTCAAGGATTAAGCTTAGGGTCATGTGGGAAGTCTGCTGAGCACTCCTTGAAAAGCCACCCTTCACCTTCCGAAGGGCAAGTGAAGGTTCCTCTGTGCCTTGCTCCTGTCTGTGGTCTTCCGATGCTGTTAGGAGTTGGGGTATCCATCTTGCCATGTCAGGGGAGGCAGAGACCAGCAGAGGACAACAACAGTTGGGATCCTGGTAACAATGCTGAGCTGTTGACCTTCAACCTTTGGACACTGTGCTAGGGCTTCATTTTCTCAGAGAGCCAATGAACCTCTAGGTGGTTAAGCCACTAGCAAGTGAATGTTGTGTTTTTCATAGCCAAACCCAGACACACTAATGCTGAGAACAGTGTCCACTCATGGCAGGCCCAGCAGGCAGGGATCCTAAATGAACAAAGCTCTCCTCCTCCTGAGAGACTGTAGGAAAGCAGTCCATGCAAAGCCCTGTGCCTATAGTAAGAGGGACTGGCTTGCTTGGTCCTTGGCTTCTTTCTGGGAGACTAGATCAGTGGGCTACTAGGATGAGGGTAGGGGTGGAGGGAAAGTTCCACCTCTTCCGTGTCTAAGAAGAACAAGGTGCCAGGAGTCCAGGTGAGCAAAGCCATTCTTGGAGGGTAGAACCTGAGAGTCCATTGGAGTCACTCATTGCTAACAGAACCTGTTGGGGAAGATTTAGTGTGAGGCACAAAAGGGCATCTCTCTCTGGTAGAAAGTAGCCCACCCTGGGCCTGGACTCTAAGCCAAGAGAGTTACAAAGATCTCTTCTCTCTGGACATTGGCTTCAAATTAGAAAGTGTCTAGAGGACTTTTCTCACCATGAAGGCCTGGGGGGGGGGGGTGTCTGGTCAGCAGGCCTCTCAAAAGCTCTACATTGTGAGAATGAGAACCATGGAGGTCACACACATGTCCCAAGGGAGATGACACAGGATATTTAGGGCCTCGGCCAAGTGGCAAAGCCTTTTTGTCTGATCTCTTCACATCTTCAGCTGTCGTGAATGAAATTGTGCCTCCATTCAGTGTTCACTTCCAATGGGGAAAAAAAAATCTGTGTTCTGTCTAACTGACGATAGCCACTTGAGTGTTGGTATGAACTGAAGTGTTTCCCAGAGCTGTTTGTTAACTAAATCTCATCGCCTGTAAAGGGTCCTTGATCCGTTTATCACCTCAAGTAAGACATAAAGCCTATTTTCAAGAAGCAGGTCACTAGACTTATGGAGGCCCGGAGTTCAGCTCCTCACGACTTGGCTTTATCCTCGCTGGGCTTATCCTGAGCTGGGAGGGACCAGTCTGAGTCAGTCTGTGTCTTGCAACCAAGTGAAGACCAATTATAATACCCCACAGGGCAGGAAAGGGCTGCAGAGACTCTTCACATACCCAGATAAGGAAAGGGAAAGAACAAAGATGATCTCCTTGGCAGACTTAGCCCCAGCACCAAGACCAAAAGCACATGGGGTCCATGGCAAAGGCACAAGCAATGCTTTTTGTTTGTGATCCCTCCCTGTGGACTGGAAGGCTCTGCTGGAGGTGGAGGCATGCAATCTCAAACAACAGGAGGCTGTGGGAGAAGTATCTGGAGATCAGCTTGGAGAGGGAGGACTCTTCCCTGGGCCTGAGGATGGAGCGCCCAGGATAAGCAGCTGTCTATGAAGGCCAAAGCTTACAACCAGACCTGCTGGCTCCTGTAAGAAAGAGGGAAGTAAAAGAAGCAGGAAGAGGGGGGGAAGATGACAGGGAAATGGAGGGGGAAGACAGAGGAAAGGAGAAGACAGACCAGGACTTCAAAGGGAATAAAAGGGAGCGGGGAGAGGGGAGAGACAGAGGAAAGTGGAAGAGAAGTAGAGTAGGGGGTGAAGAAAGAGAATAAGGAAGCAGGGGAGAGAGGGAGAACAGGAGGGAGGAGAAAGAGACAGGTGGTGTAGCTGAACCTCAGCTGCCAACATATTGGGTGGAAGAAAAGCCCTCAGAAATGGGGAGGGGAGCATGCTGGCGAGATGGCTCACCGGTTAGAGCACCGGCTGCTGCTCCTGCAAAAGACTCGGGTTCAATTCCCAGAACCTATGTGGTGACTCACAACTGTCTCTAACTCCAGTTCCAAGGGATCCCGACTCTGTCTTCTGGTCTCTGCTAGCATCAGGCAAACTCATGGTGCACAGGCACGCATGCGGGCAAATGTATCGATGTGCATTAAGGATAAATAATGTTTACTATGGGGAGGAGCAGGTTGAAAGGATACCGAAGTCATTCCATCCAATGCACAAAGACGGGAGGAGTGCAGAACCAGAGTCCAGCCCTCCATCTGCCCTGAAGTTGGACCCGTGGACATCAGAGGAATGTCCATGCCGAGAGCTGCAGGAAGCAGAGCACTGAGGCAGTGGAAAGTAGCTTCCTGACACCCAGAGCTAAATGACACAGGCTCTAAAATAAAATCCCAAGCATCTAAACAAGGCCATATGATCCTGTTGACCCTGACCTGGCTCCTTGGAGCTGCCATCTCACCCTGAAGCTCTCAGCCTGGTTGCCAGAAAGCCCACGCTCTGTGAAAGTCTGGTAAGCACCCAGTTGCCACCATAAGAGCAGAGTGGCCTGCTGTGTACACAGCCCTGCCATTGGGAAAGTATAAAGGGTTCATATTTTCCTGCTCACGACCCGTCCCAGCCACCTCGTGGAAAGGACCAAAGGTCACTGAGGACAAAGTGGCAGCAAGAGTATTGGCTCCAGGTTCTGGACTCTACCCAGCCTGGGATCGTCTGTCCATGACCTGACATGGCATCTTGTTTGGCTCTCACCTGTTGTCAGGAGCCCACAGACCTCATCCACTCTCTGCACTTGCCGTCGGCTTTGGGTTGGGTTCTAAGGGGCAGACTCTGCTCACCTCAGAGAAGGCTAGGGAGGGTAGCTGCTCTACCTTGTTCTTCTTGAACTCCCAGCTCCCAGGCAGCGCCTGGCACATGCTGCCTGTTATTAGTCTATGTGTTGAAAGAATGAATGTGTTGGGTGAGCTATTTTTCATTTGTTGTTTAGAAACAGGTTCTCCATCCCATGGGCAAGCACCAATCCCTGACGCTGTTAATGATAGAAATTCTGTTATACATGCAGACAAGAGTCTAGCATGGCTGTCCTCTGAGAGGCTCCACCCAGCAGCTGGCTCAAACAGATGCAGACAGCCACAGCCAAACAGTGGATGGAGCTTGGGGACTCTTATGGAAGAACAGGAAGAAGGATTGCAGCCCCTAACAGGATAGGAACTTTACAGGAAGACCAATAGAGACAATTAACCTGGACTCTTATGGGCTCTCAGAGACTAAACCATCAACAAAAGAACCATACATGGGCTGGACTTTGGCCTCCCTGCACACAAGTAGCAGATGTGCAGCTTGGTCTTCATGTCCCAAACAACTGGAGCGGGGCCTATCCAAAAAGCTGTTGCCTGTACATTCGATATGTACTAACTGGGCTGCCCTGTCTAGCCTCAGTGTGAGAGTATGTACCTAGCCTTACAGAGACTTGAAGTATAAGGGTGGGGGAATACCCAGGAGAAGAAGGGGAGAGGCAAGGATTGTGGGAGGGGGTGGCTGAGGTGTGGGGCAGTGAGTGGGATGTAAAGTGAATATGTAAAATAATAATAATAATAATAATAATAATAATAATAATAATAATAATGATATTAACAGGATCTCCTGTAGCCTGGGTGAGCCTTGAGCTGACTGAGGCTGCAAATGGATCTGCATTGTTGATCCTTCGGCCTCCACCAGTGTCATGATTGGGATTGTGCCCTCTTCTGGCCACCACAGGTAACTGCACTCATGTGCACATAACCACACACAGACATACACACATACACATAAATAAAAAGAAAAATAAATCTTTTTTAAAAGTGAATTCTACTGAGCCACAGCCCTTAAATATTTTTTTAAATAAAACTCCTGAAGTTTAGCTTTCTTTTCAGATACACTAATGTTAAGCTGAGAGCTACAAATTAAAGCTACAAATTCAAATGTTGCCTATATTAAAATATAGACATTAGGTATAGGTAATACAGAACAAATTAAGAAAACTGTATTTTTTTTATTATTACATTTTCTTAATTCCTGCTTGCTTTGAGATGGGACTAATAGAGACTTCGTGTACATAGAAAGGACAATGCCAGATAAGAGGGTAGCACAAACAACACTGTTTAAAGCATACATAGATGTCAACACAGCTTGTTTCACGCCAGCATCTTCATCTTAGTGCTCAAGCTCCAAGCGCTAGGAGAATAACAATTGGGAGAGAATTTCTTAGGACAAAATGAAGCACACCAAACTCCTACGAGTCTTGAATCTCAAGAGCATATCTGTTCACTATAGCATTCATAGGATGAAGTATAAAATTAGATTACAGCAGTAACGAAATAATTAATTCTTTACTACACAAGATATGACCTAGCAATCAAACAACAACAACAACAACAACAAACGCAAACAAAACAATAAACAACTGTTTTTCCTTTTTCGGACAAATAAGTGGCATGCTTTAGTCATGAACGAGCTTTTAATATGAACTTGTCACCCACAGAGAGGAGTTTTAACCCAGTTTAATGTTCCGGTTGTATTTTTACTAAGGAAGTGTTTAACCCCCAAAGCAGCTGTAACTCCCCAGGGGAAATCTGATGCCCTCTTCTGGCCTCCTCCGGTACTGCATGGGTAGGGTGCCCAGACACACATGGGCCAAACACCCATATACACGAGAATTAATTTTAAATGAAACAGTGATAAAGAACTGCATGTGTGTTGGTTCTCTTGCTGCCTGGAGAGACAAAGCTACCCCTCCAGAATGGAGCTCCTGACTTACAAAGCGCACCCATTGCCTACCGATTGTGGTTTCTTTCTTTCTTCTGCTCAAGTGTGAGTGTGAGCTCAAGGGTGCTTGCTAAAGCCTTCCACATTTGTACAGGTTGTTTCATCCACATTCAGTTTTCTGGTCATTTCTTTTCACGATTCGCATTTAGGGAGGGTTTCTTTTTTTCACCCAATATTAATTCATTCATTGCCTTATTTACTTATTGATTGACTTGGGTACATCTATACTCTTTAGTTTCTACCATGTCTCAGGCCTTAGACTGCAATATAAGGCACAGAGATGGGGTTGCCATGCTCTCTACCCTTCAGTCCAGCCTGTAGGATGGACCTCAGTGAGCCACACAGTAGCAGTTCCTTGACATCATCCCAATCAGCCCTCCCCACATCTGTTTTTCTGTGTGACTCTCCTTCCACTTAGCATGTATGGAAGCAACATTTGCTCCTCCAATAAATACCTTGTGGGAGGACGGGTGCACACGTGCCGTGGCACATGTGCAGAAATCATAAGACGACCTTTAAAAGCTGGCTCTGTCCTTCTGCCAATCTGAAGAATGAATATGGGTTGTAGGCTTGGCATGAACCTAGACAAGTTGAGCGATCTTGCCAACCCATCTTTTACCCTTTTTATGCCCATAGTACATTGGCACCTGTCACAGCACCTGAAGTCACTCAAACAAATGGACTCCTCCCAGAGCACTGTGGGAGCAAGCTAACCTGCTCCCAGGAAGGAAATGATGGGTAGAGAGAGGAGGTGTGACAGCTAAAGAGGGGTCTAGGGATGGGCCTGGGGGGGGGGGGGTCATTGCATCACAGAGGAGGTAGAGAGCTCCCTTCAGTTCAGCAGCTTGGGATTGAGAAGATGCTAATGTCTGGACATTTGTACATCCTAAAATGTGTTCCATTCACCAAAGCAATGTAGGGAAGAAAGGGCTGATTAGGCTCAGAATTCCAGGCAACAGTCCATCATTGTGGGGAAATCAAGGCAGGCACACTTCATCCTCACTTAGGAGCAGACAGAGTACATGCATGAATCTCTGCTTCTTGCTCTCAGCTGGCTTTCACCCATGTACAGTTCAGAATCTCCAGCCTAGGGAATGGTGCCACCAGCAGTGAGCTGGGTCTTCCCACATCAATCAAGACAGTTTCTCAGGAACACGTTTATAGGACAACCTGATGTAATATATATATTCCTCAGTGGTGGCACACGCCTGTAATCCCAGCACTTAGGAGGCAGAGTCAGGCAGATTTCTGAGTCTGAGGCCAGCCTGGTCTACAAAGTGAGTTCCAGGACAGCCAGGGCTACACAGAGAAACCCTGTCTCGAAAAACCAAAGAGAGAGAGAGAGACTCTCTTCCCAGGTTGAGTCTAATTGACATTTAAAAGTAATCAAGGCAATGTGTTACTGTTATAATTCCCAAAGGACCGTATTCTTGCAAGAAAGTCCAAAGGCAACTGCTTCTTCCTTCTGTGATGTGAAGGACAACCCAACATTTCCATTGTGAGCCAGAAAGGGAAGCCCAACTGCCATATCTGCCATCACCTTGATCTCAAGTTTACCAGGTATCCAACCTTTGAGAAATCAGCTTCTGTTGTTAGGAATCCACCCGGATACTCCACCCGGATACGGTATGTGGTGTAGGAGGTCTGAACACACCGAGAGCTGGTTCAATTAAGAAAAATGTCATTGGGGGACTGCAGAGGGAGAGATGTCTGGTGTGGACCATGTACCAGGTAACAGGGACAAGAACTGGAAGGAAGGCGTCTCACAGAGGGTCACATGCCAGTTGTTCTTAAAATACCAGAGGGTGTTTGGCCACAAGAAAAGGACAGTGACAGGCTGGAGTGATGACTCAGCTGGTGAAGCACTTGCCTTACCACCATGAGAGCCTGACTTCAGTCCACAGAATGCAAGTAAAAAAATAAAGTCAGCACGGCAGAGCATGCTTGGTTTGCCAGAGCCAAGAGCGTGGACATAGGACCAGCCTGCCTGCCTGCCTGCCTGCCTGCCTGCCTGCCTGCCTGCCTGCCTGCCATCTCAAACTAATCAACAAGTTCAAAAACCAATGGAAAGATTGGTCTCAAAAAACAGGGTGGGTGGTTCATGAGAGAGGACAACCAAGGTTGACCTCTGACCTCCATATGTGCACACATATATATACATGAGCACAGATACCTGCACTCTTGAGCATGCATATGTATACAAAGAGACAGACAGACAGACAGACAGAGATGGGGTAGCCTGCAATGAGGAGAAGAGTCCGTTCTTATGCAAGAGCAAACATTGAGAAACTGGGAAGAAAAAGAGCTATAGACAGTATGCACACTTATAAGTCACACCCAGCACACGAGCCCCAGGACTCCTGCCCAAAATAATCTGGGGGGGGGACAGAAAAAGGAAATCTAGAAGCAACACAAAGAGAGATTCCTTTACAATGAAATCTAGCTACATACAGGCATACTATACAGCACTGAAAAAGAGTGAATCATAGCTGTGCCCAATAGCACAGAAAATTTTAACAACATAAACTGACCCAGAAAATAGCAGAATTCACACAGTATGAGTTTCTAAATGTTTTAAAGAGTGTGAAATAGAGTGGATTTGGTGTGAATAAACAGTAGAAAACCTAGTGTGGCTGGAACCTGGAGTAAGCCAACAGGGACAGGACACAGAGGTGCAGCCTTGGAAAGGAGTCTGATGGTCATGGCAGAGTTTAGAGGGGTGGGGGGACCACCATAAGGTTTGGAGGACAGGGTGACCTTGCTCAGCTAATGTTTTTCAAGTCCATATGTGCTCCAGAATTATGTTCACGTATGTTCTAGCTTCATTCTGTTACTGTGACTAAAGTTCTGACCAAAAGCAGCTTGAGGAGGGAAGAAGTAATTTGACTTGTGCTTCCAGGTCACACTCCATCACTGAGGGAAGTCAGGCAGGAGCTCAGCGTGAACTTGAAGCAGAAACCAAGGACATGTGCTGCTTTCTGGCATACTTACCGGGTCATCTTAGATAGCTTTCATATGCATTTACAGATGGTCTTCACAGGGAATGGTGCTGCCCACAGTGGGCTGGGCCCTCCTATGTCAGCTAACAATTAGCACACTCTCTCATAGATATTTACACAGTACAGTGTGACCTCAGCAATTTCTCAGTTGAGGCTTCTCCTGGGCTGTGTCAAATTTATGGTTAGAGTTCACTAGGACAACATACTGTGGAATAAATTTATTGCTCGTGTGATAAAAAAGACACACGAAAATTTTGAAATAGCACGTGTTAATACCTCCAGCCATGAAATATTCTCGGGGGTGAAGGTCTCAGTTAATGATGGTGCTATATATTCACACTGTGGACAGCCTTCCTGATTGTTCTGAGGTGCAGAGAGCGACCCCAGGGCTGCTCTCCTAATCTCACGGGTGGCACAGCTGATGAGAGCTTGTCTCAGGAGTAGCAACTGTGAGCTTAGCCTTTTCTTTGTCCCTGGCACTTGTAACCACAGGTGCCATCTTCAATCTGTGACCTTCTCGAAGTGGGATCTTTAAGCCATATCCCTTTGTTGGAGGTGAGGTCAGTAAGCATTTGCTAAGCTCATCTATGAGATGCATCAAAGCACCCATAAGCTACAAAGCGTGTGGCTAGAGTGTACACCCCGCTGGCACAGCTCCATGTACTTAGAGGGCTCTGGGGGTGGGGAAGCCTGCAGCTCATGATGTCTGCATTGGTAGGAGGAAGGGGAAATCTGTGTTTTGTCTTAGGGAGAAAAGGAGGTGGAATCCTGGGATCTGCCTAGAAGGGTGGAGACAACTACGGGGCCCACATACCAGCTGTGCCATTGAACCCTCAAGGCAGCTGCACTAAACTGACAGGAGCTAGGAATATAACACATACTGAATTGCAAATGCTTGGGAGTGGAAGAGAGAGAGGGAGGGGAAGAGGGAGGGAGAACAGGGGGGACCTCCAAGGATCAGAGCCTTCAGTTAAGGAGACCCTCACGCTACTTTAATCCATTGGCAGAAAGCAGAAGGCACACATGTGGATACGTGAAGATATGAGCATGGATGAGTTTTCTGTAGACCCATTCTTGAGTCCGATCCAGCTCCATTAAAAGCGAGAGTTCACCTTTTCCAGAAAGGCATCTGTCTGTTCATGGGAACTCTGCTCCTGGACCCACAGGGTCTGACTCCCAGCATTAGGGAAAAGCAGACTTGGGAGAGGGGGCAAGAAGGACATAAGAGCTGGTGGATGAGGGGTGCCGTGGGTGCTGCCTGTGGAGCACCCACGCTGTTGTACTTATGAGCTCATAGCGTGATCATAGCAAAACAAGACCAAGCCAGTCCAAATCCCAACCTGGATGGAAGGGAAACCCAGTTATCCACCCTATTGAAGGAGCTACTGGCAGATAATGGAGTCATTTTCTATGAGGAATGTGGCCTGAAATAGCTTCAGCAGACAGCCCTGCCCCTATGTGCATGCAAGCAGCACAAGCACTCAGGGGTTGTTAATACGATTTTTTAAAAAGAGGATATGAGTTTGGGAGGAAGATTTGGAGTCCGTAGAGAGATAGTGGTGAGTGGATATAATTGATATGCATTGCAGAGTGAATGAAAATTTCAAAGAATTGAAAAGTCTATTTCAAACATGTTTCCAGACAGCCACATTAAACAGAGATGGGGAGGGAAAGGAGCTGCCTGTGTAAGAAATTCGTTTGTTTTCACTTTTTAAAATACATTATTTATTTACTTGTGATTTTTTTAGGTAGAGTCCTTTGTAGCCCAGGATGGCCTTTAATTCAATTTGTAGTCAAAAATGGTCTTGAACTCATGACCTTCTTGGTTCTCCCTTCCTAGTGTTGGGATTACAGGTGTGTACCACCTTAACACTTCTTTTTAATTGACAAATAGTGATTGTTCATACTTATGGATCTTGATGTGATTTTTTTTTGATATGTGAATACATCACGGACGGGTTAAATGATTAGCCATCACCTTGCACACTTTTTTTTTTGAGGTGAGACCATTAAAACACAGCCCCTTAGCAATTTTTAAATGTAAGGCTCATTATGGTTCACTGAAGTAACAACAGGCTAGGATAAAATCCAGAATCTTTAAATATTTTGACCAATATCTCCCAGTCTCCCTGTTCTCTCCAAGAAATGGGTTCAATTATTTCAACACTATATGAAATTGAACCTAGCATTATAAACGGCCAAAAACTTTACAAAAAGTGTATCTGTGTTGGGGAGGGTAAGAGGGAGTGGGGGTGTAGGGGATGCCTGTCGAGGTCAGAGGGCAATCTCCAGTATTACTACTAAGATTCTTTCCACTTTGTGTTTTGAAATGGAATCTCTCACTAGCCTAAGACTTGACTTTTCTGCAAAGCTGGCTGAACACTGAGCCTCAGGGATACACATTCACACACATGCACATGTGTACAAACACAATGCACACATGCACCCATGCTCACACATATACACGCATGCACACAAATGCACACAGGAGCATGCATACACACAGTCACATGGGCGTTTCATGTTCTAGTTCTTTTGAAAGGCTGGACAATGATGCAGGCTGCCTGGATAGAACATTTTATCAGCATGTTCTCTGGCACACTTATAGACACCTCCAGACATCCCACCACCCCCAGACACATACAGCGTGACCACCTAGGCTCGTGTACACAGGCACTTGTACACTTTTATTTCAGGCAGTGTGAGCAGCTTCCAACCCACACTGGAGGGAAGTGACCCTCACCCAGAGAGATTAGGGGATAAGAAGAGGTCCCCATGGGCATCAGGAGCAGGTAGCATGCCTGTAAACCATGCACAGAAGCCTTGTCTAAGATTGATGAGACAGACACAGGACCTACAACATCAGCACCAATGTGTTTCTTGGTTCTATAGACGATGCCAAGGACTTAGGCTATTGTGGGAATGGAGAGTTCCAGGAGGAGAAACCTACAGTAACAGATGGCCTACCTCTGAAAAGTGTGGGGAAGAGGCAAGGAGGGACAAGGAGAGGGCATGAAAGGCACAACAGAGAGAGTGAGATGTGTGCACAACCTTTTGCTTGATATCACATGGACAGCCAGTTAACTTACCATGCTTTGAGAGATGAACTGGCATGGCCTTCTGTAACAGCCATTCCATCAGTTCAAAGCTCTATTCAAATTCCAATTTTGCCTTCTCTGGAACATGTTCCTTTCGGAGAACCATGGTCCCCAGTAATCTTGTCGTGAATTCTAAAGCAGTTTACAGCAGACATCCAAAACAGAGTCTAGGGAGGTTTGGTCTGAATGAGAAATGTTCCCATAGGATCACATGTTGGGACATTTGGTCCTCAGTTGGTGGCACCTAGAGGAGGTAGAGAATGTCTGGATATACTGTGACCAGCCAGCTCCTGCCTTCTGACTGAGGCCAGTCTTTCCTACCACAATGAACATTTTCTCTCGAAATATAGACTGAAATAAACTTTTTCTCCTTTGAGTTGCTTCTCTCAGGGTATTTTATCCCAGCAATAGAGAAAAGGAACTAAGACAATAATTTGATACAAAATTGTTTGCATTTATGAAGAAACATTCAATTTATTTGCTTTTAAATTAAGAACAGAAGACCTAATTTTGTGATGTTGGTGCTACGTACACACATACATACATACACATACATACATACATACATACATACACATAGGGTATATATGCCCATTAAAGAGCAAGAGAAAAAAGCATTATGAGAGCACAGTAAAAGATAATAAATAAGTGTGAAAGAAGTAGAAGGGAAGGGAAGGGGAAAAGCAATTACATGAATAAAAGATGGGAAATAAGGTGAGGTTGAGCAGGCCAGAGAACATAACTTTAAAAATGTGTATTCTGATCTGGGTCATCCTAGAATAGTTTCATTCAATCATGTTGGTAACCAGGGTGCTTAGAGCTCCTATACTATTGCAGATTGTGTGTGTGTGTGTGTGTGTGTGTGTGTGTGTGTGTGTGTGTGTGGTGTGTGAATTTTAAAGATATGGTTGTTAAAGTCTTAAACTACAATTCTGCATTTTCCAGCTTCTAGTCCTATCCATTTTTGCTTTGTGAGTTTTGCTATCTATTGTTGGGTGCCTACATGTTTAGAACAGTTGCGCCCCCTAGTGTAGAGATCCTTGTATCATTCTGGAACACTTTTTTTCCTGATAACTTTCCTTGTACTTGAGTCTACTATGTTTGAGGCTACTGTAGCCATTTCAATTTTGATTTGCTTCCCATTGAGATAAGAATTACACGTCCTATCCCTCATCATTGTAACTATTTCTTAGCACTTTGTGGGGTTAAGGTGTTCAGGTTGCAACACAGTGAAGCTCTGAACTTCTCCATCTTGAAAACCGAAACTCTGTAAACCTGAAGCAACCTCAGATCCATTCCTCCCTGCCCACACTGTAACCTCTGTTTGCCTTTCTACTTTTATAACCAAGGTTCTCTTTCTCTGGTGCTAACGGATGCTCCACGGCATAGCACGCAATCTGGGTACCTTAGAGACTTACAATTATATAGTATTTGCCTTTCAAAGGCTGGTTGGTCTCACTGAGCACAACAACAAAAGGGCATATATACCCTTGATTTTTATCTACATCTTGTGTATATCAGAATTGTCCTCCTTTTAAAGGCTGAGTAATATTTTGACATATCTTTGCTCATCTAACCAGCTATGGATGTGGTTTCTGCCTCTTGGTTGTTTTGAATAATAATGTTCTTATGAGCCTTTGCACTTACTGCTTCAAGACCCTGCCTTCAGCACACACACACACACACACACAGATATATGTATATGTATATGTATATGTATATGTATATGTATATGTATATGTATATGTATATGTATATGTATATGTATATATATATATATATCAACAGCATTGAATTTATTGGACTATATATGCTAATACTGCTTTTAGTTTTTTGAGAACCCACTTGATTATTTTCCATAGTGCTTGCAAATTATATATCACTTTAATTACTTTTATCATTGTTTAAATAATAATCTTTTTCTTCATTCTCTTAGATTTCTGTCTCTCTTTACATTTAAAGCGTGTCTCTGACAAGACAGCATAAAACTGAGATTTTTATTTTATTTTGACTCGATTTTCCAGCCTGACAATCTCTATCTTTTCATTGGTGAGGTTAGACCACTTAGACGTAATGTAGTGTACTACAAATGACATAATGAAATTTAGGGTGTGTGTGTGCACACATTTATACATGGACACTTGCAACCCAGGTTAGCCTCAAACTTGCTATCTAGCTAAAGAGAGAAAGAGGGGGGAGAGGGAGAGGTGCAGGCATACATACATACATACATACATACATACATACATACATACATACAGGAAATCTCTGCTAATTAAAGTTGAAGTCCACCATGAGTAGATAGTCTCTCTGGGCTTGGAGCAATATGGGAGACTCCCTTCGATAGCAGGTTTTCCCCTTCTCTGACCTTGTAGGGGAATTCAAAACCCCTTACCTGAAGAATATCACAGAGCCTCAGTTTGGTTACAGAATCCATGTCCTCTCTCCTGATAAAACCTGTTCAGCAAGCACCCGAGCTTCCTGAAATGCTTCTCCATGCTCATGAGACCTTCCAGGGACCCTAAGCCCCCAGCCAATGACTTTGCCCATCCTGAATATCCCTACCCTCAGTCCCCCAAACTTTATAAGCCTTGAATCACCATAAGTAAAGTTGATCTGCCTCCTGACAGTGGGCCCCATGCTGGGCATTCCCTGTACATATCACAAGACGTCCGAGTTCCATGTGATGCCTCTGCTCCCACTGCCCTTGTGGACTGTTTTGGCCGATGATTTATGAGAGTGGGGAGAGCTGCAGATAGAGATATACTTTTCGTAAGTACACCGGGGCTGGGCCACCCTTCCCCCAGAGGTATGTCCCTATGATAGTCCAGACATTTTGGTTACCCACTCTCTATCCTCTGCTCGCTCTCTCTCTCTCTCCCTATCTACATGGGGACTTTCATGTCCTTGTCTCCTGAGACTGGTGAACCTTCCTGAGAGCCATTCCCAAATAAACCTGCTTTTATATTTTTAACTTGACTTGAATACGCTTATTAGATCAGTGAAGAAGCCTGTTATAATTGGCTTTATGATGTTTCTGAAATCCCCAAGTGTCTATAGGAAGTGGGACCTGATGCTTAGAGTAGGCCAGTCTCAGGTACATCTTATCATCCCCCAAGTCCTTGGAGTACAGGCATGCGCACCCTGCCTGGCAGCGAGTTCACCATTTTATTACATTTTTACTCCCCTCTGATCTTTCTTTCTTTCCTTCTTTATTTCTTTATTTTCTCTTCCCCAGTTCCTGCCTTCTTTTTGCCTTATTTGAATATTTCTTAGTATTATGATGTAATTTACCTTTTAGTTTTTAGGCTACACCACTAGTGCTTTAATAGATTTTCTGGGAGCTATAAAAACAACATTAGTTTTTCCCTTTACTTGGAATTGCTAGTTTACCACTTCAAGTAAAAAAAATGCACAAAGTCAAAGTGATGGTTTTAAAATGATATCTAAGCATAAAACAGTGGGTGAAGAGCAAAGCATACAATTTATCTAATGTTAGCAACAAGTAGCACGGAGAGGAAACAAAATATGAGTGAGTGTTTAACACACATGCAATATTTCTAAAAAAATAAATCTTGGTGGTGACCAGTGTCAAGCCCACGGTGCCTATTAATATACCAAAGCACATGCTGGCCTCCGGGCTCCATGAATAGCACTAGTACCTGGTACGCATTTCAGAGTCCATGCTAACACCTTAGCTGTTCCTGCCTCCTCCCCTTCCCTGTCTCCAGCTCAAGGCTCCCCTCCTCCACGCTACTCCTTCCTATAACCCTCCCCCTCCATTCCACCCCACTCTCTTCTCTCTTGCCAGCACCCTGTCTTCACCTCTCCCTCGCCCCAACCCTCTCCCTCTAGCTCTCTGTTGCTCCTGCTTCTCTACTGCATATCCAGTCTGCTACATTCTGTCTCTGTTCTGGACTCTGTTCTATCTCTCAAGTCTGCAGTACAAATGTTCTCCTTAACCACGCCATGGAGCTTTCATTTAGTCATTTTAGAACCAGCTCAGGAGCAGCAAGGAGAGGAGGCAAGAGAGGGGGAGGAGTCACATTGCACAGTGAGTTTCAGAGGGGGAGGAGTCACATCACACAGTAGTTTCAGTGAGGGAGGAACCATATTGCACAGTGAGTTTCAGAGGGGGAGGAGCTACGTTGCACAGTGAGTTTCCTTGTGTGTTTAATTCTCACTAAGTGTATTACTTTTCCAAGCAATAATTCATATAACACTTTATCACTATTATCCAAAATATCCCTTAAAATACCAATAGTGATGCAGTTAGAAAGCAGGCGTCTCCACCACCTGCCCCAGGGACCTAGTGATGGCAGCACACATCATCACTAGCTGCCAAGATGCAACACATTTCCACTGTTGCCAGAATCTCATATCTCCCCCCTGTGCATGCACTACATCCCTTAATAAAAGGCTAGTCCCTCCTCTCCACACTCTGCTTCCCTTACCCAGCCCAGAGGTAGCCTCTGCATCTCCCTCCCCAATAACCTTCTCATGTGAGATGTTTCGCATGGTGACTTTGTGGCATCCATTGCTTAGATACCAATGGCTCAACAGTTAACAGAGCTCACTGCTCTTGCAAAGGACCCTGCAATCACAGTTTGGTTCCCAACACCCGCATCTGGCAAGCTTCCGTCACTTATAAGTCCCGTGGATGTGACATCCACCTCAGCCTCCACTGCACTCACACACGTACAAACCCACACAGAGATGTCTACATACATAAACATAATTTTTAAAAAATCAATAAATCTTACAAATTTACTTTAAAACTGCTCAAATACATAAAAATTTTGAAGGAACTGCTTTTAAAAGTCTATTGAGACCAATGGGAATTATACATTGGTAGCCAAAGCAACCATTAGAATGAGTGAGATGAGGTTAAATTAAAGCCTCAGACTATTCTAAGATGTCATCAGGTATGTGCACACATGGGCAAACACCACAGACATACACTAAACTATAATAACAATAATTAATAATAATAATAATAATAAGATAGATGATAGATACATACATAGAGAAACTATAGATATATGCATACAACATACATATATATATAAATATACAGATATATAGATACAGATAGATACATAGAAAATACATAGATGCATAGATTGATTTGATGCTAGATAGACAGACAACATTTGTAGGAGACACAACTCTTTCATGCAGAAGAGATTTAGACCCACGCGGTTTCAATGGTGATTGAAAATTATGAAGTACTTATGGAAAGTGGAGACCAGACTTAAAGCAAACCACTTCCTGGGGGATTCCCTTCCTGGGTCCACGGTCTGACCTAGACAGGTCTGGCGGGTACGATAGAGTAGAAAAAGACTCAGGTCACATCTTCACAGACAAGGAGAAACTCAAGGCCCAGTCATCAGACCCAGGCCACACCTCCAACCTTGCTTTTAGATGCTGTGTAGTCTGATACAGGCTTCCATGGTTGCAGAAGCTATTTTTATAACTGCATGTGACAAACAGCAGGTCCCTTCTCCTCTCCGAACCTCCGTCTCAATGGGAAAAAGAAGCAGAGAGACGTCTTTTGTCTGTGTGGATGACTTTTAGAAGATGGTTTGAATCAAATCGTATTTTTAAAAACACTGCCTGTGCTCAAACACTTCAAATATTTTATTACTAGGTCTACAGTACATAACAAAGTAATTGTGTAATTAAGAGATAATGTCAGTGCCGTGGAGCAATGTTGACAAGATAATGGCCTCTCAAAACCACGCAGACGGCAGAGCAACAGAACAGATTTATAGGTAGAAAAACAGAAAAGCAAATAGCAACAGGCCATGAAGCTCTCTGTGGTCCAACTTGCTGTGTTCCTCTCAGAGCCAGGTTTCCACATCAGCTCTCAAGTTCTGACTCACAGTGTGTCCCCAGGTCCTTGTCCTGTATCCCTTGAATGTTTGGAAATATCTGCATGAAGACTGAAGAAGACAGGGTCATCTGAAATAACTAGTCCCCAGGCTCAGGTAAACTAAGGCACACACACCAAAGCCCGAACGTGCCTAAGTCACTGAGTTCAATCATTTTTCATTGCCGGTGGTGGCAACCAGAAGCAAAAAGACAAGACAAGGCCAGAGTTAGGGAGAACTGGCCCCAGGTGCTCTTGAGCTTATGCCTGATTCTAGCCAGATTGCCTGTAGTCTCCCTTCCCCAGCCTGGAACCTGCTGGCTCAGGGGTGGAGTTTCCTGCTCATTCGTTCTGCCACACCCACTGCTGGACCGTGCTGCTTTGCTGCTTGGAGCCACACCCGTGTTCACCCTGCTACTGGACCCCGAGACCATTTGGCGGGAATCGGGTTCCCTCCCCCTTCCTTTATAACTGAGTGTCTGAACAAGGAAAATTGGGCTTTGAACAGGATGAACTTGTCTTGGCCTCGTTTCTTCTTCCTCCCCGTCTAGCTTCCTCTCTTTTCAGCTCTGAGCTGCCATCTCAGTGGAACCGTTCACGTTGCGGGCTGCTGGCCGGCCTTACTTAGAACAAGTTTCTTCTGAGAGAGGAAGGAACTGGGGACAGGGAGGAGATGGCCTTGTGACCTTGAAACCCAAGGTCATGCCATCTTGAGACACAGAAGCTGTTGTTCAGGGTAGTCCCAAAGGTTCATATTTGTCCTGGTGCCCTGGAGTGACCTAGCAAGAGGCAGATGGAAAGAAATGCAACAGTGAAGGTCGGGAGACAGGTACCAATCCATAGGAAGAGAAAGAGGCGAGACCAGACACTGCTGGAAACGACCTTGCATGCAGAATTCACTAGGAACAGAAGAACTGGATTCTGCCAACGAGTTGGTCTGTGACTTGGAATAAATCACCAGTTCTCATTTCTGGGCCAGGCCTCCCTCCCTTTTGGATGATCCGTATGAGCCCTGTCAGGTGACCCCAGCCAAGGTTGCCTTCTGTTGCCAAGGACTCTCCCTGGAGGCTGGACTGACCCGAGGCTGGCGCTTCCAGGGAGTGTCTCCCGACCCTGCCGTGCACAAAACTCAGGGGGAAAAAAACGCCATGTGGCTTCACGATGCCAGTGATAAGCTTCAGGGTATGAGAGCCATGATGAGTGGGAAGGGAAATTGTGGGATCGAGACACTCCTGACCCCAGGGGATGCTCAGGTGGACATGCTATCTAGTGGCCTTCATGGAGAATCCAGGGGAGAAAGGGTGGGGGCTATAGAGATGTGAATTCTTCCTCCCACACCTTCTTGCCTCTGCAGGGCTCACTCCACTGGGTACCTCGTCTCTCCCGTAGAGTGACTCCGTCTATGGGATGACTTTTCCTAGTCCCTTTGAGGAGCCCTGACTATTCTGAGCTGTTAATTACTCTCCCTGTCACATGGGGTTTTTAACATGTATGTTAAGACTGACTTCCCAGCTAGACAGACATATTGAGAGCAGAGACTGTCTTTACAAATTGAGTAGGAGTTTACTAGATTGACGCTCCATGGAGGGATGGAGAGACAGAGAAGGATAGAGGGAGCCGGAGCAAAGGAGGCCCGGTGGAAGAAAAAGAGGGAAGGAGACAGGTAGAAGAGAAGAAGGAAATGGAAATGGAAGAGAGAAGGAGAGAGAAGAAATAAAGGGGAGGAGGGAAAGGAAGAAGGGACTATGAGAAGAAGAATGTGAGGGAATAATTAAAGGAAGCAGACAATAGTTTTAACCCCCTCCTTCCTTCTGATGTCATAGAAACCCCGCCCTGCTTGATGAATCCTGCCTGCGCTCCACACCCAGAAGCCAGAAGAAACACTGGCTTAAATTCTCCCTTCTGGGAGCTAGGACCATCAGTACTAGGAGTGGAAGGATATAGGGCACGGGAGAATATAAACTCTGCTTAGGAAAAGAAATCCATCTCCCTCCCTCCGGTTAGGAAACCAGATGTGCATGCAGCAAAGCAGCAGCCAGCAGCCAGAGTTCTCTTGAAGCACACTGTCTGTCCCTCTCACAGATGAGGACTGCAGACTTATGTTTCCGAAGCAGACTGCTTTCCAAATGGCACTCTGTTTCTCGAACGTAGGTTTTATAAAAATGATAGAATGAATGAGAGAGGCAGGAAGCACGCTACCAAACCCCTGGGTGGCTGTTCATAGGTATGTGGCTTTGACAGTGGCAATCACCAAATAAGCCTACATTCTTACTGGCTTTTCCGTTTCCTATGCATCCATGAGCATTTTCCATATTGCTACCCTGCCTCCCTAACTACCCCTCTAATGGCTGCTTAATATGCCATCAGATTGATAGGCCATAATTTACTTAAGCATGCCCCCCCTCCCTTTAGTATAACTTTCTAGAACATTAAACAAAAAGCATACGGAGGCCCAACACGATGGCAGCAGCAGTGTCTTGGCAATACGAGCTGTCAGGAAGTGAACAGGTCTGGGTAAGGGGTGGCTTGGGGCTAGTGGCCATGACACTGGGCAGGATTGTAGAGGGGACACCTGCTCCAGGCCCAGGGACTGTCCTGTGTTACTGAGTGCCACCTCTGAAGAAGAAGCAGCCTGTAATCACGCCGCAACACCAATAACAGTAATCGAGACAGATACTGATTTTGAGCTCTGCACTAAACACTTTATAGAAGCTGTGTCTTTGGGTCCTCTCAGCCAACAAATTAAACACTGCAATTATTCCACTCTGAAGTTGACAGATAAAGGTCTTGTAGGTGGGAGGAGGTCTCTTCTCTGGAGAGGCTGACTCCAGGGTCATTACACTTGACTCCCTCTCCTGGCTCCTGTGTCTGATTCCCCACCCTCCATGGCCCATCACGCAGCCTGCACAGCCTTATCTTAGAGCGAGGCATCCTCATAGTGCTTTCTTTTCTTAAGCTTTATCTTTTATTTTTAAGTGTGTGTGTGTGTGTATTGAAATCTGTATGTGTCTAAGTCTGTGTATGTCTACATCTGCATGTGTGTCTAAGTCTGTGTGTGTCTATGTGATGTGTGTAGCCATATGAGAGAATGTGCACATGTGAGGATGATACTCTAGGAGACCAGAAGGTGGAAGCAGATCTCCTAGTGGTGGGCTTACATGGTCCGTGGGTGCAGGGAATTGAATCCAGGTCCTCTTCAAGAACAGCAAGCATATTTAACCTCCAGGTCATCTCTCCAGTGCACCATGGGAAGATCTCTAAGCCCTCCACGTGTGGGTGTCTTGCAGATGGAGTTCAAGAGTGTACATTGGTGAGTACTAACTCCGTGGTTCAGGAGGAGGAACATCAGATCTGAGTTTGAATTCTGAACTCGGGATTTCATCAGCTATGTGGCCTCCTCTTGTTCTTGAAGCTGCGACTGCCGGATCTGTGAAGTGCAAATAGTAAAACACACCTCTCAAGGTGCCGTCAGCACCCCAGATAACAACGCATTGCCCATGGAGTGTTCAGTCATGTGTGGCTGCTCCTATTATCTCCGCAGAGCAGATGAGAGACCAACACTGATAGGACACATTCCTTCTGGTTAGAAGCAAGCCGTCTTCCATCCAGTACACAACAGGAGAAGACTCTGAACATGAGCTCCAGGGACGTGGGTAGCAGATGCTGGCAGGAGTAATGATGACAGTGCCCATGCAGGGACAGGTTACCATGTGACACTTCATCTCCCATCTTCCATATGAGACTAGTGTTGTTTCTATTTTAACATTAAAACGGTGGCCCAGTGGGCAAGGGTGCTTGCTGCCAAGCCTGATGACTTTGGTTTGAACCCAGAACCCGCATGGTGGAAGGAGAGAGATCCCCCCGCCCCAATTCACCCTTGCACAAATGCTCACAAAATCAATTTTAATTTGTTAGTTTATTTATTTATTTATTTATTTATTTATTTATTTAAGTAAAGGACGGGGAGAAACTAAGGCTGCGTGTCTAGCCCCTGCAGCCCTTCCAAGAAAGACAACATTTGACTGTACTGCATAATGGGGCCATTAGTCCCGTGTTCCATGATGGGCAGAGTCCCTTGGAGAGCCATTTTTCAGCTCTAAAAGGCTCGGGTGTGCCATACAGAGGAGAAGGCTAACATCGATCTTATGTGAGTGATATAAACATACATAGCAATGTGCGATCACAGAGTATCCATTTGATCATCTGCAACTATGGGCCTGGTTACACCAGTCACATACAGTACTTAGCAAAGCACCTGGGGGGGGGGCGGAAAGCGCTTTTCTCCGTGCACTTACAGTTATGTCCTGATGTTGTTCTTATCAGCAGGAGTCTGGGCAGTGGGATTTTTCTCTTCATCCTACGTGGAGTCTCACAGATATTACCATGGTGGGTGAACACACAAGGTTGGCCTAGATACTAATGTGTGTACAAGTTCGGACAGGTTCTTTCCCCCAACCCCATACTCTCAGAAAGAAGACTCAGACTCAAAATGTATTTACAAATACCTTGGTCATATAGCTAGGCTCTTCTCTGATTGGATCATAACTAAAGATAACCTGTTTATTTTTAACCTACATTCTGCCATGTGAGGAAATGAGGGGAAAGGCCATGAGGATGATACCCATCTTCCATGTTAAAGGAGGAGACCCTGATGCAGAATTTACAGACCTGTGCTCGGGTACCACGCATCCATCGTCCATCGTCTGTCTCCTCATAACTTCCAGGTGAATCGCCCATCTGACTTTATCCCTGAACCCTTTCTCCTCCCAGAAGTTCCACCTCCCATTTCCTGCCTAAGCCATAGGCCACAGGCTTTTTGATTGATGGGTGATACAGCCATACAATACACAAGATCTCTGCTCCACCCACAAATGTGCCGCCCTTTACCAGAAAAGCTGCTGTTGTTTGGCTTACAGATGCTTCATCCGAACATTACACACTGAGCTGGGTGTTGGATACATGAAGGTAAGATGTCTGCCATGTCAGTACTCTGGCTCGGTTTCTCCTTTGCACTCATACAGGCTCCACCCGGACATTAAGAGCGCTCCTTCAATTCCCACCTCACGACCCCCAGACTTTCTGTTCCCCTAACTGCGCTCACACTCTAGGGGTTTGCAGCAGAAGGTCTTGGTTTGTCAAGCTTTCCTCTACATCTCTTTCTGTTCTCCTTGCCCTCACCCAGAAGCCTGCACATGCTCACTCACACTGAGATGATGCACAGTGGTGTTGTAAAGCAACGAACAAACCTTTAGTTTAATGTGAAACAGAGCTTAAGTGCCCATGATAAAACTCTGGTGTCAAACGGGCTGTTTTGCGGGTGACTATTTGCTGGGAGGAGCCCCCATATAGCCTCCAAATGACACCCTGGTAATGGATTTGATTTGCATTTGCTTTCTGCCTCAGAGGGCTTCTGCCTTCTCTGTTCTGCCCATTGGCTCCTTACTCAGCAGAGCTGTGTCCTCTAGCCCAGTGATAGGATGTAAGGGCAAGAGGGGTTTGGGGCACTCAGGAACAACTCTCTGAAAAGTATGTCAGTGAGCTGGGGAGCAAACATTGCTGGTGTGTTTTCAAGGTACAAAGGAAACAAAGAGAGAGGTCTCAAGAAAGGGGGGGTGGTTCCAGGTGTCACCTGAAAATGGAGGTGGCCACAAGAAACATCCA
This sequence comes from Mus caroli, assembly GCF_978045245.1. NCBI lineage: Eukaryota > Metazoa > Chordata > Mammalia > Rodentia > Muridae > Mus > Mus caroli. The sequence goes on from NW_028227273.1 coordinate 46,169,097, forward strand.
GGGGCCAGACTCCTGGAATAATTCTCACCAGGTAGGACTAGGGTGAGTTCCCAAACTCTGATATGATGAGAGGGGCATGCACATGTATTGAGCAGACTTCATGTTGCCTACATACATCACGTGACTACTGTGCAAAGAGCTCCAGGAAAGGCCGTAGAGCAAGCAAGGCTAATAGACACTGATGTTGAACATACTTTGGTAAAAAGATGGCCCTGTTCTTCAAGGTCTTTATGAATTATCTGAGTCTTGGAACAAAGGCAGGTCCAGCAAAGAGCTGCAAGCATTGTCTACAGAATGATCATGAGATGAGTGGGCAACAAGACTCTGTAGTACAGAATGGCCAGCATAGGTACTGTCCAAGAAAGGAGCTCAGCCACTTCCCAGGTTCTGTGTGTAGAAAGCCCATCCCAATGGATGGCTCCCTCATCACTTCTAAAAGCAAGAGTGAGCACAGATCGGGGTCATCCCAACCCAGTTCCTCTAAGAAATGAGGGGAAAGGCCATGAGGATGATACCCATCTTCCATGTTAAAGGAGTAGACCCTGATGCAGAATTTACAGAGCAATTAACCTGCAAAGCCACAGAAATACAGATGACCCAACAACTTAGGAATCATGTAATTTATCCAATTAAACATTTTTACACCACTGTAACCATGCAGGTTCGCATATTAGTAACCTCAAAGGTCTCTGTCCTAGACACTTGTAATTTTTTCAGCTTTCTACTCAAATACATCTATCTGTCCGTTTAATTATATCATCATCCAAGGCACAGTTGTGTAGGATTTCATTTAACTCTTTCATTCTGTGGCCCAGAGTTTGTACAGAAACCTTTCTTTAGTTTTTTGTTGGTTTTTTTTTTTCACTCACTCTGGAAAGCCCTGTGCAAGTCCTCTTGGCCATGAAGAGTTCCTCGACCAGCCCAGGACACAGTGGCTGCGTGTTACGTACCTCGCCCTGGCCTGGTATTACCTCATCTTTCATGTAGTAGTGTGGTGGTTTGAATATGCTTGGCCCATGGGAAGTGGCACTACTGGGAGGTGTGGCCCTGTTGGAGGTGGGCTTTGAGGCTAATGCTCAAGCTCCGCCCAGTGCAGAAGAGAAAGTCCCTTCTGCCAGGATGCAGAAGTGAGTCTCCTTCTGTCTGCCTTCAGATCAAGGTGTAATCCTATCATGGTGCTTCTTCTCCAGCACCGCATCTGCCTGGAAGCCACCACGCGTCCCACCATGATGATAATGGAACAAACCTCTGCAGCTGCAAGCCAGTCCCAGTTAAATGTTGTCCTTTATAAGAGTTGCCTTGGTCATCGTGTCTCTTCACAGAAATGAAACCCTAACTAAAGCAAGTAAAGAACAGCCTTTGGATGGTGCTGCCCACAATGGGTTGTGTCTTCCCGTATCCATTAACAATCAAGACAACCCTTCCTAAATGTGTCTTTGTAGACCATCCCCTATGGAGGCTCTCTTCCCGGGAGGTGCTAGGTTGTGTGAGTTCCACAAATAAAATTAATACCAGTGAACACACACATACACAGGCACTCACACATACTTGTGCACATACCCACACTCAGATACACACATATACATAAATAAAACTAAAAGTTAAGAAGTAAGTATGACAAAATTTTGGGCTTAGTGTGTGAGATGGTTCAATGGGTAAAGCCACTTGCTGCCAAAGCTTAGGACCCCAGCTGGTCTCCAGGACTCACATGGTGGAAAAGGGGAATCAGCTCCTGAACATTGTTCTCTGAATGCCATGTATAAGCTATGGTACACATGTCCTCTTGTTCTTAAACACACACACACACTATATAATAAATATAATGTAATAAAATGATGACAATAGTTTAAGATACAATAAGACAGAGAAACACATAAAATGGTCTGGTGACACTCTTTAGCAAGGGTTTGCACTCCCTCCTAACCCTTATGCAGTCACGAGGCAGTATCATGCCATGGGCAGGGTGCTGCTGACTGGTACGTGAAGTACACAGCTGAGCATATCACCCATGTGGGTATCACTGCCCTGAAACTTTTGGGATCGTTGTTGGGAATGGGGAATACTGACAGCTAAGAGACACAGGAAAACGGAGAGAGTGAGCTGAGCACCGGCAGTCATCGCTCTCCACTTGCTGACTGCAGCGGCAAAGTCACCAGCTGCCTCAAGCCCCCACCACCAGGACTTCACCACCATGACAGACTGCACTCTGGAACTGTGCACCAAAGCAAGCCCTGTCCCCTTAAGTTGCTTTTGCTAGGTGATTTGTCAAGCAAGGAGACAAAAAACTAATGCGGTATCATAGTGAACATATAGGAAGATCCTCAGCAATGCTGCACAACGGATGTCATGCTGAACATGTGTTAAGCTACTTGTCTCTTTCTTTCAGCATTATATTATCAATCTGTAGCAAACTAATATTCATGGAGCTACTTTATTTTCTGGTTTCTTTTTAAATTTCATTTTACGTGTGTGTGTGTGTGTGTGTGTCTGTGTGTGTGTGTGTGTCGTTGTGTGTGTGTGTGTGTCTGTGTGTCTGTGTCTGTGTCTGTGTCTGTGTCTGTGTCTGTGTGTGTGTCTGTGTCTGTGACTGTGTCTGTGTCTGTGTCAGTGTCTGTGACTGTGTCTGTGTCTGTGTCTGTGTCTGTGTCTGTGTCTGTGTCTGTGTCTGTGTGTGTGTCTGTGTCTGTCTGTGTCAGTGTCTGTGACTGTGTCTGTGACTGTGTCTGTGTCTGTGTCTGTGTCTGTGTCTGTGTCTGTGTCTGTGACTGTGTCTGTGTCTGTGTCTGTGTCTGTGTCTGTGTCTGTGTCTGTGTCTGTGTGTGTGTCTGTGTCTGTGTGTGTGTCTGTGTCTGTGTCTGTGTCTGTGTCTGTGTCAGTGTCTGTGTCTGTGTCTGTGTCTGTGTGTGTGTCTGTGTCTGTGTCTGTGTCTGTGTCTGTGTCTGTGACTGTGTCTGTGTCTGTGTCTGTGTCTGTGTGTGTGTCTGTGTCTGTGTCTGTGTCTGTGTCTGTGTCTGTGTCAGTGTCTGTGTCTGTGTCTGTGTCTGTGTGTGTGTCTGTGTCTGTGTCTGTGTCTGTGTCTGTGTCTGTGACTGTGTCTGTGTCTGTGTCTGTGTCTGTGTCTGTGTCTGTGTCTGTGTCTGTGTCTGTGTCTGTGTCTGTGTCTGTGTCTGTGTCTGTCTGTGTCTGTGTCTGTGTCTGTGTCTGTGTCTGTGTCTGTGTCTGTGTCTGTGTCTGTGTGTGTGTCTGTGTCTGTGTCTGTGTCTGTGTCTGTGTCAGTGTCTGTGTCTGTGTCTGTGTCTGTGTGTGTGTCTGTGTCTGTGTCTGTGTCTGTGTCTGTGTCTGTGACTGTGTCTGTGTCTGTGTCTGTGTCTGTGTGTGTGTCTGTGTCTGTGTCTGTGTCTGTGTCTGTGTCTGTGTCAGTGTCTGTGTCTGTGTCTGTGTCTGTGTGTGTGTCTGTGTCTGTGTCTGTGTCTGTGTCTGTGTCTGTGTCTGTGACTGTGTCTGTGTCTGTGTCTGTGTCTGTGTCTGTGTCTGTGTCTGTGTCTGTGTCTGTGTCTGTGTCTGTGTCTGTGTCTGTCTGTGTCTGTGTCTGTGTCTGTGTCTGTGTCTGTGTCTGTGTCTGTGTCTGTGTCTGTGTGTGTGTCTGTGTCTGTGTCTGTGTCTGTGTCTGTGTCTGTGTCTGTGTCTGTGTCTGTGTCTGTGTCTGTGTCTGTGTCTGTGTCTGTGTCTGTGCAGTTCTCTCACAGGCCAGAAGAGGGCATCAGATCCCCTGGCGCTGGAGTTACCCAAAGTGGCTACTAGGAACTCTGGTCCTCCTCTGGAAGAGCATCGCGTGCTCTCAAACAGTCACTCATCTCTCCAGCCTCTTGTCATACTTTTAAAGAATAGTTTGGAGGCAGGGGCTAGCACTAGGCTGGTCAGCCCCAGTGAAGCATCTCTGAGGTACGAAATCACACCTCCCCACTGGCCAAGATTGTTGCTAAGACAAAGAATTGAATGCAAGATGCTTGTTGCAGAAGGAAAAGGAGAAAATGCACATGAAGGGATTGAGCCAGTGCTGGTTAATATGGTGGGCAGCTGTGGCTCAGTCCCCTGGGAACCTCTGCCAGATAAAACAAGATTCCATATGACAACTGAGTGTTTGCGCGGCTCTTTTAGATCTGTGGCATGGACCTGATCCTGGCTGTATGGGCTCAGGCTTCTGCTGCAGCGAGTATGGGAAAGGCCTGGGGCTTGCAGGAAGCACCTGTCAGAACACATAAAAACAGAGGGTCAATAAAAAAGGATCAGCTGTCAGCAGCAGCCACCAGTCTTGGGAGTGTCTTGGTTTAAATGAAAGATTAGATGTCACCCTAAGTATCAGCCACAGTCCTTCTCGGCAAAGAATGAATTTATTGGAAGAGTCTAAGAATAGCCTCTAACCTGGGGGTGGGGGACAGCCAAGAGGAAAAGAACCACATGAGAACTGCTAAGAAACACAGGTAAAAGCCAGTGGAAACTAGTCACTGAGTAAGAGGTAGACCGGGTCTTTACATTTGTGTGTGTGCCAAGGCTGGGTGTGGGATGGATAGGGATGTCCAGAGAAGCAATTCTAGAACTGAGTGCCAACTGCAGGAGCAGAATGCAGCAGAGGGCACAGATGGGGGCACCGTGTTTTCACCTCAGTAGCCAAAGTTGACACAAAGACAGGTGGCGATGACTATCATGGAGGCTCAAGGCATAGTGGAGAAAGGAAGATGGAGGGCGACAGAGCCCTCCTCCCAGCCACCAGCATCCTGCAAGCATGAGAACACCTTTAATGTTCAGCCAGGTCTGCTTAGGGGAAGCTGTCATGCCTCAGTGGCTCTTCCTTGGAGAAGCATAAAACAAAGGCTCCTTGCTGGGATTGCTATAAACAGTCTCAGAAATACAGCTCCGACTCCCAGCCCTTCCTACGCCAGGAGACATGGCCATGACTCAAAGCAACAAACAACCCCAGTGTCTTCCTTCTGGTAAACAACCACAGAAGTTTGAGAAGTTTTAGCTTGTGGCTAATCTATCCCTGGTCCCCAAATTCTTGGGGGGGGGGGAGGGGCAGTTGCTGCCTCTGATGAGAGAAAAATTAATTAGAGTAAAAACATACAATCACAGGCCACTTGGACCTGGGAGTCCTAATGAGAGATGATTGTAGATGCTGAGTCAGGCGTGAGTGGCCCTGGGTCTGATTGCTCTTCATTCCATCTCTAGGGACCTGCTGGGCTTCTGAGTTTAACTCTCTTCTCCCCAGCCACCTCTGCCTCCCGTCCCCACACCAGGGGCTGCAGATTCCTTTCCTTTCTCATTCCTCTTGCTAGAGTTGCTACAAGAGTTAGAAACTTCCTAGCCTGACTCCAAGGTCTTCTTCCTGTCTGGGATAACTATATTGATTGGCATTGTGTGGTTTCCTCTTTTATTTTGATGTATACAGCCTCAACAATGTCCAGCGGCTCTCTAAGGCTCACAGAATAAAATCCACTCACCCTCCACGAGTCCTGCTTTCCCACACCAGACTCTTTTAAAAAAAAAATTATTAGATATTTTCTTCATTTACAATTCAAAGGCTAACCCAAAAGTCTCTTATATCCTCCCCCAACCCTGCTCTCCAATCCACCCACTCCTGCTTCCTGGCCCTGGTATTCCCCTGTATTGGGGCATATAATCTTTGCAAGACCAAGGGCCTCTCTTCCCAATGATGGCCGATTAGGCCATCCTCTGCTACATATGCAACTAGAGATGTGAGCTCAGGGGGTACTGGATAGTTCATATTGCTGTTCCTCCTATAGGGTTACAGACCCTTTCAGCTCCTTGGGTATTTTCTCTAGCTCCTCCATTGGGGTTCATGTGTTCCAACAAATAGATGACTCTGAGCATCCACTTCTGTATTTGCCAGGCACTGGCATAGCCTCACAAGAGACAGCTATATCAGGGCCCTGTCAGCAAGATTTTGCTGACATATGTAATTGTGTCTGCGTTTGATGGTTGATTATGGTATGGAACCCTGGATGGGGCAGTCTCTGGATGGTCCTTCCTTCCGTCTCAACTCCAAACTTTGTCTCTGTAACTCCTTACATGGGTACTTTGTTCCCCATTCTAAGGAGGGACGAAGTATCCACACTTTTGGTCTTCCTTCTTCTTGAGTTTCATGTGTTTTGCAAATTGTATCTTGGGTATTCTAAGTTTCTGGGCTGATATCCACTTATCAGTAAGTACATATCATGTGAGTTCTTTTGTGATTGGGTTACCTCACTCAGGATAATGCCCTCCAGATCCATCCATTTGCCTAAGAATTTCACAAATTCATTGTTTTTAATAGCTGAGTAGTAGTCCATTGTGTAAATGTACCCCATTTTCTGTATCTATTCCTCTGTTGAGGAACATCTGGGTTCTTTCCAGCTTCTGGCTATTATAAATAAGGCTGCTATTGGGCATTGTACTACCAGAGGATCCAGCAATACCTCTCCTGGGCATATATCCAGAAGATGTTCCAACTGGTCATAAGAACACATGCTCTACTATGTCCACACCAGACTCTTAACACATTACCCAAAACCCTCACGTAGTTCTCCCTCCAAGATTGGCTCTCCTCACCTCAAAGTTCTTTCCTTCATCAACAAAACCATTGAAACTGCTGGAAGCAGAAGAGACAGCAGTCCTGAACTTGCCCAAAGCCCCAGCACTTGTTGCATGAGGAGGGATCAGTCTATCAGGTAAAGATGTGAATACTTAACAGTTGAAAGAGCAATGAAACCCTTCCAACTGGCCCTGTCCCACTCTGACAGTCCCCTGCATGAGCAGCTGCCATGGTAGATGAGGAGGTTGTTTAGAGAGACCCTCACAGGTCACTTGCAATTTCTCGGAAGCAGATGTCAGTGTCTTGAGTGGAATTGGGAGTGACTGCAGGTACACAGAAGACCCAGCAGACCCACCCAGAGCCCCAATTCTAACCCAGCTTGGTTTCAATCTGCTCATTTCTCGTAGATGCAAGGGAAGTCCAGAAGGAATGTTTAAACAGGAAATGTCATTTCTTACAGGAAGCGACTTGGTTGCTTCCCAGGGAAAAGAGACACCCTGTAGCAGTGGGCAGAAGGCAGCCAGATGATAGAATCCCAACTCCACTGTGAATTCTCCACAGGGCTCACTGCTCAACCCTTGGTACCTGATGCACTTGGCTTTTAGGGTTTCAATTCATGAATACGTGAGTGTGCGTAATCTGGGTGACTGCACTCCAGGAACATATCTCAGAGCAGAGCCATGAATGTGCACAAACACTCCTACATCCAAAACTATGGGGAATTCGACGACACTTCCCAGAGAGAGAGAGGCCTCATGAGCCCAGAGCTCCGTCCTACACAGCTCATCTATTCCATGACAGCAATCCTCCTGTTCCTTCTAGAACTTGAGCAGCTCTTGGATAGGAGGATCTCTTGGTGATGTCCTCATGCTTCCTGATGAGCCTGGACAGTTCGGTCAGGATCACAGAATGAGATAGCTGATACAGCAACGTGGGGGTGTAGTCCAAGCATGGCATGCCCCCATCCGGCAGAGTAAGAGCCACCTAGTCTCTGCCCAGGGAGGTCTCATCATTGCAGATCCAAGACTAGGGCTGCATCCAGCTGTCCCAGCATCATGGCTTCTTAAAAGCTCCAGATTGGGGACTGCGAAGATAGCTCAATTGGTAAAGTGATTGCTGCAGACGTGTGATCTCTGATCTCTGGCATCCTTGAGAAAAGCCAGACAGAGTGGCTTGAGCTTATAATTCCAGTGCTGGAGTGGCTGAGGCATGCAGATTCCTGGGGCTTGCTGGCCAGTCAACCTAAGCCTGATTGATGAGCTCCAGGTCACAGAGAGGGGCCCCATCTTACAAAACAAATTAAACACACCCTGTCCAAGACTGACTTCATGTTCCACAGGCATGCACTCACACCCTGTCCTAGTGTGCACTTAATTAGTTGCTGTGATAAGCACCATGACCAACATCAACTCAGGCAGGAAAGAGTGTACTCATCTTATAGCTTGCAGTCCTTCATGAAGGGAAATTGAGGCAGGAACTCAAGACAGGAACCTAGAGGAAGAAACTGAAGACTCCATGAAAGAACATTACTTACTGGCTTGCTCCCCTTGGCTTCCTCAGATTGCTTTCGTAAACACCCCAGGCCACCTGCTCATGTGTGACAACACACCCACAGTGGGCTGGGTCCTCAAGAAAAGGCTCTCACAGACATGTCCACAGAGCTGTCTGATAGAAGCATTTTCTTAATTAATAATCCTTCTTCCTAGATGATCCTAGCTTAGATTAACAACAACAACAACAAACTCACATATAAACACCTGCGCACACATCATACACATCAATATGTAAACACACACACAAGAACTGGAAGGAGTCTGTAGACAACCTCAGCTACCCTCCTTGTTTTTTAAAGAGGAAATCTAACCCAGAACAGAGTGACCTTGTCCAGCTGAGAAAGCTGGGAGAGTCTCAAGCTCCCAAGACCCAGTTCTCCCTGGTCTTTACCACACAGGTTCTTGTCTTGACCGTCTCAACCTCCTTTGCCCCATTACCTAGGTAGGCACAGGCTCCCAGGAGACCTTCACAGCCAGCAGAGTGACGATCCATCTGTGGGAGGCAAGGAGGCAGTTCAGTTCAACAGTAGCTGGTGTTGGTTCAAACTTCTGGAACCTGGCTCCAAGTGGTTTATTTTAGGCATATTTAAGCACAGCACAATTTGGTGAACATTATTCTGGTAATAATTAACCCAATATCACATTCACAACCAAACATATATAAGTCTCCTTGAGGAACAAAGTAAGCTAAATACAGAGCAGACATGACACCACTGAAACTCTTTGCAAAGTCCATAAAGGTGGGTTCTACAGATTGGGAAAAACAAGCTTACGATAAGCATCTGGGGGAGAATTCAGTGCCAGGAAAGTCTTTAGCCACACGGATAGCACCAAGGTCACCAGGCTATTAAATGTGTTTACTCCCAGCCTTCTGAATGGATAGCAGGTATTGCATTCCTTTGCTTGAAGGAACAACCATTCGTGTTTAACCTTATGGGTTCCCCTAGTGCTTATCTGTGAGCACAAAGACCTCTGTGCCTCCTTCATCCCATTGCCGTGACACTGCAAATCAGGACTGTGTCTTTGAATGAGTGAGTGACCTCTAAGATATCATACCTAATGCTTTTTGAAAAAAAAAATCAACCCTGGAACCAGCGAGAAGGCTTAGTGGGTAAGGACATTTGCCACCAAACCTTATGACCTGAGTTCAATCTTTGGAGCCCATGTAACACACAAACACACAAAAACCTGACTCAATGATAGTTGTCCTCTGACCTCCATATATGTGCCATGGTACTTGTGCACACGCGCACGCGTGCACACACACACACAAATAAAATAAATGTGAAAGAAATTTAGAGGTATAAGCAGACAGCAAGTTAATTAATGTGAGTTAGTATTAAAGACTCGCCTATTCAAGACCAAACTGTGAATGCTTCAGTGCTTCTTAGAAGGGTGAACAAAATGCTCACAGGAGGAAATATGGAGACAACGTGTGGAGCAGAGACTGAAGGAAAGGCCATCCAGAGACTGCCTCACCTGGGAATCCATCCCATATACAGCCACCAAACCCAGACGCTATTGTGGATGCCAGAAAGGGCTTGCTGATGGAAGCCTGATGTTGCTGTCTTCTGAGAGGCTCTGCCAGAGCCTGACAAATACAGAGGCAGATGCTTGCAGCCAACCATTGGACTGAGCTCTGGGTCCCCGATGGAGGAGCTGGAGAAGGGACTGAAGGAACTGAGGGGGTTTGCAGCCCCATGGAGGGAGCAACAGTATCTACAGGCCAGACTCCTCCCCCATCCCTGAGCTCCCAGGGACTGAACCACCAACCAAAGAATACACATGGAGGGACCCATGGCACTGGCACATGTTGGACATCAGTGGGAGGAGTGGCCCCTGGGCCTGAGGGTATTCGATGTCCCAGTGTAGGGGAATGCCAGGACCTTAAGATGGGAGTGAATGGGTTGGGGAGCACCCTCATAGAGGCAGGGGGAGGGGGGACAGGAAGTTTCCAAAGGGGAGACCTGCTAAGAGGAAAACATTTAAAATAAATAAAATATTTATTTGAAATAAAATAAGATAAAGAAAATATCCACACACAAAAATAGACTCTCGTATTCAGTCTTTCATTTGTTTGGTTGACTTTACTATAGTTTTACTATCTTGATTTTAAGAAAACTCTTCCTGAAGGACCAATAGGAAGAGACTGGAAGCTATTGTTTCCAGAAAATGCTGAGACAAATGTTTTCCAGACTTCTCCACCCTCACGGTGGAGCTTGCATTTGCATGCAGTGTTGAGGACTGTAGGTTTTGCCAAAAACTAGGCCTGCCTCTCCTCACCTGGCCCCAGGGATATATAGACACCCTTGTGAGGTGAGTTTAGTGTGACCATGACAAAACACTCCATACACGCATACAAACACACACACACACACACACACACACACAGAGGCACCTCCATTTCATGGTGAGGGTGTGCAGGTCAGAAGACAGCTTGCAGAGTTGGCTATTTCCTTCCACCATGTGGGTATTGGCATATGGCGGTGCCTTTATCTGCTGAGCTGTTTTGCCAACCCTTCCTTTCCACCTATAATGAGGGAATTGGACTAGACTAACCATTCTCAACTGGGAACAGATTTTTTTTTCAGCTTCAGGAGTTCCCACAACTTAGGGTGTAACTGCACATAGCAGGTTAAGCCACGGGTGCTAAATAAAATATGACATATGCATCCTTGGGTTGAAAGAATTCTTCCTCTTAGAATACCAGAAGCAGACTCACTAGAAGACACCAAATCACTTTACCTTCCTTGGTCTTCTGGGATCCACACATCTGTGACTCTGGAATTCTAGCTACTGTCTATTCATAAGTATTGACATTGAGAGTCTTACATTACGGAGACTCTTCAATGAGCCAGAACCAATGTCCTGGGAGCAAAACACAGCTCCTACTCTCACAGAGCTTGTTTTTCAGGGTAAAAGATGGAAAATGACCCAGGACACAGAGAGGCCGTGAACCATTACCACGAGCCAGTGAACACCATTGGGAAAGGCTACTCTCGGGGTTTCACAGTTCAAAGCCCTGTTACTCCTCCCCATTCCTGGCTCTTATATCTGGATAAGAAATGTTCCACATAAGCTGGGATATTTGAAGACTTGTTCCCAGTTGGTAGGACTGTCTCGGGAGGTATTGTAGAATTGCTAGAGAAAGGGCTTCACTGAGGGCAGGCTTTAAGAGTTTACAGTTTGCGCTCTCCTCTCCATGTGTGAAATGTGAACTTTAAGCTTCCTGCTTACCTGCCTCCACATCTCCCTCACTCGTGTGGACTCTCCTTCTGGAACCAGAGGCCCAAATAAACTCTTCCACAGGTGTCTGAGTCCTGGTCTTTCACCACAGCATCAGGCAGGCAACTGATAGACTGTCCGTCCCTCTCCATTGTCCTCAAGCCCACTGTTCTCTTCATCCTCTCCTCCTCATCCCCTGCCTTCCCTCTCTGACTCTCCTCCCCTCTTCCTTTCTCACACGCAGGGCTGAAGCTAAATAGATGGTATCTGGAGCTGATGCAGTCTGAGGACTCCTTTTAAGGAACAGACCACAAAATTATGACCACAAAATGAGGTGCGGAGATAAATACCTTAAATAAGAAAAATCGTGAAAAATTACAAGTTCTAAGAGTCTGACAGACACCATGACTCTATCACAATACAGAAAATAACGTGATATTTGTACTCATTACTCCTTGTTACACCTCCGTGAGCTAACTTAGAATTGCGAGTGTTTCAGACTGGAAGAATTCCCGCACACTATCTACGAGCATTCTATCATAGACCCTGACACTTCCCTCTGCCCACACACCTCTGGTGCTGGCTGCCGCAAGCACTGTTTGTGGACGGGTGTGATGTCTGCTGACATCTCTGTGTTACAGGGCACAGGCACGGAGCACAGCAGGAGAAACCCTGGAAGCCGTCCTGACATCTATACTCTCTCAGGTTCCATCTGAACTGTCCCCCCAAAGGCTTGTGTGTTTAAATACATGGTCCCCAGCTAGTGGTGATATTATGGGAGGCTGTGGGACATCCCAGATGTGGGACACAGCTGAGGGATGTAGGTCACTCACGGCAGGCCTCAAAGGTTATACCAGATCCTAGTCCATCCCAAGTTCCCTGCTTCCTCATCTTCCAGTATGCAAATAAGTCATGCTGCAATGTGCCACCACAGGCAGAACTGTATCTTCCCCCATGGTGATGCTGTCCCTCTAGAATGTGCGCTAAAATACACCTTCCTTAAGCTGAGTCTGTAAAATACAAAGTATTATGTCACAGCAGTGATGCGTGTAGGTGTGGATAGTGAAACAGAAAGGCCTGTGGACATACGTTCAATCATGTCCCTAACCACGTGCTTGCCCAGTTCAAGCTATACTGTGTAGGCGCTTGAAGACCACTCGATGTGGCACAAAGGGGTGCAGAGAGAGCCTCACTGAGGGATGGGTTAACGGTTTCTAACTGATTGTAGTTGCGATAGCATTTGTAGATTTTTTTCAGAAACATCACAGGACCCTGGTGTGGCTTTAGATATCCTAGGATAGCCAAGATCCCTGGAGCCCAAGCCTGTCACCTTCTCAGCATCCCTTCCTCTGGAGGGAACTGCCATTAAATGGTTGTGTACACGTCTGCTGGAGCTGAGAGAACAAAGCACCATAGACAGCTGACTGTAACCACGGATGTTTGCCTGGCAAACCTGGAAGCCGTGGTCCTGTGTTCATGGCAATGACAGATCTGGTTCCTTCCTAAGCCTCTGTAGGAAAGTCTGGGCCACACCTGGTGATGGGTTATTCATCCGCCAGTGAAATGAGTCAATTCAAGCCAAATTAGAATATATTAAGGCAGGTTTATTGAGAAGCTGCTTTGAAGCCCCAAGGATTGAGGCTAGGGAAATCACTACGGGGAGAGGGGACAGAAGAAAAAGAGAGAAAGGACTGCATGCAGAGAGAGAAGGAGGAGAGAGAAAAAGAGAGAGGGGGCAAAATGTCTGGTCTATAGAGGGAGGAGCCTCTCAGGGGAAGGGCAGCCCAGCTCCTGGGTGCAAAGTTCAGGGTTGGAGAAAGGGTATCCCAGGGAGGAACTGAGGGATGCTGGAAGACCAAGTCTGCTTTGTTATAGAAATATCTATCTGAGTCCTCAGCCCCTTGTCCTGGGTGTAAAACCAAACGCTTGGCTTAAAAATAGCCATGGCCTCCCATACCTCTTCACACCCCCTTCCCTTTATGTGTGTCTCAGCATCCAAATTTTCCTTTTGCCACCAAGACAGCTAGTCATATTGGATGGATTCCCTCCACCGTGGCTGTTGGGTTCGGAGTGGAAGCTGAGAAAACTCACTTCAGAGACAGAAGCTTAAAAGATGAAAGCTTTATTTTCTGTGAGTTCAGGGAGACCGCCAGTTCGGGATCTGGACTGCATCCTGAAGGGAGATTTGTACAACAGTTTTAAAGAATAGGAACACAAAGCCAGGGTGAGTAGGGTAGGCTGTTGCATTGACACAAGGGGTTCAACAAGGATGTTAACATTGGTGACTGGGCCTTATTCGGGTCACCTGGTTTCAGGATCCTTGAGTCAGCTTTTACAGCCTGTTCCCCTGCCAAACTCTGACTTAAAATTTCGAATGAGAAAGGAAGAAAGGGGAGGGCAAGAAGCTCATGGTCTACTGAACCAAGAGACGGGGAATCCAGGAAGATAGGGAACAAAGGATCGGGCAAGCTGCCCATACATAGTCAATTAAGTCAAGACGGGCAGCACATTTGTGGCTTGTATGCCTTGGTTTGGATAACAGGAAATATGGCAACTTCCCTCTTTACATCCTTATCTGGTTAAGAGACAAACAAGAAACATCTGAAAAAGCAGGACAGGAGTTGGGTTCTGGGACCTGGGAACACAAGCTATTGAGATCTTGCCAGCAAGGAACTTGTTCCTGAGATGTCTGGCCCCAGGAAACTGTCTCCTAACAGTGGCCTCATGTTAACCTCTGTGGAGAGTCCATCTCCAATAAGGTCACATTCTAAAGTACTGAGAACTCGGTGCCCAATATATCACTTAGGGAAGGCCATGGATTACCCTGTCACCATCTGCGCATTGGTGGTGGATCTCTGCAGAAAGCAGGAAGACAGGCAGGCTGGGGAGGCTCAGAGAGGGGGGAAACCACTACCGTGTTTACAGTGTGCATTTAGAAAAATTACCTCATTAGCTGTCTGTCTGCATCCACGCCCAGCTGCAGCCTCTAAATCAATCATGGGGCGATGTTTTTGGCTTTCTTGGACAACATAAATGGCACAATTTTGAATTTGTTTTGATTTCTGGGGCTGTCTGGAGTGTCAAAATGATGGAAAGCCAAGACCATCTGGAACCTGAGGAGAGACAGAGACTGTGGCACCTCTTCTGACTGTAGAGAAGGGATTAGAAGAGTGGACCAGAGGATGGGAGGAAATGAGGAACAGCTTTCTGCCCCAGAGTGCCCTCATGGCTGTCCATGATCTCTGAAAGCCAAATCCTAGTGACACCACAGAATGAACCCAGGGAGCTGCTCACCCCCAAGAAGTGGCCAAATAAAGGTCATTTCAAGAGGTCACAGATACCAAAGGTGCAGGCGCCCTGACTTCTGTCTCTATAGTTCCCTCCAGCTTCTCTCTGTGTGACCGATCCCAGCAGTGACCCATCGCTCAGGAGCAGCCACACACAAGAAGAGCACACTGCCTTTCACAAACCTCATTCTCTGATGTCAGAATCCATCTCCTGTTCCCAGGACTCAGAAATGAACACCATACAGGAAAGCAGAGGTCACAAACACCGTCCCACCCACCGCCAGCTCCTAGTCTGTCCTGACCCATCCTGATGCCTTCTCTGAAGGGGGGATCCCCAGCACCCCAAGACTCAAACCTGAAGCCTAGACTAGACTCCATTGGAAAGCCAGCTACAAGGAAAAGCACACTTCCCAGGGTCCTCATAAGGCTCACTGTACTGAACCACAAAGCAGCTAAATGCTACATAAATGTAAGCACCGGTAATATTCAAATCAAAGGACAGCCCTCACAACTCCAAATGACCATCATTACAGCAACACTACAAGAGGACTGGCCATGCCTCCTGCATAGACCTATGCTCAGGTCGGTTTGTTTTTAGCTGTACGGTGAGACCCATCAGTGAATCATAAACTCAGCCCATGAGTCACAGTCAGCATTTGAAAAAAGAATTGAAGCAAAGAAAATGTCAGCACACATTCTGGAGCTTGATGAAACTTCTGTTCCTTCCACACACATGCATGTGGGTATGGGGACAGAATGCAGATGCGTCCCCTGCTAGAATTTGAGGCTGTCACTATTAAACACATGGATCCGTCACAAGCCATCAGTGAAGCTGAGCTTGATGGCCAAGGGCTCAAGAGTAAGCTGAGGGGCTGGGTGTGATCAGAAAGAGGGACAGACCCCACTCTGAGGAGCATTTTAAGACAAAGCATCTTCATGAGACTCTTCCTTGAACCAAGCTCCCTTGGTAGTCTGTTCCATTTGATCCATAGAGCCTATTCCGGAGAGATTGTATAAAAAAGGAAGAAGCCCTTTGATAAGACAAGACTGTGTTCTAGGAAGGTCTAGTGGTGCAGAAAGGCAGTTGCTTCCTCTTATCCCAGGAACTGGAGCAATCGAGGGGAGACATAGTAGTGTCTAGGGAGGAAGTGACATCTTTCTTCCACTTGTTGGAATGGATACAGAACCTGGTGGACCAGGCATCAGTACATCGTGCTTGGTTGCACATTGCACTTACAGGATCCAGGGCTAGGATAATAAAAGGTTGACTACCTTCCCGGGTACAATGTCTATGGAATAGAGCTGTCTGCTTGGGCAGGGGCAGCCCTTACTGGAGACAGGCCCCTGGACCAAGTGACACCTTGATATTACTTTCCTTTTGTCTACATCACAATTCCAAGAGCAACAGAACCAAGCTTGAGACGGGAAGGCAGGTTATCTCAAACACATCTGCTTTGGATTAGAGTATCACTTCTTAATGGGATCAGGACTCATTAGTGGGTCGTGAATCGATTTAGCATTTTATATCAACGAGATGAGAATGGCTAGAAGAAAGAAGATCTTGGTGTATCACACATAATCAAGATGTTTGCTTACTGAGCACTGCAGAACAAAATTAAATGTACCTAAACCAAGCGGATAACTCCACTGTTTGCTATGGATCAGCGAAGATGGCTCATCTCAGAGTAGCAGCAACAGATGGGGTGGCTTACCTGGGGCAGCAGGATTTCCTGCCAAGAAATTCATTCATATGGCTGGAAATTGGTGTTTACAAGGAGCTAAGTCAGACTTTGGTGTTTTCCCAACTAGCCTTTCCATGGGACCACACTGGGACTGCCAGAATACATCAGTTTAATTCTCAGAGGGAACATGTCATGAGTCAACCCTTCTAAAAAGATAAGTTCCGGTGCACACACAACTCATCCAACCTACCTCTGCACCATGCTGGCTAACGTCTCCCTGGCTGAGACAGGGTAGGAGAGAGCCACCAAGGACATGAACATAGCAGGAAGTGGCTCATTGGGGCACTCAGAAGTAAGCACTGTTTCCTTTCAAAAACAATTTGTATGGGTGTGTGTATATGAATGGCAGTTGACAGAGCATTCCTAATAGTGAACTGTAACTCAGAAAATTTAGGACTTGACTAGAAAGCTTTGTGTAAGACAAATTGACTTTAATTAACTTTCCTTGATTTCTGTTTCCCTGACACCCAAGTCTGCCATGTCTATTATTCTAATAATTTACTTCCTTTTATGTTCTGATTTGTTTTTAATCTTTGTCTCATGTGACTTCCCCTGGGGGACTATTTCTATTCACCCCAGATAAATAGGGCAATGAAAAACATCAATAAATCATTCTATTCCAGTCCAGGTTGGCCGTAGGTCTCACCGCTCTCGTGGATCTTTGGTCAAAGGCAGTGGGGAAGAGAGACATTAGGCAGGGGGGTTGGAAGCCCTATGGTGAATGACCACATAGGGATCGCTTGTCAGTAGGCAGATCAACTTTACTTAGGATGATTGAAGGCTTGTAAAGTTTGTGGGCACTGAGAGTAGGGATATCCAGGATGGCAAAGGTCATTGGCTGAGGGCTTAGAGTAACTGACATAACTCATTAGCAATAGGAAAGCATTTCAGAAATCTCAGATGCTGGCTGAATAGGTTTTTCGAGGAGAAATAAAACTAAACTGATCCTATAAACTAATTGAGGATACATGACATTCCTCAGGTAGAGGTGAATGTTGAATCTTAGAATTCCCAGTTCAGAGAAGGAGAATCGTGCTAACAAGAGAGTTTCCCATTTTGCTTCGAGTCAGAGGCCATCAGGTCATAGTGGACTTTGACCTTTTTTTTAAAGATTTATTTATTTATTTTATGTATATGAGTACAGTGTAGCTCAGACACAGCAGAAGAGGGCATCAGATCCCATTACAGATGGTTGTGAGCCACCATGTGGTTGCTGGGAATTGAACTCAGGACCTCTGGAAGAGCAGTTGGTGCTCTTAACCGCTGAGCCATCTCTCCAGCCCTGAACTTTGACCTTAATTAGCAGTTTTTTCCCAGTTGGTGACTAAATGAGTTTATTCACCAATGAGTTATTTATAAGATCATGGGTAAACTGGGAATCTGAATTACCAACAAGCCCACCAAGCATGGGTGACTGCTTCCAAAAGCTTCATCATTGGTGTACCCTGCACAACTGGCAGACAGATGCCATTCTAAATAGTCTTCCTCATCCTGCTCCAGCAATTATTAATAGCTTATATAAACTCATCTAGGAGGACATTTTGAGTCTGGTCAGTTACTAAAATTTTATTTACTCTTAAAAGTTTCATGAGCCTCCTGGGTCTTGTAAGTTTCCTGAGCCTCCTGGGCCTTGTAAGTTTCCTGAGTCTCTTTGGTCTTGTAAACTTCTCAAGCTTCTCAGATCCTGTGTGCTGCCTCCTCTTCCTCTTCCTCTTCCTCTTCCTCTTCCTCTTCCTCTTCCTCCTCCTGCTCCTCCTCCGTCTCTTCCTTTTCATCTTCCTCCTCTTCTTCCTCTTTCTTTTCCTCCTTCCTCTTGGGAGAACTTTCATTCACAGGAAATAGCTACCTAATGCTCTTTTATTTGACTCTTCCTTAATTCTTTTATTTTTCACTCTTTGATCACTGAGCCACATTTTTCATACCTGACCTTTCACATTCACTTGTCTTCATCAAACATCTGCATAATAATCTTAATGCCCTTAATATAATCTGGTGTCTCAGGTGCACCATTCTCTGCCCAGCATCACATACAAATGAGCACTGATCAGCAACCAAAGAAAATTTCACACATACTCCAATTTTCCTGCATCACTCAAAGAATATTAATAGGGATCCAAGCTAATGTGTACAGATATTCTCTGTGAAATTCCCCCATCTCTCCTTTCAGCCCTGACTTTGACAACCCCACCAAACGTACAACACCCTACCCTAAAGTCACGTGGTTCTCCTCCAGCCCACCAAGCCAAGAAAACCCACACACACACATATGTGTCTTCTGCCCAGCTATTGGCTATCAACAACTTTATTTACCAATCAAAATTAACTTGGGGACAAGACCACATAGCTTCACTTGGGTCTGTATGCAGACTTTCCTGCCTCTGGGGCAACCAAGTCTTGGGGAGGGGGTGGCATTTAACATTATAGTAGACAACAAGAGAACAAATCTCAACCCCTCCTACCTTCTCTCCACTCCTTCCCATTTCTCATGTCCAGCATCTGTTCTTTGTTTCCATTCAGCTTCTTTCTCTGCCTCCCATTCTGTTTCCAAGATCTTGATTCCACACTATGCAAGATTGAAACTCCAGACTTCGCAAACTGAACCAAGAGAGGGAGGTCACAACAGTCTGGAAGAACAAGAATCTCTTTATTATAGACATTCACAACCTTGCAAATTCATTCCTATCATGCACAAAAAAATATGGTTCCATAGGAACATCCTGAATGGGGAGTGGGGAGAAATTGGCTTTAGAGCTTTAGGTACATAACTCCCATCTATGCAATAAATAATAACACCCATTACTGAGGGTCGTTATGAGAATTAAATAAACCACCATATGTAATGTGCCTGCTGCAACTGCAGACAGAGAAAGAGGTTAGTTCCCTCCTGTGGTTCCTTAGGTGTAAATGGGGTGATGAGGTATGTCTTGCTCACCTCATAGGGTCTCTCTAGGGATCAAACTAACCAACACACGAGAAAGACCTTTATATGCTGCAAAACACCTGCTGATCACGTGTGGGGGGAGGTGTACCTCAGTGAATACAGAAACCTGACCCTGGTCTTATTTGTGTACAATATCTTGGTTATAACAGTGCTCATAAGTAGCTAATACTTTTGTGGGTCAATTATAAGGATGCAAAAATATTTCCTTCTCCACTTCTCCCTACCACCAAAATAACATTCATTTTTCAGCAAAGCAAATTCTGCCTCCAATTCATGGTAAAGGATTTTATTATCTAATCCATATCTAGGGAAATGAGGCAAATGTAGCTTTAGCTCAGTGGTATGTTCCCCGCCGTCCCCCACCCCCCACACACACACACACTCACGCGTGTGCTCACATTACCTCAGGTATCCCAACCTGGCATGACCTTTAAATTCTGTCTTCCAAATGCTAATACTGGAAATGTGTGTCACCATGATTGCTTCCTGCATTGTTGGGACTTGAACTCAAGGCCTTGTGCATGCTAGGCAAGTGCTCTACAAACTAAGCTATAAACCTATTCAAAGCATAGCTGGAAAAGTGGGGCTCCTATGCTTCAGAACTATGAAGAGCTACCTACTTCAAAAGGCAGAAGGGTGGGACACAGTGTTCCTAATTCTGGTTCATCCTCAATTCAGCCTTCTGAGTCTATACTGAAACATGAGAAAGTCAAACGCATAAAGACAACATGGGGGCTGAGAGAGGAAGAGACATGATTTTCCTATGTCTGTCTGTTCTATTTTGATTTCTATTACTTTGATAATAACATTCTGACCAAAATCACCTTGATGGAAAAAAGGGCCTTATTGAACTTACAGTTCCAGGGTATATACCATCTATGGTAACAAAGGGTTAAGATAGAAAATTTGAAGAATTACATCCATAGTCAAGAGCAGAGAGAAAGAAATGCACCTATGCTCTCTCCTTGCTGGGCTTCTCATGCTCAGCCAGTTTTCTTCATGTATGCAACCCAGAAGCATCTGTCTAAGGAATGATTCCACTCACAGTGGGTTGGATCTTCTCAATCAACAAACAAGACAATCCCCCAAAAAACACGCCTACAGGCCAACCTAATCTATGACATTCATCAATACAGATTCTCTTCCCAGGTGATTCTAGGATTCTAAGTTCTACGAAGTTAACACTTTAAAACTAACAAGCCTTTGTGTAGAATATGGTCTTCCTGTATTTAGACACCTAGGGACAAGAAAATGAAGAAAGCACTGGTAGCGCAGAATAAAGCATCAACAGAAGGAGGTCCTGGTTCTCTGTGAGATCTGGGATGTCTGTCCCCAAATACCTTCACCTCATTCTAACTTTCAAGGTAAGAGTATTTGAAGAAGGGATCTTCAGGAAGTAGTTACGTCATATGGAAGTAGTGCTCCTACCCATTGAGATTCCAGGAAGCTTGCCTCCCCCCTCCTTTGTCCACCAAAGAGATGAGAACCATTCACAGGACCTTCCTCCTTTGATCCTGAACATCTCAGAATCCAGAATGTCTGGAAAGAGGATAAGAGGTACGTGGAGCGTAACCTCCCAGCTCTTGGTTTTTAAAAAGATTTTATTTTCTTTTTAATTATGTGTATCTGTGTGTGGGTATGTGAAGTGAGTTCACATGTCTACAGAGGCCAGAAGAGGACGCTAGCCCTTGTATCTGGAGTGAGAGTTGGTTGTGAATTATCATGCAGGGCTGGAAACCAAACTTGGTCCTCTGCAAGAACAAGTGCTTTGAACCATTGAGCCATCTCTCCCTCCCCAGTCTTTTGTTTTGTTTTGTTTTGTTTTGTTTTGTTTTGTTTTGTTTTAACAACCCAAGCTAAGACATGCTTCCCCGTGGCTCAATATTCTCCCACCCATTTTGTTTGAGAAGAAACATATTACCTAAGTACTGTCAAGGGAGAATGGTTGTGGTTCAAAAACCAGACCAGGCACGAGAAGTCACAAATAGAGAAGGAGCAGGACAAGCAGGAGCCACAGAGCTTTAAAGGGCATGTCACTCAAGATGAAAAAATGAGGAATTTCTTTAGAATGTGTGTGTGTGTGTGTGTGTGTGTGTGTGTGTGTGTGTGTTGGGGGAGGTCCTAAATCATGAGAGGGTATCACACTAGAAAGTATGAGGTTCTGGTAGTGAAACCTTATGAATATTCACAATGGATTGTCCCATAAGACTGGTCACTGAGGTTGTTTTAGTAATTTTCTCATTACTGGGACTAAATGTCTGACAAAAACCAACGTAAGTGAGGAAGGGTTTGTTCTTGCTCACAGATTAAGAAGGGATGCAGCCCATCTTGGCAGAAGACATATACGCTGGTTAGTTTTTACTGGCAGCTTGGCACAACCAAGGGTAACCTGGAAAGAGGAGGTCTCAACTAAGGGATGATCCAGATCTGATCGGCTTGTAGCTGTGTCTTTAGAGAACTGTCCAGGTTGGGGATTGATGTGAGAAGGCTCAGCCAACTGTGAGCAGTTGCCACCCCTAAGCAGGTGGTCTCGAATTCTAACCAAAAACTGACTGAGCGTGAGCCAGAGAAAGCAAGCCAGAGAGCTGCACCCCTCCATGATTTTTTTTGGCTTCAGTTCCTGCCCTGGCTTCTCTCGATGATGGGCTGGATCTGAGAAGGGAAAGCTGAAACAAACCCTTTCCTCCCCTAAGTTGATTTGGAGGTAGAGGAAGTCTGAAGTAGGGCAACCTTTGAGTGATGAGTGGATGGGGCAGCCTAGAGGAAGTCATCCAGGAGGAAGTCAGCCTGGAGGAAGTCAGCTGGGAAAAGTCAGCCAAAAGGAAGTCAGCCTGGTGGGTGTCAGCCAGGAAGAAGTCATCCAGGAGGAAGTCAGCCTGGAGGAAAGTCAGCTTGAAAGAAGTAAGTGGGCCTGGAGGAAGTAAGTCAGCCTAGAGGAAGTCAGCCAAGGAGGAAGGAAGTCAGCCTAGAGGAAGTCAGCCAAGGAGGAAGTAAGTCAGCCTAGAGGAAATCAGCCAAGGAGGAAGTAAGTCAGCCTAGAGGAAGTCAGCCAAGGAGGAAGTAAGTCAGCCTAGAGGAAGTCAGTCAAGGAGGAAGTAAGTCAGCCTAGAGGAAGTAAGTCGGCCTGGAGGAAGTAAGTCAGCTTGAAGGAAGTCAGCTAGGAGGAGTCTACTGGAAGATGAATTCAGACAAAAGAGAGGTGACTGGGAACAGATCTTTGGAGCCCTGAGGTTACAGGAGAGACTTGTCCTTCACTCCTGTAAGGCTGAGGGACGGCTCTGAGAGTGCCATGCTGTGGGTGACAGAAAGTCAGTGAAGAGGCGTTCAGGCTGGGTCAGCTGGTAGAAGCCTGATGACCTGAGTTTGAACCATGTAAAAAGAAGCCTGCATCTGTCTGTACTACCAGTGTCCCTGTGGTGAGATGGGAGGCTGAGAGAGGAGACTATACTGGAAGGTAGCCTGAGTATATACAACTCAGCAGAATCAGGAGAGAAGAGAATCAAAAAAATCAAAGTTAACCAAAAAGTTAACTTTGCCCTTCACACAAGGGCCTGCACGCTCGCTCGCTCTCTCTCTCTCTCTCTCTCTCTCTCTCTCTCTCTCTCTCTCTCTCTCACACACACACACACACACACACACACACACACACACGCACACTATAATAATAAATAAGAACATAAAAACAAACAAATGAATGAATTTTTAGAAGACAATCAGCAAAGCACAGGTCAGAAAGGTGAAGATTTTGCTATTTCAAAAATGAGAAGATAATGGTGGCTTAGATGGGAAGGCAACAGGAGGTGGGAGGCACACACCCAGTCTGCTCAGAGCGGGTTGGTACCAGCCAGTGCCTTTCCTAAGAAAAGATGGAAGAGAACAAGAGACATCAGAAAGACCTCAAGGTTTCTGTGCCATACTACAACCCATACTAACCACAAAGCCATACCAGTAACTGCAGCAGGAGAGACAGTGGGAGAGTGGGTTCTGTGTCAGATACCATAAGCAATCAGGGTGGTGGGAGAGAAGGGGCAGTGGACATAGGAGTAGGGAATTCACAGACCAGATCCAGGCGTTGAATCTGAGAATTAGCAGACTCCTTCCTCTGGCTGGATAGTCACAGGGGTTTCAGGTGGTCAGTCCCACGAACTCTGAATTATGGGAAAATCCATCATCCAAGAAACACCAGGCTGGTAATGAAAAAGCTCCCTGTAGTCTATAGGACAACACCTTGCCAAGAGTCCCTCAGCAACCCCAGGGGCCACTAAGGAAGCCTAACACTTATCTCCCACCGACTGCAAGCAACTGCAAGGCACAGGAAACTCCTCCTCCAGTCCACTCAGCCCCTGATGGCTCCGCGGCAGCTGTCTGGGAACCAGCTGAGCAGTGAATGAGATGGGTTTGCTTAAGGTTTGCTCGGGAAGCAGCAATCACAGTGATTGACTAATATTCTCCAGATCCACTCACCCCAGGGTCCTGAGGACCATGAACAGATTAAGAAACAAATCACCTACTGATATTTACAGAGCATCAGTATGCACGGGCTGCTGGTAGAGGGAGGGATGTCTTAGTTGAGCTTCTGAGAAGCCCAAGACAAAGATTTGTCAGCAAGTGTGCAGAACGTGGAGCTCAGAAAGAGGCAGCAAGGCGGGGGTTGGGGGGGGGAGCAGAACATGAGTGTGTTAATGATTTACCAACCAGAACTAGGTTTAGTTTCTCCAAAGACCTGTCTTAGAGGGTGTAAAAATACCCCTGTAAAGAACACACCCTTTACAGAGAAAACTAGACTCCTTATCCCCCAGTTATGGATGAGTAGTGAGGGTCTTCCTTTAGATCTCCAGCCTGTGAGCAGACCTCACTCCTGTGACCTCCATCAGAGAGCTGGGGCATTCACAGTAGGAAGCTATCAGCGAGTGCTGAGACCAGACTATCAAAGGATGCTGTTTTTAGTGAGCACAAGGCTTCCTGGACCACATGGACTCCCCGCGTGGGGCCTCCTGTGTTTGCTTTAGATGCTGAAGGAACTCTTCATAATAGCAAGTAAGACAACTGATTCCTAGAATTTCTGGAAACAGAGATGTTTAAATGCCAGGTAAAGATTTACTCCAACCGAGGGTGGCACCTGAGGTGTTCTCTGCTGGAAGACCCAGAGTTATGGCAACTTCCAATTAGTGTCAGGAGTTTGTGATGCTCTGGGGAGAAGCCATCATTACCCTGACATCCACCAAGACTCAATTCCTGGAATTTGGTGAGTGTTTGAGAAAGGGCAGAAACAGTGATGGAGGTTAGGTCCCGACTCAGAAGGGTCCTCACAGAGATTGACGCATAGAACTCCCTGTGCGCATGCGCACATGCTGATCCCCCTGCACACAATCTCCTAACAATCCGCTCTCACTAACAAGTCCCCTTTTAACTTCCTAAGGCTCCAACTTAAAGGGACTGTCTCAAAAGTTGTCATTCATCAGGCATGGACCAGACTACCCATACACTCGTTCCCAACCACACCCCTCCCAGCCACACTCCCTGCCTCCAGCCGTACCCCTCCCAACTTTGGTCTGGGAGAGCTCTGCCTTAGGTAAAAAGCTGGGATTTTCAAGTGACATCATTTGCCAGTACTGATTTGCATATGAAATTTCCTCCTGGAGAGCACGTGTGTTGAACACTTTGCCCCGAACTGTTGTTGGTGCTGCTATTTGGGATGACTCTGAACCATTGAGGAAGTTGGACCTAACAGGAGGAAGGAGGCCATCGAATTATCCTTTGAAAGTTATCCCTCCCTTCTTGTCTCTCTCTCTCTCTCTCTGCTTCCTGCCCACCTCCTCCAACACAGGTTCCTAGTACCACGATGTTCATGCAGTACATAGGTCCAAGCAACTCTGGAGAGGGCTCTCCACAACCAGGAACCAAAGTAGGTCTCCCCTTCCCTACAGTGTTTCTCACAGTAGCTAGAAGGGTAGCTAACAGTCAGGAAGCTGTGGTAGCTCTGGGATCCATGAGAGAAGCAGCCCGTCTTTCAAGAATCCCTGAATCTTACAAATAAATATCTGTTTTATAATAATGAGACACTGCTGAGATAGTTCCAGTGGCTTTGGGGCTGTCACTCATGGGTCAGAGAACTGGGGACTGGGTCTTTAGACCCCCTGCTGTCTCTTCAGTACAATGGTCCCCTCCCCTTCTGTTCAGCCTCCCTTCCCAGCTTAGACAGCCACAGCTCCTCGGTGGTCAGGACCAGCAGTCAGGACTGGCCACATTATTGAGTTTGCAATGATGGCTTTTGAGCATTTTGCTTTTTTGATTATGCTGAGGGGTCTCAATGGGTCAATTCTGTGATCTTGACTTGACCAAAGCACCCTCCAACAACAAGACACGTGGCCTAAGGATGGCTATTCAGCCTGTCCCAAGCAGATCTGAATGGGAGATGAAACAAAGGGATCAATGTCAGGCAAGCATTCTACGTTAATTATTGTTGAAGACTGGCAGGCTTGTAGGTTCCACCAAAAACTTAACCTGTGAGGTTCTGGGAAAAGGGGAAAGATGTGATGTGGTGTGTGTGTGTGTGTGTGTGTGTGTGTGTAGATAGGTAGATAGATAGATAGATAGATAGATAGATAGATAGATGAAACATAAATATACAAATAGATACATAGATAATAGATATATATATATACATAGATACATAGATACATAGATACATGCATAGATATATAGATAGATACATAGATGATACATACATACACACATACATACAGACATGATAGGTACATAGATACATACATAGATAGGTATTAATGTACAACTAGCATCTCACATCTAACTAGCTCTAGAGCTGAGGAACTAGCTCAGTTGATAATGTCTTTGCAAACCTGAAGACCTGAATGTGAGCTCAGCACTCATGTTTATGATGTCAGTTCTGGTGTGGCATGCACACTTACAAACCCAGTGCCAGGCAAGCAAAACCAGCCGGATCCCTGGTCTACCCAGCTCAGAGAGTAGGCTAGTGAGAGACCCTTTCTTAAAATAAAAACCAAGGAAAAAAACCCAACATGGTTAGTGCATGAAGAACAATAGCCTGGGTGGGTTGTTGCACATGCACACTTGCACACACAAGTGCACATACACTCACACACAAGCACATGGACATGCAAACAAGCTTGGGCCTGGAGAGATGGCCCACTGGTTAAGAGTGTGTGCAGCTCTCCCAGAGGACCTGAGTTAGGTCCTCAGCACCTATATCGGGTGTCTCACAGCTGCCTGTTACTCTGGCTCCACGGTGTCCCACACCCTCGTTTGCCTTCCATAAGCACACACATACATGCAGCATATTCTCTTTCTCTCTTTTCCTCTTTGTTTCTCTCTCTCCTCCTGCTCTCTTTATCTCTGTCTCTGTGTGTCTCTCTTACACATAAATATAAATAAATAATAAAAATTGAATATTGAAAACATGAAAATAAAATATTAAATTATCAAGTAAATATAAAGAGTGTGTGAACAGCTCAGAACAGAAGGTCTCAGTTCAAGGCTCATTCCATCTTTGAGAAGCCCAAGGCCTCTTGATTATCCCACCATGTTTCCTCTGTGACGATGACTGGTGCTCACTCTCTTGTGTAGCATCCACAAGATGCTCCCTTTCCACCCATGGGGGATGAGTAACATTGCTCTCATCCCTCATTTCACAGAGAGACAGACAGAGAGGGGTTCAGAGAGCAAACTTTTATTTATTAATTTATTTTGCTATGGTCACAAAACCAGGAATTGGGAACACCAGGCACCAAAGTCTAACCGTCAGCACCGCCCACTGAAGTGGAAGCTTCCGGTTTCTTTAGAAAGTCAGTTGTGTCAAAGGATGTTCTCCTGAAGCAGTGGAGGGTGTAAGGATGCATGATGTTAAGGACCTAACAGATGGTGGATGCTGCTGCTGGATGGTATAGGTATGCCTTGCCATTCCTCACTTGTCATTATTTGTTGTGACTTCATAGAAAGAAATGCACTAAAACCTTCTGATGGTGTTCTGGTGACCTTTCGGTACTTCTGTGGACTCGGGTCAATTGGCAGAGTGATGTCAGCTGATACAGACTCAAGTGGAGTTTTGCTAAGACAGACTCTCATGGTGAAGCAAGACCTGTGAGAGGATATGTCATGTATGGAGGGAGTATAAATAGGACTCAAGGGACAACGATGGTGGGCTTGCATAGCTAGAGTCACAAGGCGTCATAAACAGGACTCAATGGGCAATGGTGGTGGGCTTGCACAGCTAGAGTCACGAGGCGTCATTGGCTTACATCTCCATCTTCAGTGATCTTTGCTTTGTTGAGAGAGGTACAGTAGAGAATTTCTCCTGATATCTCCACTGGTCCTGGTTGCTCCTGCTGACCTGCGCTGATTTGGCGAAGGTCTGGTTGTTTCTGCTGGGTCCTGCCATCTGACTCGTGGTTGCTATCCTGGTACTACTGAACTGGACTGCTGGTATCCTGACAAAGCAGATTGAACTTGCTCCAAAGAACTATTGCTAAACAGGTCCACTTCCCCTCCCCCCCCCGTATCCTAATAATCCTTCTTCCCACCACCTGTGATGTGTGGTGGACTAGAAGGGAGGTTAAAGCACTTAAGAATCTTTATTAAAAGTAGAATTTGAAAAATCTGAGCCAACAACGCACCCTTCTGCTGACCTGCCATGTCCCTGCTACTGTGCCACCAGGCGCTGCACTGGCAGGCCAAGCTCCTGAAGGCTCCATTCTCTCCGTGTAGTAACAGGTTCTATGTGGGAACACCAGCCTCTGTTCAAAGTGTGGGAAACAGTATAATGTGTTAGGTGTCTGATGGAAGGGGAATGAGAAAGACCATGCAGAATGAAAGCCAGCAAAGGAGGCACAGTATAGGTATGTGGAGTTTTCACAGAAACCCTGCATCCGCTCTGTAGCAACATAAGGAAAAGGCCAGGAGAAATGTCTATTTGCTAGTGAGACATTAAAAAGCCCAAATTGGCCTAGGAGAAGTAGGAACTGAGTGGGCCAATGAGAGCAGGAGAGACTGCAGGATGATTAAAACCCAGAGTTATAAAAGGCACCGGGAACAGATGGTTTCACAGCTGAGCTCTGTGTAACCTTTAAAGAACAAATAACCCTGGTGTTGATTAAACTCTTCCAAATCACAGAGAGAGGCAGAACATGGCAGCTCACCTGAGGTGACCAGTGACGTCTCAGAACCAGAACCTGAAACAGGTCTCTTAGGGACACGGCAAATGTAGACCGATAGTTCTCATGAAGTCTTGTGTGCAAATTGGGCATTAAACACTATCAAATGGAATCTGGTAAAATGTCGGCATCAAGTGGGTTTATAACAGAAAAACAATGAATGCAATGCGTTGCACCAACACATTCAATGAAATTTAAAAAAAAAAATCTCCAACACAAAAAGAGAATAGTTTTATCCTTTTTTACAAAATTCAGAGTGTCCTCCACAGACAAGCTTCCACATAGGTTGTCCAATCTCAAGAGGTCAGCCCTGGACACATGTACATACGAACAACACCAAATGGACTCAGTAGATATTGTACGTGTGTGTGTGTGTGTGTGTGTGTGTGTGTGTGCTCTAGCATGTATGTAGGCATAGCATAATAATTATAGAAAGGGGTCTGGAGAGATGGCTCAGTGGGTAGGAGCACTGGCTGCCCTTA
The DNA here is from genome assembly GCF_978045245.1 of Mus caroli. Classification (NCBI taxonomy): domain Eukaryota; kingdom Metazoa; phylum Chordata; class Mammalia; order Rodentia; family Muridae; genus Mus; species Mus caroli. The sequence continues at coordinate 46,198,104 of NW_028227273.1, forward strand.
CAGTGGACCCCAGTTTAGCTGCCAGCACACACATGGCAGCTCACAACCATGGTGACTCTGATGCCCAGGATCTGTGCACCACCTCCTCTGGCCTCCTGAAGCGTCGATGCACACATGCAGGCTAAACACCTATGCACCTAAACACCTAAACACCTAAACACCTAAACACCTATGCACAGAAAGAAAGTAAGAATAAAGAAGTCTTTAAAACAATAACTCTTAGGGAAGCGAAGGTCATAAATTTGTGAGGAGAACATAGGAGGAGGTGGAAGGGGTGAATATGGGCATGAAGCAATAAAAGAAAAAAATGATTTTTAAGTACAGAGTGTGAAACCAGCTCCTAAACTCTAGGAACTACAGCCATGGCTGAACTAGGCAGGAATTGTCCTGCTTCCCCAAAGGTTAACACTCCCTCTTAGGGTCATTGTGACTCAAGAGACTGAGACCAATGGTCTGGTTCCATGGGTGAAAGTGCCTTCTACCAGCTCAGAGGTGATGGGGCACACCTTTAGTCCTAGCTTTTGGAAGGCAGAAGCAGGTGAGTTCAAGGCCAGCTTGATCTACAGAGCAAGTTCCAGAACAGTCAAGGCTACACAGAGAAATCCAGTCTCAAAAACAAACAAAAAAACCCAGAAAGCAACAAACAAACAACTAAAGGTGCCTTTGATCAAGCCTGAAGACTGGAGTTCAATTCCCAAGACACATACTGTGTACAAGAACAACTTTCAAAAATTGTTGTCTGACCTCCACATAGATAGAACTAAAATAGAATAGTATGTTTAAAAAAAAAAAAGACTCAGGAAGCTCACAAAACTTAGAAGGCTTGAAACTTGGGAAACTCACAAGCCCCCTCCCCAGATTATAAAAGTAGGAAGTAATTATTGGAGGAGAGAAGATTTTTCAGTGTAGCTGCCTACAAGTTGAATAAGGAACCATATATTGGATTGGATCTTTAGATAAGAAATCTAGCTACCTTTAAGTCACCCATCTTGTAACATTATCAAACTCATAGATTCACCAAGCTAGACTTAGATGGAATCATGCCTTTGGTCTAATGTGAGTGAATAGATGTTTATTCGTGTCTCCCCAGGGTGGGGAGGATTATACAACATGAAGGTTGGATTCTAATGAGAGAGGGAGGCCATAGACCAGTTGCAGGAGGGAAGTACCAGCCCTGTTATTTGCATAGGATAAGGGGAAGTGTAGAATCCAAAATAAGTTCAAGACCACCTAGCCCCTTCCCCTCTAAAGGGACTTTCAGAAACATAGTGGTCATAAGTCTACAGCTGCCAAAACAAAATGAACTGTTCTTAGAAAAATAACCATAACAAGATTAGCAGTTCTCAGAGAAATCCCCCTACCCCTCCTCACACTAAATTCTGAGAAAAAAACAAAACAAACAACAACAACAACAACAACAACAACAAAAAAAAAACCCCACAAACCGCCCTGACCTTGCTAGGATTCCCTGTGACGTTAATAACTGTGACATTAATAGCAGACCCATAAGTTCAAAATCTACTGCTGCTTTGCTGACCAAATCATAATAGCATACCATAAGGGAAGGCAAAGTGAGTCACTAGGCCAAAGGTAGTCACCCTATGTAACCAACCAATGCCTGAGAAGGTTACTTGCTACACCAATGAGAATAAGCCAGCTAGCCCTGTGGCCTAAATCTGCCTGTTACAAGGTATTAAAAGTGTGTTCTTTGTTTGTTCTGGGACTCTCTTCTGGCCTGCGTGCTGAAGGGGGGGGGGTCCCCAACGCATTGGATCAATAAAAATCCTCTTGCAGTTTGCAGCGATGGCAATCTCTGTGGTCTTTGTGAGTGAGGGTCTTTTGATGGACTCCAACAGAAGCAAGCAGAGCTGGGGTGGATGTCTTAGTTAGGGTTTTACTGCTGTGAACAGACACCATGACCAAGGCAACTCTTATAAGGACAACATTTAATTGGGGCTGGCTTACAGGTTCAGAGGTTCAGTCCATTATCATCAAGGCAGGAGCATGGCAGTGTCCAGGCAGATGTGTGGCTGGAGGAGCTGAGAGTTCTACTTCTTGTTCCAAAGGCAGCTAGGGGTAGACTGGCTTCCAGGCAGCTAGGATGAGGGTCTTAAAGTCCACCCCCACAGTGGCACACTTCCTCCAACATGGCCACACCTACTCCAACAAGGCCACACATCCTAATAATGCCACTCCCTGGGCCAAGCATATTCAAACCACCATAGATAGTGGAATTAGAATGTAGTTAGAATGTAGATGGAATGTTCAGGGAATGTGTCACTGGAGAAAAAAGTGAAGCAAGTGACAGGGATTGTCACACATGACAGCCTCCCCAAACCCCTTGTAGGACAGCAGGGTCAACACCCAGAGAGGTTGTCACTAGAAAAAACTGTTTCTCTGGCTCCAGACCCTTCCATGCCCCAGTTGCCTCTTCACCTTAAGCAGGCAGCATATGACAAGCCAGCTGGGTGATCTGACATCAGAATGACTAAACTCCTCTGTGAGGCGAAGACCCATCAGAACCTCCAATCCTACAACTGGCACTTGAGGGTGATACCCAAGGGAAGAATGTCTCTCTTCCAGGGCAATCCCCCACCTAAATGAATGCAGAGAGCTGAACTGGCTACTGCAACAATGGTTGCATTGGTTGCATCCTTTGTTTCTGTAACAAAATACTGACAAGAAGAAAAGTATGATAGTAGAGGTTAGGTTCAGCTCAGGGTTAAAGGGGATACAGTCAGCCACAGAAGGGAAGGCTCGCCAGCAGGAGTACCAGGCATAGCTCATCTGCAACCAAGAAGGAGAGAAAATGGATGCTGGTACTCAACTCACCATCTCATCTTCATTGATCCAGGACCCTGGTCCATGGAATAGTGACGCCTATACTTATGATGGGGCTGTGTATACCCCAGCCCGATTTCTTTTAATTTTTTGCTTTTCTTTCAGTGACTTGACTGTTTAAGTCATGCATTCTTCTGTAAGAAGCCCCAGTATGTTCACTGCCTCTCCAGGAGGCAGGTAAAACATGGGATGCTGGCTAGGATGAATAGATGTTTGTTCAGGTCTCCCTAAGAAAAATAGTGGAACACCACTACAGCACATCCTAGAGGAGATCTGTCGTCTTCAGCTGGTTGCAACATTAATAGTAAGACCATGATGCCCACCCAGGGTCTGTCTCCTTGCCCCATAGGCTGAGGACAGCCTTCAAAAAGAATTCTAGGCTCCGGGATACAGCAATAGCTAGCTGAAAAAAAGAACTGCAAGCAGTTCTTCAAGCTTTCTGAGCCTGGGGATTTGCTCTATAAAAATGAAATGTTAACATCCCACCAAGGTCGTTAAGAGGATAGGACAGAGATAATAGTCCAGGCAGGACCACCTGTCAGAGCCGCTTCTCACAGTTGAGCCCCAGATCAGCTGAAGGTCCTTGAAGACTGGCCTTTAATGATTCTCCACCCAATCCCATCCACACTGAACACCTCCCCTCCGCCTCAGTCAGCACATTTCAATCCCTGTGCACGCGTTAATAAAACCCAATGTCCAAAGATCACTAGAAACACCCTCCTAGTCAAAGTGAGCTTTGGCGGACTGTGGACCCTGGGTGAAGTGCTTGCTGTGTAGGTGTAAGGACAAGTTCAGCTCCCTAGCACCTTCGTCAATGCAGGGTGGGTCTGGAGCCACACCTATCATCCCAGAGCTTGAGCTGAAGAAACTGGGAATCCCTGAAAGCAAGCTGCCTAGCCTAATTGTGAACTCAGTAAAAGATCCTGCTTCAGTATAATAAGGTAGACAATGACCAAAGAAGGCACCTCATGTCAGCTTTGGAACTTTTGGCTTACACACACATGAACCAACACATATGTGGGCATGCAAACACATGTGCATATACATCACATACCTGTGCAAAAACATTAAGTTCGGTTTGGAGACTTGCTAAACAGGCAGAGTATGGGTCACAGGAGACCATCTGCAGGTGGGGCTGGGGGTGTGTTTCATGGGGCTTAGGTTCTTGCAGAATGGCCAGGGGTGGCTTAGAGACTGGACTGTTCTCCACTGTGGAGAAGTGGGGATACTTTCCCAGGCAGATGGTTATCTTTACCAGGGAGGCAGGAGGAATGAAGCAGGACCCAAATCATCATTGTTAAGGACACAAACATCTCCTGTGCTAGCTGGAGCAAAGGGGCATCATCCATTGTGTGGCTCACACACACCCTGAATCTCATGTGCCATCATGGACCCCCAAGAACACTTGTCTAATGTTGGTATCATATGAAATTGTTCACGTTCTACAGGAACCACTGGGGCAGGAGTAGGAAGCAGGCCAGCTGCCTAGATCATCCTGTTGTTAATTTGGTTTTGTTTCATTTTTTTCTCAACATGTCATAGTAGCACGAACAGCTGGAGCATGTAACAGTGGGCACCAAATAGCTGAAACATGTAACAGTAGTACCAACAGCTGGAGCATGTAACAATAGTATCAACAGTAGAACATGAAACAGTAGCACCAACACTAGAACATGCAACAGTGGGCACCAACAGCTGGAAACCACAGTCACTGTAATATGATATCTAGTCTCTTTATGGTTATATTGTTGTTGTTGTTGTTGTTATTGGGTCCAGGTGGCTCAGTGACTGTTCCCTCAGGCCACCAGCCATGATACCTGACTCACGTAAAGATGGCTTCATTTTATCCATTCAAGGGACCTAGCCTGAGAGAAACTAAGGGGAAAAGTTTGACCACATAAACTGGAGAAGTGAATCTGCCACCAGGGGCCACGTGACCTGAGGCAGGCTGCTGCTCCTCCTCCTCATGTCTTGACTTTCACACCGAAGAAACAGTCAGCAGCGATCACGTGGTTTACAAAGTAACAAAGCGTTAGTTACGTCACTGTCTTTGTCAGGCAGCTTTGACTGATTCCCTGACCTACAGTGTATTCTGCCTGTGAGTCAGAACAGCTCCTCCCTCTCCCTTTTCTGAGCCTCGGTTTCCTCATCTGCAGAATGGGTCTGATGTGGGAACCAGCAAAGCTCCTGTGTGTGTGTGTCAGCACAAGGCAGAAAAGTCTGCAAAGAGTGCGATGACTAATTTTCATTGCCACAAATTCACCATGGAAACATATCCCTAGGTGTGTTTACAAGGGCATTTCCAAAAAGATTCAGCTGAGGGGAGAAAAGGCCCACCCCGAATGTGAGCGGAAGTAGGATGTGGACATGCTGTGGCAGCCGCCTTCTGCACCCCTGTGGCCTCACCACATGCTCTGTGATGAACCGTAAGCCCAGATCGGCCCTTTCTCTCCTGAGTTGCTTCAGTCGGACATATTTTTCCCCCAGTGAGAAGAAAAGCAGCTGACACAAAGAGACAGTCGCTCAAGCTGCGAAGGAGGGTGTGAAAACGTTGACCGTTGCTCTCACGTCTCTGGCGACAGGGACTGCACAAGAGCGGATGCCACGTGTGTGCAGTTCTGGTTCTCACTCAGTCTGAAGCAGAGGACACGCGGCGAAAAGGCTGTGATGCTCCCAGGTATGGCTGATGAGGGTTGGGACAGGAGAGTCGGCCCTCGTGGTGCAAGCTGGTCCACCTATAGAGAACGTGGGGCCCAGTTCCTGTCCAATCCCATACTCCGGCCCCTCCCCTCTCCTCCGCCAATCGCTGGGTACCCTGATGCTCATTTATGTTCACTGGCTTGTGGAACAGCCCGCTGTGTTTGTGAGTTTGCGGAGTTTGTAAGTACCCATAGCTGTGCAGAACTCTCTCTCTCTCTCCAGCACAGACATTTGTCAAAAATGACGCTCCAGTCATCCATGCCACCGGAGACAGTGACAGATGTGCTCTCTGGCTCTGCTGTCCAGGCTGCTGAGGATAGATGAGGCCGCTGGCACCCGCTGAGCTAGTTTGTGCAGGCAAAGGAAGCGGAGACCAGGCTAGAGACAAATTACAGTCAGGTCACTCGCCGTGGCCTCCTCAGGGCTAGGCCTGCTCCACACCGGCCCCACCCAGTACCCGAAACTGGTCCAGACCGGTCGTGCCCTTTGGGTGTGTGTTTGGGATGTGAGTGCAACCACTGACATGATGCCTTTAGGTTGTTATCAGTAACAATATATAACGTTTGAGCCTTTAGTCCCTAGTGACCTGCGATGGGGTCTCTGAAGCTGAGATCAGAAACAGTTCCTGCACCATCACACGAGTGCTACAAGCAGACACCAGCTCCAGGACAGGGAAGACGATAAGGCTGTCCCTGATATGGCAGTATCCCAGCCCCTAACAGCTGTGCTCCCTTCCTTCTTCCTCCAAAGCAACACTGCATGGCTTTCCCACACTGTCTGAACCCAGTCAGCCCAGCCCAGAGGTCATTAACCTGTCCTCTCTGTGTCCCGGAAGCCGGCTCCTAGTCCTCCGAGATCATGTAGCTATGTTTATAACTAGTAAAGGAAACGGACCTCATAAAACCAAGATGTCACACAGGCTCTCTGTGAGTGCCCCGACACGACACGAACTGCCTGCTTCCCCTCCCCACCCAAAAGAGGATGTGAGGGGAGGTGTTTGTCTGAGGTCTTGCAGAAGTCCCTCCTCCCTTTCTTTAAGTCTTTATTTTCTCATCCATAAAATGGGACAGCAATTGGGCCCACAGACACAAACGCCTGCCCCACTGAGATGGCTCAGTCAGTCAGTAAAGCCTTTGCTGGGCAAGCATAAAGGACCTCGGTTTGAATCCTAGCACCCACATAAAAAAAAAAAAAAGAATGTTCCCCACCTGTGTAATACCTAGTGCTGGTGTGGAAGTAGGGCTAGGAAGACCCCTGGGAGCTATTAGTCAATTCGTTTACAGAAACAGATGGTTTCTGGGTTCAGTGAGAAGCATGTGTTAAAAGGGGGGGGGCAGTGGTCTGGCTAGACAGCCCAGAGGTAAAAACACATATTTACCACTCTTTCAGAGGACCTGGATTTGGTTCCCAGGTTGAGTAACTACAGCTCTGGGCAGTGGTTCTCAACCTTCTTAATGCTTCAAACACTTTAATACAGTTTCTCCTGTTGGGGTGACCCTCCCCCCAACCATAAAATTATTTCCATTGCTACTTCGTAACTGTAATTTTGTCACCTTTATGAATCATAATGCAAATATCTGTGTTTTCTTACGGTCTTTGGAGATCAAGACCCACAGAGAACTACTGCTCTAGGGGATGTGATGCCCTCTTCTGGCCTTCAGAGATACCTGCACACACATACCCACACAGAAACATAGGTACACATAATTAAATCTTAAATAATAATAATAATAATAATAATAGAGAAAGAATTGAGAAAGGCACCCGGTGTCAAGCTCTGATCTCTACATGTGCACATACAATGTGAACATTTACATATGCATGAGCACACACACACACACACACACACTCCAGCATCTGGCAGAGCCGGTGCCTGATTGAAGACACACACTGTAGGTAGGGGTATTGATGAGAGCAGCTACAGTGTCTCAAATGGGAAAACGGGAGAGGGCAGGTCCCGCCGCATAGAGACTTCCTTCCAGCCCAAGCCTTCTGCGTCTCAATGGTCCCACACCCTCTTCTCTGCCCACTCCCGATTCCTTGCGCCTCCCTTCCCTTTAGTGAGCCTGGCAACTGTTTCACTCATGAGTGGGTGGAGCAGAGGGAGCTGCAGAACAGCAGGCATTGCTGCTCTTAATCACCGCAGCCAAGTGTTCTGCAGCAGAGAGGCTGGGCTCTTGGGACCTGGCCCTTGCTATCACACCTCACACCTGCCTGACCCACCTCACAGGCCTTCCCAAGAGCTCAGCTGTGGAGAGAGCAGCCTCAGGTTTACAAAGACCGGCCATTCCAGCCTCCTGAAGTCACGCTGGGACACCCACGCTGGGAAAGAATCGCTCTTGCTGTTCGGGCTCTGTAAACACTTGAAAAGTCATTTTCTTTTTCGATCTGTGGGCAGGATGCCACCAAGCTCAGAAGCATCGTTAAAAAGAGACCTTGACAGATTTTTTTTTTCCAGCTTTTTCAGGGGCTGGAGTGGAGTTGGGTGTTGGCTTTTGGTTTTCTGTTTTCTCTCTCTCTCTCTCTCTCTCTCTCTCTCTCTCTCTCTCTCTCTCTCTCTCTCTCTCAGACACACACACACACACACACACACACACACACACTTTTTGGATAAACACATAGATCAGCATCATCTATATTCATCAGACAGTGTGCCGTGTTCAGTACAAAATTACCCCTGTTTTGCATGATTCTCCCCTTGTGATTAATATAAATGACTTAAGTTAATTATGTTTCTGCTCATGGAAAAATGTATTTGTCAAAGAGCGAAAGCATCACTAAGGAATGCGCGCTGTCATTCCAAGGAGGGCTGGGTTGCAAATGAGCAACCGGGAGCCTGGGAAGGGAGTCGCCTGTCTGGGGGTGTCACCCTGATGGAGTAGGCATGCTTCATATTTACTAACAGTGACAAAAGCATTCTTCTTAGTTAAACACTCGTGTTCCCTGATGAGGTAGATTGATGTCATTATTATTAACCATAATGATACCTCAGACATCCAGAGAACGGTTTTTTGTCGAGATCCCAAGCTGATCTACGCGGATCCAACTTCCTCCGGGCCTCTCACAGGACATGGATGTTGTGTGCCACAGTAACCAGACCCCCAACTGCCCTGGGAATGAACAGTTTGCAGAAGCAGAAAAGCCAATGCAGGACGTTGGAATACGAGAGGAGAGACGGGAGCAAAGGCAAACCATGGAGAACTCACGGGATCCCAGAGTTAAGAAGGAAGCTGAGACACTAGACCACCCGACTGCATCCCTGGACCAATGTGAAGACTTAGGCCCAGAGAGGGCAAAGATCTTGCCTGGCAGCACACAGCATCTGTGATGGCTTATATGGACTGTCAGCCTGACAGGACATAGAGTTGCCGAGGGATGTACCTGGTTAGGTTAACTGGGGAGGGAAGGCTCACCTTCCCTGTGGTCGGCACCATCCGCTGGACAGGGTCTAGACTTTAGAAAAGGGAGGACGGAGCCGTGGGGTTCATCACTCTACTTCCTGCCTGGTGCAGTGTGGCCAGCTGCCTCGCACTTGCACCCCTGCCACCGTGTCTTCACCGACATATGAAGTGAGAGTTGAAGGAAGTCCTTCCTTCCTACATTGTCTTTGTCACAGCAGCAGGACAGTAACTAAGGCCACCTGAGTGGCAGAGCTGGGTGGAAGGTCTCAAGGCTTTGGAATTCACACCCCTTCTTTCTTTCTCTCTCTCTCTCTCTCTCTCTCTCTCTCTCTCTCTCTCTCTCTCTCTCCCTTTCTTTCTTTTCTTTCTTTCTTTCTTCCTTTCTTCCTTTCTTTCTTTCTTTCTTTCTTTCTTTCTTTCTTTCTTATAGTCTCTGTTTCTTCTTTATCACCGAGGAGCTAAAGCTTCCTTCCCCTTAGGCAGGTGGCCTGTGGCCCTAACACGGGTGGGTGGTCCCTCAGAACAATGGAGACATCTCTAGGTCACTGACTTTCTCCAGAGTGTGTGAAGTGACCACTCTGTCCCTCTCACTGTGGGGTTTCCCATAAGTCAATACTGGAGACGAGACTGGAGTGTTGGTGGTCCCTGTTCAAGGGGATCCCAGAACAGACCATGGGGGGAGGGGCAAGTGATTCAAGGAGGTAGGACAGTGGGTGGGAGGGGTATTGATGAGAGCAGCTACTCTACAAGCCTGGGCTCACTCCTGCAGAGACCACACCTCTGCTGCCTTGGGGTGAGTTGAAATGCTCATTCAATGGCTCCTACCCCTGCCCCCGTCAGTTTCCATCCCTTCTGCTAACCCCGAACCCAATCAGAATAAACTCCTGATGAGCCAGAATTATCTAGGAGCCACAAATCTGAGCACATTGCTGTGATGTGCCAAGGAGCTCAGGCATCATGTAAGCATCAGCACCAGGCTCACATGAACTTGAACACTGACCAGAAGAATATAAGAGTGGGGGCAGCCAAAATGTCTGTGACACCACCCTGATCCATGAGCACTACCACCCTGCTGTGATGGTCAGAATCCATTGACCTGGCTTTCCTTTCCCATGGCCACTTTATTTTATTTATCTGCTTAAATAGCAGGTCTAGCTCTCTAAATATACTGTAAGCTATTTAAGGACAAAATTCAAACCACCATCATTAAGTCAGTCAATTATTTAATGAGCACCTGCTATATATATGCAGGTCCCTCTTATGTTAGAGATAGAGAGATGTCTTCAAGAGTGTTACAGCTTAGTGGCGGAGACAGGGATAAAGATCACAACTTAGAGCAGCACTTAGAGGCTCCAAGATAAAAAAAAAAAAAATGTAAGGCAGCAGAAACAATATAGTAGAAACTGGTTCTTCTGAGAACTTCGAGCAAAATTCTAGATAAAAGGAGCCACGGCTGGGAACACTTAACTGTTCCAATACCTATCCTCTTAGAAAGCAAATTATGACAGTGTCGTGGAATAAATGCTTATATACAGCCAACAAGAACATCAACGCCCAGGCTCCAGAGAATGAGGGAGCTTGGTGATGCTCAGCAGAGAGAAGGGGAATGGTGGAAGAGGAGAGACGGCCACATTAGGATACTAAGGAAGGGAGACCTGGATGTATAAGTTCATGTGTGTACATGTATGTGTACATGTGTAGATAGATAAAAAGATGGAAGGATAGACTAAATAGATGGATGGAAGGAAGGATGGATGGATAGATAGACAGATGATTGTAATACATGGATGATATGACATATGAATGGATGGAGGGATGAATGGATACATACATACATATTTACATTCATACATAGATACATATATAGATACATAGAAACATAGGTACATAGGTAGATAGATAGATGACTATAATATATAGATGGATATGACATATGGATGGATGGATGGATGGATGGATACATTGATAAATACATAGATACATAGAAAGATACATAAATAGATGCATAGAAACATAGGTACATAAATTCATAGACAGACAAATAGAGATGATATGACACATGGATGGATAGATGGATGGATGGATGGATATATACATACATTCATGCATATATAGATATATAGACACATAGATAAATTGATACATAGATACATAAAAACATAGAAACATAAAAAACATGGGTACATATGGTACATGGGTACATAGATACATAGATAGATACACAGACAGATAATTATATGGGTGGATATGACCCACAGATGGATGGACCGATGGATGGATGGATGGATGGATATAACACATGGGTGGAGGATAGACTGGATGCTTATAATATATCATGGACGGGTAAGATTACACACTGATGGACAAAGATTAGAAAATTAAGCTTCTGTAAGAAGAGAGACCACAGAATTATTCATATTCAAAGCCAAGCTTTGAAGAAAAGGCAAATAGTGGACCAAAATTACCCAGTGAGTAACCGTTGGGGAAGGAAGCTTCTGAAATGCGGATGACCATCTCCGGGCTCAGGGGATCCTAGAAGGCAGAGCATCCCAAACCCTCCTCAGTTTTCCCTTCATGGTGAGAATCCAATAACATTTAAACCATTAAATCCAAGAAACATACAATGGTTTCACAGGAGCATTAATTAAACTTTGGAGGCTGGAAGCTATTGAATCATCTCCTCCTTTCGGTATTAGCGTGTTTACTCATCAGGACTCCATTTTTAATACCAGTCTAATTAAAGCATGTCACCACAGTCCGTCAGTGACGACTACAGAGGAGGAGACGCACGGGGGCAGGAGGATTATTCAGTCAGCAGCTCTTCGCTGAGTGTGTTCTGTGTGCCAGGCGAGTCACGGGGTCTACGAGAGAAGAGTACAGGGGTGCCATGCGAGTCACGGGGTCTACGAGAGAAGAGTGCAGAAGAAGGGCCTCAGAGAGCAAGCGCAGCTTCCATGGTCCACCTCCACTACCGATCTGAATGGATTTAGAGCATCTATGTGTGTCTGTGTCATTGTTTCCAGAAATATTTGACTAAAAGGGAAAAAAAAAAAAAAAACTGTGAGTGGCACTGCGTTATAGGCTGGATCCCAACTGCAGAAAGGGGAGAATAAGTTGAGGGCCATCATCCCCCAAAGCACCCCACACCCCACACCCAACCTCACCCTACCTCCAGCCCTGCTTTCCTGAAAAACTTCCTGATGGTGGGCGCAATGGCATGTCTTCCTGACGCCAAGCCTTCCCATCATAAAAGACTAGACCCTCAAAGACGCACTCGTCCCTCCCTGAGTTGCTCCTGTCAGTTACACACTGCGTTCTCATGGCAGTGAGAAAAAGAACAAACATAACCATGAACTCACACTACCAGCCCAGCGACAGCCCCACGCTTCATTGACCAACGGGATTCCTAGGAACTTTCCCAACTCTGTTTAACCAGGCTCATCCTAAGGAAATTGCCAGGAAATGTGTTTAAAATCTGTAATCAAAATACACAAAGCGGGGACTGCAGAGATGGTTCAGGTGGCTAAGCCGGACTCAGCCGCATACTTCAGTAATCCCCAGCGCTTCCTGTAGCAAAATGGGAGGTGGGGGCAAGACACCCCCCCCCAAATCTCACAGGCTGGCTACCTGGAAGAAGCAGCTACAAACAATAAAAACACGTGTCTCAAACAAGATAGAAAGTGGGGCTGGAGAGGTGACTCTGGTGTTGAGAGCCCTCGCACTCTTGCATATGATTTGGGACTTGATAGCTCATGACCAAGTGTAACTCCAGTTCTGCAGGATCTGGCACCCTCTTCTGGCCTCTTCAGGTACTGCATGCATATGGTGACCAAACATACACTCAGGCACACATGTACATACACACACACACACACACACACACACACTTTTTTTTTTACAATAAAACAAGATTGGAGATGAGGAATTGACATCTGAGGCTGTCCTCTGACCTCCACACATGCACCTGCACTCACTCACACACACAGAGACATCCATGCACGCACATGAGCACACACACATCTGAGCCAACTCAACCTTAAAAAGAGAGGTCATTTCTATTCAGGAACTTTCTCGATTCCAGCTGCACCCCTCTCTTCTCTGTGAGCCTCTAAGCCTCCAGACCATAAGAATAGGCTTGCCTGGTGTGGGAAACACCAGTGTCCCTCTATGAAGATTTGCCTGAGCAAGATTCCATTGTGTGTGTGGCATTGCTTCCTGAATGTCAGTAGGACTTGCTTGTATGTACAAAGATTTGGGATGCCTAGTGACAATATAGGAGCTCCATAATGAGGAGGGGAAGAAAATCAAACCAGAATTTAGAAGAAGGTGGACCATGCTCACAGCATGGTGGAAGGAAGACATTTAAACTGGACCCCCAAAAATTCACTAACATTTTCCAGCCAATAGGAAAGAAGGGAGAGCGAACCCTTCAAGGAGAGGCCTCCCTGTCAGGATGGCACTTTCAAAAGGTGCAATGCAGCCGCCATATTGAGGCCATGATGCACTCTGAGCTCAGGCAAGAGAGAAGGATGGAAGAAAGCAGGATTCTTGGTGAGCTACTGCTTGTAACGTCTCCCCAGTCTCAGGAAAGAGCTGAACGCTCGGGCTCTGTTGTGATTTTTTCCCCTTTCTCTAGCTTACACACACACACACACACACACACACACACACACACACACACCTGCCCCTCCCTCCTTCCCTGAGTTCTGTCTTTAGCTCACAAGCCTTTCCACCTACATGGCTTCCCCACATAGTAGGTGCTCAACTCATAATGTGTTGACTTAAGGAATGAAAAGGGCTACAGAGAGACTCCTTAATGCCTGTAAAGGCAATAGCACCTCTGTAAATGGATTTTACTAAACTGTATTAGTTATTAATATGGCCTCACCAGCTCTCCCTCCCCTCACCCCAATTATCAAGGCAGAGTCCTATGGATTTATTTAATCAGCTTAATACAATTACTGGGGGATTACCCCTAATCTATTTTCCTATATGCTAGGCTGCATCCTTCCCAGCTGTGCTTGCTGTTTGAGTCTTGCCAGGGTTATTTCTGTGCCATCAGTCTGTCCCCAGGGGACATTCCACTCGGCCACAAGCTCCTGGTCCATCTCACCTAAGGGAGACCTCCTGTTCTCTCTGTCTCCTCCCTCCTTCTCCTCTCCCCTTTTCTTTCCCTCCTGGTCCCTACCTCCGACCTCCAGCCTGGGAACTGAAACTCTACCTACCTCTATTCTCCCCAGTGATTGGCCCTTGCCACTTTTACTTAACTAATAGCTTTAAATTGGGGAGCAAAGTTTACATAGCATCACTTGGTATATGGGAGGATCTGCTCAAGCAGGCCTTGGAGGCCGGTATTTAGCATTTAATACATAACAGCACTGGATCAACCCCCAACACACCTTGGTAGCTGGGAGTAAAGTGCTCCCTCTGCAAGTTTAAGGACCTAAGTTCTATCCCAGGCACCCATGTGTATGGTGCAAGCAAACAGAATGGTGTATACCATAAGCGCAGTGTTGGGTAGGGTAGAGAGAGGCAGATTTCTGAGGCTTGCTGGCCAGGCAGCCTAGCCAAGGCAACAAGCTTCAAGTTCAATGAAAGATTCTGTCTCGAAGCATAACATGGAGATCAATAGAAGAAATACCCATCTTGACTTCTAGCCTACACGAGGGCATGTGCCGAGGAGTTCACACACACACACACACACACACACACACACACACACACACACACACCACTCGCAAAGAGAAACAAAACAAATTTTAAGCCTTGGCACTTCGGTTGACTTTACAAACAATTTTTTTTCATTAAGCCAAATAACTCTACCAGTGGCCTAAAAACAAACATTTAAAACAGGCACAGGCAAAAATTAAAACTCTTTGCTCCGAGAGGAGAGAAAATGTGTTTAACTGGAAAGCACCTGCAGGAGCCATTAACATTTCCAAATTAAGGGCACTCTCTGCGTTTTCACTGCATTAACAACCTAGCGCAGCCATTTAGACATCAGAAGTGCACCTCGAGCTTTTCAGAATGTGTTTGTTTTAAGTAAATGAGACATGTGCGCGTGCACTCACACACACACACACACACACAACCACGCACACAGTCACATTCGCAGTCACACGTGCATGCATGTACACAGACAGTGCTGGGCTCCCTCACAATTATCTGTCCCTGGTAGTGACTCATTTGCCACCATGAATCTTTCCCTGGGGCAGCAAGTCTGCAAACAGAGCAAGGAGTGTGTCTTCCATCTCTCCATTACCACACTGGTTCTGGTTTTCTCTCTCTCTCTCTTTCTCTCTCTCTCTCTCTCTCTCTCTCTCTCTCTCTCTCTCTCTCTCTCTCTGTGTGTGTGTGTACATGCTCACAAGTGTGTGCATGTGTCTGTCTGTCTGTCTGTCTGTCTGTCTGTCTACCAAGAAAAATCTCTGTCTTAGCCTCCTTATTTTCTTTCTTTTTTGGGCTTGATTTTTCCAAACAGGATCTCAAGCAGCCCAGGCTAGCCTCAAACTCACCATGTAGCCAAAGATGGTCTGGACATCCTGACCCTCCCACCTCCACCTCTTGAGTGTACCATCAATGGATCTACCTGCTTTTGGTTTTTAAAACAAAACCTTACCATGTAGCCTGGGCTAGCCCAGAGAGTGGCACTATTAGAAGGTATGGCCCTGTTGCAGTAGGTGTGTCACTGTGAGTGTGGGCTTTAAGACCCTCATCCTCATCTTCAGATAAAGATGTAGAACTCTCAGCTCCTCCTGCCCCATGTCTGCCTGGATGCTGCCATGCTCCCACCTTGATGATAATGGCCTGAATCTCTGAACCTGTAAGCCAGCCCCAATTAAATGTTGTCCTTTATAAGACTTGCCTTGGTCATGGTGTCTGTTCACAGCAGTAAAACCCTAACTAAGACACTCACAATGTCACTCTGTGCAATGGAGACTAGCCTTAAGCATCTTGCTCCTCCCTTCCCCTCCAGTAGAGACCTGTACCACCAGCTTCTAATCCTTCTAGAACTTTCTGAGGAGCCTGGTCCAGACTCAGCCACATCATCATAGTATCTTTCCTGTGGTAGGCACATGAACACTTCTGAACAGGTGTGTTCTAAATTAAGCCTCTTTCCCACATGACCTCCTGAAATTCCTACAGTCCCCCTCCCCGACCCCTGTTGTACCGCCACCCCTGTTACCTAGAGGAGAAAATGTGGCTTAGGGGAAAATCTTTTGTCAGAGGAGCAAATACTCCTTGCAGAGGGCAGAGCCAAGACCACAGACAGGTCTGTCAGGCATGAGAACCCCATGGACTAGCCCTCCCACCTCCTGAACCCACCAGTCAAGGGGCTGTGTTAAAGCAAAAGGTGCCTGTGGTTCACCACTGCCAGGGTTTGAACATCAGCATTGCCATTCTGAAGGTGATCTGTGGTTTTGGGGCAAGTGCGGCAGTTTCTCCAAATGCTGATTCCCTCACAGGTCCTTCAGCCTCCACAACAGAAACTGCCTTCACCTTGTGTAATGTGGCTCTTTCATCTGTCTGAAGGAAAGCAAGTGGGCGAACACAGGGCGGGGGCGGGGGCCTCTCTCAGTGGCCGCTCTCGGACTCCTCCCTCCCGCTGCCTCATCTACTCACCGCCTCCCCATCCTCCTGTGGATTCAAACACTGAAGGTTGCAGGCTGAACGAGGGCACACAGGCTTTCTGTTTGACTCATAGAGCAGAGCCATGGATGCATCTTTCTTATTTGCTGTGTAAATATTAAGAGGCCTTGTCTGAGAGTCCAGGCTTTTACCGTCTATTTAAAAAAAAACGGGAGCCCCTGCTTTGTGTCAAAGATCTGACATCAGCTAGGATTGGTTGCTCAAGGTTGTGAAGTCTCTCAGCTGCTGCTACTGCTGTTCTCAGCCAGGCTGGCAGACAGAGATCACTTCTCCAGGTGCCAGTTGCCCTGTTTTCCCAACACCGTGGCGGACACATTTTTTCACAAGGGTGTCTGGTCAGGACTGAGAGAGCCTTGGCTACCAGGGGTGAGTGATGGAGGATGGGTGTCCAGTCTCAGTGTGAGGGAGAGAGGACAATAGGGATGCCACATATTAAGTGTTTGTATTCCAAAACAAATTTTGTCAAGTGCACCTCAGCTCCTCCTGCTATGCTGCCTTGGTGGCCCTTGGAGGAGGACAGCTTACTGGCTTGTTCCCCCTGGCTTGCTCAGCCTCAGCCTACTTTTTTTTTTACTTCTCTTTTTTTTATTAGATATTTTCTTCATTTACATTTCAAATGCTATCCCCTTTCCTGGTTTGCTCTCCAAAGCTCCCCTATACCCTCTCCCTGCCCTGCTCCCCAAACCACCCACTCCTGCTTCCTGGCTCTGACATTCCCCTGTACTGGAGCATATAATCTTTACAAGACCAAGGGACTCTCCCCCAATTGATGGCCGACTAGGCCATCCTCTGCTACATATGCAACTAGAGACACAAGCTCTGGAGGGTACTGGTTAGTTCATATTGTTGTGCCACCTATAGGGTTGCAGACCCCTTCAGCTCCTTGGATACTTTCTCTAGCTCCTCCATTGGGGGCCCTGTGTTCCATCCAATAGATGACAGTGAGCATCCACTTCTGTATTTGCCAGGCACTGGCATAGCCTCACAAGAGATAGCTATATCAGGGTCCTGTCAGCAAAATCTTGCTGGCATGTGCAATACTGTCTGGGTTTGGTGGTTGTTTATGGGATGGATCCCCAGGTGGGGCAGTTTCTGGATGGTCCTTCCTTCTGTCTCAGCTCTGAACTTTGTCTCTGTAACTCCTTACATGGGTATTTTGTTCCCCATTCTAAGAAGGCACGAAGTATCCACACTTTGGTCTTCCTTCTTCTTGAGGTTCATGTGTTTTGCAAATTGTATCTTACGTATTCTAACTTTCTGGGCTAATATCTACTTATCAGTGTGTGTGTATCATGTGTGTTCTTTTGTGATTGGGTTACCTCACTCAGATGATATCCTCCAGATACATCCATTTGCCTAAGAATTCTATAAATTCGTTGTTTTTCATAGCTGAGTAGTACTCTATTGTGTAAATGTACCACATTTTCGGTATCCATTCCTCTGTTGAAGGACATCTGGGTTCTTTCCAGCTTCTAGCTATTATAAATAGGGCTGCTATGAACATAGTGGAGCATGTGTCCTTTTTACCGGTTGGAACTTCTTCTGGATATATGCCCAGGAGAGGTATTGCTGGATCTTCTGGTAGTACTATGTCCAATTTTCTGAGGAACCGCCAGACTGATTTCCAGAGTGGTTGTACCAGCTTGCAATCCTACCAGCAATGGAGGAGTGTTCCTTTTTCTCCACATCCTCACCAACATCTGCTGTCACCTGAATTTTTGATCTTAGCCATTCTGACTGGTATGAGGTAGAATCTCAGGGTTGTTTTGATTTGCGTTTCCCTGATGATTAAGGATGTTGAACATTTTTTCAGGTGCTTCTCGGCCATTTGGCATTCCTTAGTTGAGAATTCTTTGTTTAACTCTGTACCCCATTTTTATATAGGGTTATTTGATTTTCTGGAGTCCAGCTTCGTGAGTTCTTTGTATATATTGGGTATTAGTCCCCTATCAGATTTAGGATTGGTAAAAATTCTTTCCCAATCTGTTGGTGCCTTTTTGTCTTATTGATGGTGTCTTTTGCCTTACAGAAGCTTTGCTATTTTATGAGGTCCCATTTGTTGATTCTCGATCTTACAGCACAAGCCATTGCTGTTCTGTTCAGGAATTTTTCACCTGTGCCCATATCTTCAAGGCTTTTCCCCCACTTTCTCCTCTATAAGTATCAGTGTCTCTGGTTTTATGTGGAGTTCCTTGATCCACTTAGACTTGAGCTTTATACAAGGAGATAAGAATGGATCAATTGGCATTCTTCTACATGATAATAGCCAGTTGAGCCAGCACCATTTGTTGAAAATGCTGTCTTTTTTCCACTGGATGGTTTTAGCTTCCTTGTCAAAGATCAAGTGACCATAGGTGTGTGGGTTCATTTCTGGGTCTTCAATTCTATTCCACTGATCCACCTGTCTGTTTCTGTACCAGTACCATGCAGTTTTTATCACAATTGCTCTGAAGTACAGCTTGAGGTCAGGCATGGTGATTCCACCAGAGGTTCTTTTATTGTTAAAAATAGTTTTTGCTATCCTAGGTTTTTTGTTATTCCACATGAATTTGCAAATTGTCCTTTCTAACTCTGTGAAGAATTCAATTGGAATTTTGATGGGGATTGCACTGAATCTGTAGATTCCTTTCAGGAAGATAGACATTTTTACTCTATTAATCCTGCCAATCCATGAGCATGGGAGATCTTTCCATCTTCTGAGATCTTCTTCAATTTCTTTTTTCAGAGACTTGAAGTTCTTATCATACAGATCTTTCACTTCCTTAGTTAGAGTCATACCAAGGTATTTTATATTATTTGTGACTATTGTGAAGGGTGTTGTTTCCCTAATTTCTTTCTCAGCCTATTTATCCTTTGTGTAGAGAAAGGCCACTCATTTGTTTGAATTAATTTTATATCCAGCTACTGCACTGAAGCTGTTTATCAGGTTTAGGAGTTCTCTGGTGGAATTTTTAGGGTCACTTATATATACTATCATATCATCTGCAAATAGTGATATTTTCACTTCTTCCTTTCAAATTTGTATCCCCTTGATCTCCTTTTGTTGTCGAATTACTCTGGCTAGAACTTCAAGTACTATATTGAATAGGTAGGGAGAAAGTGGGCAGCCTTGTCTAGTCCCTGATTTAGTGGGATTGCTTCCAACTTCTTTCCATTTACTTTGATTTTGGCTACTGGTTGGCTGTATATTGCTTTTATTATGTTTAGGTATGGGCCTTGCATTCCTGACCTTTCCAAGGCTTTTTATCATGAATGGGTGTTGGATGTTGTCAGATGCTTTCTCCACATCTAACAAGATGATCATGTGGTTTTTGTCTTTGAGTTTGTTTATATAGTGGATTACTTTGCTGGATTTCTGTATGTTAAACCATCCCTGCATCCCTGGGATGAAGCCTACTTGATCATGATGGATGATCGTTTTGATGTGTTCTTGGATTCAGTTTGAGAGAATTTTATTATTTTTGCATCAATATTCATAAGGGAAATTGGTCTGAAGTTCTCTTTCTTTGTTGGGTCTTTGTGTGGTTTGGGTATCAGAGTAATTGTGGCTTCATAGAATGAACTGCGTAGAGTACCTTCTGTTTCTATTTTGTGGAATAGTTTGAGGAGAATTGAAATTAGGTCTTCTTTGAAGTTCTGATAGAACTCTGCACTAAACCCATCTGTTCCTGGGCTTTTTTTTTTTTGGTTGGGAGACTATTAACAACTGCCTCTATTTCTTTAGGGGATATGGGGCTGTTTAGATCGTTAATCTGATCCTGATTTAACTTTGGTACCTGGTATCTATCTAGAAAATTGTCCATTTCATCCAGGTTTTCCAGTTTTGTTGAGTATAGCCTTTTGTAGTAGGATCTGGTGATGTTTTGGATTTCCTCAGGTTCTATTATTGTCTCCCTTTTCATTTCTGATTTTGTTAATTAGGATACTGTTCCTGTGCCCTCTAGTTAGTCTGGCCAAGGGTTTATCTTATTGATTTTATCAAAAAAACAGCTCTTGTTTTGATTGATTCTTTGTATAGTTTTTTTGTTTGTTTGTTTCTACTTGGTTGATTTCAGCCCTGAGTTTATTTCCTGCCTTCTACCCCTCTTGGGTGAATTTGCTTCCTTTTATTCTAGAGCTTTTAGGTGTGCTGTCAACCTGCTAGTGTATGCTCTCTCTAGATTCTTTTTGGAAGCACTCAGAGCTATGAGTTTTCCTCCTAGGACCGCTTTCATTGTGTCCCTTAAGTTTGGGTATGTTGTAGCTTCATTTTCATTAAACTCTAAAATATCTCTAATTTCTTTCTTTATTTCTTCCTTGACCAAGTTATCATTGAGTAGAGTGTTGTTCAACTTCCATTCGAATGTTGGCTTTCTATTATTTATGTTGTTATTGAAGATCAGCCTTAGTCCATGGTGATCTGATAGGATGCATGGGATAATTTCAATATTTTTGTATCTGTTGAGGCCTGTTTTGTGAGCAATTATATGGTCAATTTTGGAGAAGGTACCATGAGGTACTGAGAAGAAGGTATATCCTTTTGTTTTAGGATAAAATGTTCTGTACATATCTGTTAAATCTATTTCTTTCATAACTTGTTAGTTTCAATGTGTCTCTGTTTAGTTTCTGTTTCCAGTATGTGTCCATTGATGAGAGTTGGGCTTTGAAGTCCCCGTCTATTATTGTGTGAGGTACGATGTGTGCTTTGAGCTTTACTTTAGTTTCTTTAATGAATGTGGATGTTCTTGCATTTGGAGCATAGATATTCAGAATTGAGAGTTCATCTTGGAAGATTTTACCTTTGATGAGTATAAAGTGCCCCTCCTTGTCTTTTTTGATAACTTTGGGTTGGAAGTCGATTTTATTCGATATTAGAATGGCTACTCCAGCTTGTTTCTTCAGACTATTTGCTTGGAAAATTTTTTCCAGCCTTTTACTCTGAGGTAGTGTCTGTCTTTGTCCCTGGGGTGGGTTTCCTGTATGCAGCAAAATGTTGGGTCCTGTTTATGTAGCCAGTCTGTTAGTCTATGTCTTTTTATTGGGGAATTGAATCCATTGATATTAAGAGATAGTAAAGATAAGTAATTGTTGTTAGAGTTGGGATTCTGTTCTTGTGGCTATCTTCTTAGGTTTGTTGAAGGATTACTTTCTTGCTTTTTCTAGGGTGTAATTTCCCTCCTTGTGTTGGAGTTTTCCCTTTATTATCCTTTGAAGGGCTGGATTCATGGAAAGATATTGTGGAAATTTGGTTTTGTCATGGAATACTTTGGTTTCTCCATCTATGGTAATTGAGAGTTTTGCTGGGTATAGTAGCCTGGGCTGGCATTTGTGTTCTCTTAGGGTCTGTATAACATCTGTCCAGGCTTTCATAGTCTCTGGTGAGAAGTCTGGTGTAATTCTAATAGGCTTGCCTTTATATGTTACTTGACCTTTTTCCCTACTGCTTTTAATATTCTATCTTTATTTAGTGCATTTGTTGTTCTGATTATGTGTCAGGAGGAATTTCTTTTATGATTCAGTCTATTTGGAGTTCTGTAGGCTTCTTGTATGTTCATAGGCATCTCTTTCTTTAGGTTAGGAATGTTTTCTTCTATAATTTTGTTGAAGATATTTACTGGCCCTTTAAGTTGAAAGTCTTCATTCTCATCTATACCTATTATCCTTAGGTTTGATCTTCTCATTGTGTCCTGGATTTCCTGGATGTTTTGAGTTAGGATCTTTTTGCATTTTGCATTTTCTTTGATTGTTGTGTCCATGTTTTCTATGGAGTCTTCTGCAACTGAGAGTCTCTCTTCCATCTCTTGTATTCTGTTTCTGATGTTCGCATCTATGGTTCCTGATTTCTTTCCTAGGATTTCTATCTCCAGAGTTGTCTCCCTTTGGGTTTTCTTTATTGTTTCTACTTCTATTTTTAGATCTTGAATGGTTTTGTTCAGTTCCATCACCTGTTTGGTTGTGTTTTCCTGTAATTCTTTAAGGGATTTTTGTGTTTCCTCTTTAAGGACTTCTACCTGTTTCATAGTGTTCTCCCGTATTTCTTTAAGTGAGTTATTAATGTCCTTCTTGAAATCCTCTACCAGCATCATGAGATATAATTTTAAATCTGAATCTTGCTTTTCGGGTGTGTTGGGATATCCAGGACTCACTGTGCTGGAGTACTGCATTCTAATGATGTCGAGTGGTCTTGGTTTCTGTTAGTAAGATTTTTTACGTTTGCCTTTCTCCATCTGGTAATCTCTGGTGTTAGATGTTCTAGCTGTCTCTGGCTGGAGCTTGTTCCTCCTGTGATTCTGTTGGCCTCTGTCCCAGTGGTCAGAGCACTCTTTGCAGGCAAGTTCTCCTCTGGCAGGGAAGGTACATAGAGGTCTGGAGCTCAGCTCTGCCTCCTGGCTGAGGATGAAAGCCCAAAGGGCCCCTGTCTGCTCTGTTGCTTCTGCAGCATGCATGTTCTCCTTCGAGGACTGGTCTCTGAGAGACCCAGGATACAAGATGGTGATCTCACCTGAGTCCCAGGTCAGAGCCCTCCCAGGAAGCCGACTCTCCTCTGTCAGGGATGGTGCACAGAGCCAGCCTGCTTTTTTATAGCACCTAGGACCACCAGCTCATAGATAGTACTGTCCATAAGGAGCTGGCCACTCCTCCCTCAATCACCAGTCAAGAAAATACTCTACAGCCTTGCCCACAAGCCAGCTTGGTGGGAGCATTTTTCTCAACTGAGTTTCCCTCTCTCAAAATGACTTTATCATGAGTCACGTTGACTTAAAAACAAGCCAGCACAGACCTCACTCAATCTGCATGGATTTACTAAGAATGTATTTCAGTTCCGTTGTAGACATTCGCTGTGGGCTCTGCATATGCAGTGTTACTTCAGACAGTGGAGATCCTGACCTTTGGAAGGGGCTCGGGAGACCCTGTCTGTTTTTCCGCTGAGACAGTTCACAGTTACTAGCAGGTTACAGGCTCATGAGACCTCATTCCCCTCTGGGGAGCTGCTGGCCATTAATGGTTGCTGGGCAAGGAAGAGACATTTCCTTCCGTGGTGTAGCCGCTGGTGAGCTACCTGTGCATGAGTGTGCGTGTGTATAAGTAGTCTGTCCTCCATCTTCCTGTAAATGAGTCCAATGAAACTCATTCACTGGATCGACCACAACAGGGGGGAGGGAGGGGGAGGAAGAAGAAAGAGAACTAGAATAGGGGAAAGGGAGGACAGAGGAAAAGGAGGGGGTAGTGGGAGGAGGGAGGGGAAGGGGGAGCAAGGGAGGAGGGAAGAGAAGTGACCCTGCTCTTAGGAAGCTTCCCGCCTATACTGGCTGGTTTTGGGTGTCTACTTGACACAGCTGGAGTTATCACAGAGAAAGGAGCTTCAGTTGAGGAGATGCCTCCATGAGATCCAGCTGTAAGGCATATTCTCAATTAGTGATCAAGGGGGAAAGGCCCCTTGTGGGTGGGACCATCTCTGGGCTGGTAGTCTTGGGTTCTATAAGAGAGCAGACTGAGCAAGCCAGGAGAAGCAAGCCAGTAAAGAACATCCCTTCATGGCCTCTGCTTCAGCTCCTGCTTTCTGACCTGCTTGAGTTCCAGTCCTGACTTCCTTGGTGATGAACAGCAGTATGGAATTATAAGCTGAATAAACCCTTTTCTCCTCAACTGCTTCTTGGTCATGATGTTGTACAGGAACAGAAACCCTGACTAAGACACTGCCTGTGAGGGGACATCAGAGAGCTACCATTCATACATCCTGTACATGAAGCAGTCACCATGCTGGTCACTACTATAGTCCTCCCAGGAGCACTACTGCCCTACTCATTCATAGAAGAGAAACTGAGGCTCCAAAACTTATGGAGCTTGTGACTCATGTGAAAGCCAGCTACCTGATTCATAGCAGCACACTCCTGATAAGAGAGAGGGTGCTTTTGTGATTCCTTCCCCCCAACACACACATACACACACCACCACCACCACTACACTCACACACACACACACACACACACACACACACACACATGCATTCACACACATACAAAAAACACACATGCATGCACACACATGCACACACACCACACTCATACAGACATGAACACACACCACACACACACATACATGCAGACATCTCTCTCTCTCTCTCTCTCTCTCTCTCTCACACACACACACACACACACGTCATCTTCACACACACACACACACACACACACACACACACACGTGAAGCTGGGCTCTTCCCTCCAAATTTCAGAGCCACCTGGGTTACTGTGCTCCAGGAAGCTGAGGAAGCCAGGGCTGTGCCTGCCTGCAGGGTGCGTGAGTCCCAGGACAATGGCATCTCCAGTAGGATGCCTTCCTCATCAAAGCAAGAGAAATCAATGCACGGGATGTGGTTGTAATGAACTGCTCCCTGACTCTCCTGAGGAAGAGGATCATGAGGAATGTGTATTGTTGCAGCTCCATCAGGCCCTTCCCTCCCGTGGGGAATCCTCCTTGCTTGCTTCTGTCAGAATCATTTGAGATGTCTCCAGGCTTTATTGGATGTCCTTTGTCACTGTGTCAGCAAGGACTCCATGGAGCTAAGATTTAAGGGCCAGAAGATGTTCAACTGCTACTAAATTTCAGCCCTGGCTGTCCTGTCTTCCAGAGGATTTCTGGGAAAGAAGGATCTAGAGAATGGGCCATTTCACTCTACATGTGTGAAAATGTGTGTGGAAACTGGGGCTCAGAGGAAGTGGGTGGTCCAGCACTATTCCCCAGCATCATTGTCTATACCCCCAACATTTCCTCCTCAGCATCTGCATCCTCTGCATCTGAATCTCCAGCACCTCCATCCCCAGCACCCACATCATCTGCATCTGCATCTACACCCCCTGCATCTGTATCCCTAACATCTGCATCCCCAGTACCTCCACCCCCAGAATCTTCATCTCTACTCACACACACACACACACCACGCACATGCATACACATCTGCCTCTGCAGCATTTGCATCCCCTGCACTTCCATCATCAACATTTCACCCTCTCAGAAACACACACACACACACACACACACACACACACACACACACAACTTTTAAGAAAGTGCTGACAGCTGTGGAAAGCACTGGGCTCCGGCATCAGGCATCCTGAAGTCCCAGGTCCTTCCCATGTGGTACCTTGAGTAAATTCACTAAGCTCCCAGTGATTTTTGTCTGATGGTGAGTAAAGTAGGGTTGATCAGTCTGAGAAGACATCTCAGGGTCACGTGGCCCCAAGTGCTCTGATCCCAGTAGCTGTGTAAAAAGCAGACATGGTGGTTTGTGCTTGGAATCCCAGCACTAGAGAGGAGGAGGCAGGTAGAGCCTTGGAGCTCACTGGCTGACCAGCCTAGTCTACTTAATGAGTGCCAAGCTGGTAAAAGACTGTCTGGGGGGAGAGAAGTAGATCACTCCTGCACTACAACACCCAAAGTTGTCCTCTGACCTCCACATGCAAGCACACACATGTACACATGCAAGCACACACATGGCTGAGGATCTATCTGTCCCACTGAGCCAGGAAAAGCTTTAAAGGCTAGGGAACACTGTGCCTGGCACGCAGCGAGTGCTCAAAAAGTGTTGGTGTTTTTGACCAACATGGATGTAGTGTGGATAATTACAGATAGTGAACATTGCAACCAGGGTGAACAGGAGAGCTGTGAGGAAGGACAGGGGCCTCGTGCTGTGCTGGGAACCAGTCTGTCTGCCAGAGGCATCTGTCCCTTAGAATGGTAGGCTCTGCACTTCCTGAAGCTAGCAGGCAAAGGCCCTCCAGCCATTCCTGTCTCCTGGTACCCTGTGCCCACCAGTCTGTGAATTCTGGGGTACTCCATGTGGAGTCTCAGGGGGTGCTCAGCTGTGGGCTTCTGGCTTGGGCTGCTGGGTCTCAGCACTGGGTCTCAGCTTTGGAGTCATTGACTCTGTCCTTCCCTTTCATCCCCTGCCTCTGACTTTCTGAGTCCATATTTCTTGTATTCGGCATCTGTATGATGACAAACCTCCCCCAGACAGGGAAATAGATGATTGGGGTTGTTAGGGATCAATGGGGAAAGGGGAACAGAGAGGCTGTTAATGGTGACATGAATAATGTCCTAAGATCAATGAGGCCATCATGGTACAGCTAGGAATTCATTTTTTTTTCACTCTAGGTATTTGTGTATGTGTCTGTGTGAGTGTATGGCCTGTGGGTGTGTGTTCTCCCGGAGGATGGCATATTCTGTAGAACTGTAGTTACAGTCAACTCTGCACTGCCTGGTGTGGGTGCTCATAACTGAACTCAGACGCTCTGCGACAGCAGCAAGCACACTTAGGGACCATTTCTCCAGACCTGACAATGCATTTCTAAAGCATTAAACTGTATGACTTAGATATTGAATTTTATGATAGGCTAATTATAAATAAATAAAGGAGCTTTTAAACCTTTTTTTTAACTATAAAGATTTATTTACTTTTATGTGCATTGGTATTCTGCCTGCACGGATGTCTGTGCGAGGGTACCAGATCCCCTGGAACTGGAGTTGCAGCCAGTTGTGAGCTGCCATGTGGGTGCTGGGAATTGAACTCGGGTCCTCAGAAAAGGCAGCTGGTGCTCTTAACCACTGAGCCACCTCTCTAGCCCTAAAGGGGTTTTAGGTTTTGTTTGTTTGTTTGTTTGTTTTTTAAGCTAACCACAACTAGATCTACTCTGTGCAAACTGCCTCCTGATCAGGTCCTGGGAAGTTAGGACAGGCAGGACCTGGATGCTAAGGTGATTTCCATCCATCAAATCTAAGGGGTAGGAATATGAATCAGATCCAAATTTCCAGGAAGGCAAACAAGGAAGAAAGGATGGATAAGCTGGTTCAGGAAACACAGCATTTAATAGATTCTCTGGGACAAGCATGCTAATGGTACTGGCCACCTCCGTATTAGCACCCAAGGAAGACATTCCAATGCCATCATTATATGTATCTCTGATGAGCCCCAAGACAACATGGTGCCACAAGTCATTCGGCTCTTGAGGAGCCACCAGTTCACAGTAAGGAATACTTGGCATCATGGACACTCGCTATGCACAGCCTAAGATAAGACACCCAGAGGAAACCCTGGGAAACATTTGAATGCAAGTCCACTGCTAGAAAAGAAACCCCCAGAGTCTGAAATAGTCTCTTTTCATCCCTAGGATGAGGCTAAATTTCTCTGTGTGGGATCTCCCCATGTCTGGGAACGCACGGTGGCTTACGGCAGTGCCTTGTACCTTGAAGTGACTGAGTCTATTAGAAAGATTATATTGATTTGAAATCTATCTTGCCGGAGCATCCTGCCTCTACCTCCATCCTAATCCTGTTTAATCCCTGGGAACCACGGGGATTTAGTCATAGGCTAACGCGCAGCATACCTGTAACCACAAGTTCTACCTACCCCGTGTGGCAGCCTCCAGGCCCTGGGAGGGAGGGCTACTGCGGAGAGAGGAAAGATAAGCCACTTACATGTACTATGAGTTGATTGAGCTAACTGTTCTCCTGAAAAGAGTGCTGAAATCCCTTCTAGAGATTTCAAGGCAGGAGTGGGCTGTATGGATGCTGGAGGAGCATCCGGAATTGAGTAACATCATACCCTACAAAACCTTGAAAATCAATCAGCAGACCTGAAAATACCTAGACTCTAGGACAAAGAATGCAAAAGCTACTCGGCAAGAAGGAATTGTGTAATTACACCATTGTGTAATAATGGAGAAGCATTGTCTTACAGGCAAACAGAAAGGTACAGTTGATTGCAGAGGTGGCTCAGGGAGTAAAGTGCTCAGGGAGCACGTGTGAGGATGGGAGGATGGAGATGGCTCGGGGGTAGAGTGCTCAGGGAGCACTTTGAGGATGGGAGGATGGAGATGGCTCAGGGTGTAGAGTGCTCAGGGAGCACTTTGAGGATGGGAGGATGGAGATGGCTCAGGGGGTCGAGTGCTCATGGAGTGAGCACATGAGGATGGAAGGACCACTCTTGAGAATACACATAGATAAGTCAGCTTACCACAGAGATGCCTGCACACACAGGTCTTTACCACACACAGTAACCCAAGAATCAGGCTAGGTGCCCTTCCATAGTGAAAAGAATTTGTGCCATATATTCACATACACAAATGGCTTTATTTTCTTCCATAAAGAAGAACAAAATAATACCAACTATAAGAAAATGAATGGAATTGCAGATCAGCGTGTTAAGAGAAATAAGCCAGACTCAAAAACAAATGTTTCCTGTGTACTCTCTCATGTATAGAATCTAGTTTTAAAAACCAAAGATATGAAAGACTGGGGGTGTACCTCAGTGACCAAAAAGCAGGGAGACATAAGGAGGTGAGGAGGGAAAGGAGACAGAAAAAGATAAAGAGGAGAAGGAAGGGGAAGAAGAGGAGGGAGAGGAGGAGAGAGAGGAGGAGGAGGAAGAAGAAGAATGGAAAGAGAAAGGGTATCAAATGAAGAGGGCAGGGAATAACTATTGAGCAAGTAATGGAGGTTATGTCAACAAGAGCAATATATGTGTGAACATATGTACATTATACATATATGTGTGTATATATACATGCATACATAAACTCTTGGAAATATATGTGATATGTAATATATTATGTAAGAAATATATGATATACATTCATTATGTATAGGAATTATACAACATATGTTCTTGAAAATATTATCATAAACCCAATACTTTATGGTTAATATATGGTAAGAAAGTATTAAAAAGATGGCATGGCCTAGTGATGGTATAGGCACCTCTGTCTATATATTCACACTATGATGTCCCTTCAATGGCAAACTCACAAAATAATACATATTTCAGATTGTGTCACTATCATTAGACCCTATGTGACTATAGAGTGATGTAGGCAAACACTCCCAATACAAGGTAGCATTGACAAAATCAGCAGGAGAGAAAGTGTCCCAAGAGCTCAGAGACAGCCCTCGTTCCCACTGGTAGAGGAGTCCCACAAGAACACAAAGCTACACGGCATAGATAGATAGATAGATAGATAGATATGCAGAGAACCTAGATCAGATGATACAGGCTCCCTGATTGTCACTTCAGTCTCTGTGAGTCCCTATGAGCCCTGGGTAGTAGATTATGTGGACCTCCTGATGTCATTGACCCCTCTGGCTGCTACAGTCCTTCCTTCCCTTCTTCTGAGAGATTCCATGAGCTCTGCCTGATGTTTGGCTGTGGGTCTTTCCATCAGCTCCCATCAGTCGCTGGATGACGCCTCTCTGATGATGATTATGCTAGTTACTGGCTAGGAGAGTGAGAAGACACATATATTTGCTTCTTTTTAAATGTTTATATAATGGTTATTCCTGGTTGTCAACTTGACTACATCTGCAATGAACTACAATCCAAAATTAGAAGGCTCACCCGTTATCCTGATCTTGAGGCTGGGAAATACACATTTCTGGATCTTGGCATGGAGATCTTGAGGCACAGTGGCTATAAATCCCAGGAGACTAAGGCAAGGAGATCTCTGAGTTCAAGGTCATCTGAGACAAAGCAAGTCCCAGATCCAGGCGTGATGGCATACACCTTTAATCTGTGCCACATCTTCTGCTGGAGACCTACATAAGGACATTGGAAGAAGGAAGATTCTCTCTTCTTTGCCTGCTTGCCTTGTGGGACTGAGCAACTGCTAGATCCTTGGATTTTCCATTCACAGCTGCTGCTGACCACTGGTGGGGAGCTAGGCTATAGACTGTACATCATCAATAAATTCCCTTACTACATAGAGACTACCCATAAGTTCTGTGACTCTAGAGAACTCTGACTAAATACAGTTTACTATTTTAGGTTAGCATAAAAAGTCAGATTTCGTTACAGCACCTTCATCCATGTGCTCTATCACCCTTCGCCACATGCACTCTAACCCTCTATTCGCAAGCACTTCTCTTCCCTAATTGCTTCCTTCTTGATTCTCCTTTTAAATCCTTGATTTTAATCTCTTATGTTTATGGGTGTTTTGCTTACATGTATGTCTGTGCATTAGGTTTGTGTCACCGCCATGGAGGCCAGAAGAAGGTGTGTCGGTTCCCCTAGAACTGAAGTGTGTCAACTTTCATATGTCAGTGCTAGGAGTCAACCCCAGGTCTTCTGTATTTGAACAGCCAGTGCCGTCTCTCCAGCCACACCTTCGTTCCTGATTGTCACTTCAGTCTCTGTGAGCGCCTATGAGCCCTGGGTAGTAGATTATGTGGACCTCTTGATGTCATTGACCCCTCCTATAGCTACGTCAATACCCAAATTTCCTTAAACGACCACTGTCTTAGTTAGGGTTTACTGCTGTGAACAGACACCATGATCAAGGCAACTCTTATTAGGACAACATTTAATTGGGGGTGGCCTACAGGCTCAGAGGTTCAGTTCATTATCATTAAGGTGGAAACATGGCAGTGTCCAGGCAGGCATGGTGCAGGAGAAGCTAAGAGTTCTACATCTTCATCTGCAGGCCTCTAGAAGACTGGCTTCCAGGCAGCTAGGTAGAGGGTCTTAAAGCCCATACCCACAGTGACACACTTCCTCCAACAAGGCCACGCCTACTCCAACAAGGCCACACCTACTCCAACAAAGCCAAATACTACTACTCCCTGAGCCAAGCATATTCAAA
Source organism: Mus caroli (assembly GCF_978045245.1). Classification (NCBI taxonomy): domain Eukaryota; kingdom Metazoa; phylum Chordata; class Mammalia; order Rodentia; family Muridae; genus Mus; species Mus caroli. The sequence continues at coordinate 46,229,302 of NW_028227273.1, forward strand.
CCATCACAATCCTGTATCATTCTCTCTCCCTCTTCCCCTCCCCCTCTCCTCTCCTCCCTCTCTCTCTCACACATATGCCCACCCCCCACAAAGAGTTTTACTATGCCAAAAAGAAAACAGTAGAAATTTTTCAGTCACCTTGGCACTTTCTACAACCATCTAGTCCTCTGCGACCTCCTTAGTGGAGAAAAAAAAAAAGACAACTGGACCTAAACGGCTTCCCGAAATTGCCACAGAAATAAAAAAAGAAAATTGCAGGTGATGAGCTTAGAAAATTGTAAAGCCCTGTACAAATGTTAGCTGTTTTCAAAATTAACTCCAGTTATCCCAGAGAAGAGAAGCAGGATCTATAATACTCGAGCTTTGACATGGGAACTCAGAAAAATACAAGCATGAGCTAAGAATAGAAAGCTGGAGTCCGGAAGAGTCCTGGAGGGATGTTCGATAGCTCGCTCAGCAAGCCTTGGGAAATGCTTAACAAGAAACCAGAAAATAGGGGGGAGAAACTTACAAGGTAGCCAGGTGTTAACAGTGCTGCCTGCCTAACAAGGCTCTGCCTTCAATTTGTTTTCAAAGGAAAGTCTCACCAGGCATGATGGCTTACATCTGTAATCCCAGCACTTGGGAAACCAAGACAAGATGATTGTTGATTCAAGGGTGGGTGGCCAAGCCAACTCAGTCAGTCAACAGGGTCTCTGGGGAGGGAGGAAGGATTAAAAGAAAGAAAAGACAATTAGACAACATTATAACATGACTCCAGTAAGTGCTGAAGGGGGTTTAATTTCTCCCAGTCTGCTTTTATATCATTCTAAGTACATGCAAAGAATTGGGTCAGCTCTAAGGTATAAACAAAGTAGTCAAGCAACAAACAAGGCATGAGCAAAGGTCCTGAGGTCACTGTTTCTAGGGACTTATCAAGTTGCTCAAGATATGAGGAATACATCCCTCTTTTCTATTTTTCTTGAACTTACTTCCTTGTCCTAGCCCAGTGTCAAATACACTTGCCAATTTCCTAGAAGCAGCCCCAAGAGGGTCTCCACAGGTAGGTAAAGTGCTTGCTACCCAACCATGAGAACTTGGATCCAATCCCTAAGACCCAGGTACAAATGGTGGGCATGGTGGTGCCTGCTTCTCTCCTCAGTGCTGGGGAGGTGGAGACAGACAGATGCCTGATGCTTGTCAACCATTGACCTCAGTAAAAAACAAACAAATAAAACAAAACAAACAAACAAAAAACAGGAAGACCAAGAAGAGACTCTTGTCTCAAAAGGTGGTGGTGGGAGTGGGTAAAGAGCGGATTCAGTGAAGTGCTTGCTGGTTAAGCATGAGACCCTCAGTTCAGATACCCAGAATCCATGCCAAAATCAAGCACCAGAGAGTAGAAACAGGCAGATACAGGGGCAAGGACACACATTGTGTAAGGTCACTACCAGGTGACATTTCCCACTTGGGTTCTAACTACAGCTTTCAGTGACTAGCTTGTGCCTAGAAAATAATGAGCAGGCATTTTAATTCCACATTCTAGCTGAAGTCTGGCCGAATGGGACTAATTCAGCCAAGATGGACAGCATGGAAAGATCAAGATGATAGCCAAGATTAGACAGATAGGCAGGCGGGCAGGCGGGCAGGCAGACTGACTGACTAATAGATAGGTAGATAGATAATAGATGGATGATAGACACATAGATAATAGATAGATAGATAGATAGATAGATAGATAGATAGATAGATAGATAGATAGATAAAGATAGATAGATAGATAGATAGATAGATAGATAGATAGATAGATAGCTATAGAGAAGAAGCTGCAGTGGGACCCTAACAGCTCTCTCAGAAGTATGCCTACGAAACTGAGAAGAACCTCGTAAACTGAGAAGAACCACATGCCAGCCTAGTGCATGTGAAGCCAGTATCCTAGCCACTTGCTCCTCATGCACTCTCTGTGCACATGAGGCAAGCTATAGCTCCCAAAAGGTCTACCTAACAGTAATGATCTGAACCCATTTCTCCTCTATGGGAGCCCATCATCCCAGACACTCACACTGCTCTGGTCTGATTGAGACTAATCTGATAAAAACACTTGAGACTGGGTGATTCCTAAATACCCAAGATGCATCATGGCTCAGGAGGCTGGGAGGACCAAATCAAGATGCCTGATGATTCAGAGTCTGGTGAGGTCTGGTGTGTGTGTGTGTGTGTGTGTGTGTGTGTGCGCGCGCATGCATGTACACACACATGTATGTGTATATGTATATAATTGGGTGTGGTTGATATGGGAGGAGGCATATGAGGTGGCACACATATTGGGCTGGTTCTCTCCTTCCACCCTTATGTTTGGTTTAGGAGATCAAATTCAGACACAATGCAGAGAACCCTGGTAGGAAGCTATGTCAACACCCACCCATCCAGATGACTAATTATAGCAGAAAAATGATTTATCTGCTCAACCCTCTTTAAGATGGCATTTGTTACTCAAAGTTGAGAGCACCCTTGCCCTGTCCATGAGTCCATTGACATCAGACACCATGTCTTCTACCACTGAGCTTGAACCATAGCAACTGACACCAATCCTAGCTTATAACCAGACTTAAACACTGCTGGAATGGGGTAGGGGGTTTCCTGGACCCTCAAAATATCTACTGAAGCAGACATGACATGGATGTTAAATGAAGTCCTGATGATCAAGTGAGAATTTTCTAGATGTGACTGACAAATTAGAGGTAAATAAATCCTGCTGACCAGATGGTACCTGCCTAAGAGCTCTGAAGAGTGAAATTGCAGAAATGGCAAGCCAAAAAAAAAAAAAAGTGGCCTGTTATGAATGTATTCTAGAACTTGAATAATGACCAAAATCTTTCCCAACCACAAAACCACCTATGACGAGCCAGGGAGACAGAGGGCATAGAGTCTGACTTCTGCTCCGGACACGCATCAATGCATCTCACACACACACAAAGAGATTGCATGTAGGACTTTGAGTGTGAACTTAATGACAAGCCGGTTGGAATGTTCTTGGAAACCCAGACCAAGCCAAGTTCAAATGCTTTTTTGAGGGAAAGAAGACAGAAACGCCTGATTGGAGGGACAAAGAGGAGAGCAGGGTGTATGGAGAATTTCAAAGACCGCAGTGTGGTTTGAAGAGTTGTAAAAGCCTACCCCTGCTTTTGCAGGGGCTCTGGTGTGGTTGAGCCAAGCCTTGTACTGGAAGTCTTACCAAAGCTCACTCACTGATGGTGGGCAGGCAGAGCCAGCACACTGACACCTGAGCGAGTGAATAGCTCTGTAACCTGGTGGAAGGCTTAATCGTCCATGCCAACTTCACTGGATTAAGAGTTGCCATGGTGACACACCTCTGGGGGCTGTCTGCAGAAAAGTGAGGGCATTTCCAGAAAGGTTTGTCTGAGGAAGTACAGTCCACCCTAAAAATTGGTGACACCATCTCTTGGGTTGGGATCCTGAACTGAAGAAAAAGGAGAAAAGTGATCTGAGCGCCGGAGTTCAGTTTCCTCTGCTTCCTGATTGGGGATGGATGTGGCGTGAGCAGCCACCGCCAGCTCCTCCTCTCATGCCTTTCCTGCCATGGCTGGCTGTAACCTCAAACTGTGGGCCACAATAAACCTTTTTTCCCTGTTTTACTAAATGGCTTGTGCGGGTGTGTATGAGATGTGTATGTACGCGCTAGTTTTTGAGTGTGCACATATGCGCACAGATATGTGTACATATGCATGTGTGTGTGTGTGTTCATGCGTGCATGTGAAGGTCAGAGGTTGATGTTCGGTGTCTTTTCTGGATTGCCCTCCACCTTTGTCTTTTGAGTCAGGGTCTCTCACTGAATCAGGGGCTCATCAATGTGACTAGACTGACTGGCTAATGAGCTCCAGGGATTCTGTTGCACACACATACACATGCACACACATACACAGAGACAGACAGACAGAGAGATGACAGACAGAGAATCCAGCTCTCCAGTTATGTTGTGAGTCCTCTCGTGGACAGCCTTTTATGTAGGTACTGCAACGGCAAACTCAGATCTTCATGCAGGCACTTCACTGACTGAGCCAGCTCCCCTGTGGATAAACCTTTCCTTCTCCTGTTGGCTATGTTGCTATTGTCTGGTACATTGTCATAGCAACATGAAAACACTAACACACACCTGGGTAGCAGAGCAGCTCTTCACCTCCATGCGATCCCAGGTCACACTCAGAGAATGGGGCTTGCTAGATAAAACACAGGACCACTGGCTACACCAGAATTTCAAGGTAAATCATTGTAAAACCTATGTGAGTCCCAGTCATTAGGCACACTTATGTCTGGGGCATCCTTAGACTTCAAAACCATTGGCATTGACTTTCATTTCAAATGGACTGGTGTGTACTTAGATCTCAAAGTTGTTGAGCTTTTCTTTGAAATGCAAGTGTGACAGGCTACCCGCTGGTTGTTGTTGAATCACGGGCAAAACTGAATCAAGTCAAAGTCATCGTAGGGAGAAGTGGGGGCAAGCAGGCACTGAGGTGGCAAATGACAACAGAGGGAGATACTAGCCAAGAAGAGAGAAAAGGGGATTGACTTATTTGTTTATGTTGTGTGAGACAGGCAGAGATGGTACACATATGAGATTCAGATGATAACTTTTGGGGCCTTTTCACCAGAGACGAGTCTCTCTTGCCTCTGTCTCTGAACTTTCCTCTAGTCCATGAGCTTCTAGCCAGGTCTGTCTCTGCCTCTCATCTTTAGCCATAGGAGTTCTGGGACTACAGACAGGTGCTAGAGCATCCAGCATTTTCCTGAGACTTCCGGGATGGAGCTTGGGTCATGGAGCTGGGATGTCAGGCTTGGACGCTAATCATTTATACTTACTGAGCCATCTGTCCAGCTCAGAGAAAGAGAAATGTGAAGTCAAGACTCCTGGCTGCACCTGAGCAGAAGACTCTAGGAACTCCTTAGGCTGTTACAGGAGCCATCATGGAACTACATCTCCAACCCCTGACTCCCTCTACCGATGCTGACTTCTTTGGAGTTCATCCAGATATATCTCTGGATTTTTGTTAGTCGCTATCAAGCTCAACTTTTCATGCCCCCAATCCCTTAGATCAGACAGGCCAAGACTCTCAGTCTCCGGGGAGGCAAGGTCCTTTCAGAGGACAGATGGTCAACCACCATCAACCTTTACAACAAAGAGAAGAAAGGGTATGGGGGCAGGGAGTGGAGGTAGATTACAAAGTCAGGGGAGAAACTATGAGGACTTGGGAAGGGAAAGGAACTCCACCCTGGAGTCTGATCAGCATCTCAGCCTCCACTGAGAGCCAAGAATCTCATCACATAATCAAATCTGCTTTGTGGGTTGCCTGAAACAATACTCGGTTTGTTTGTTTGTTTAATAGAAATCTTTTGAGGAGCAATGCTAATAGGTATGAATAAGCTTAAGGCCTCGGAGTTCATGACCTTCAAGCATGACTTCCCCATTCCCAGCATAAACATGCAATCCCTGAACCTCCCTCAAGAATACAAATGCTAAACTGGACCGTGGTGGCACACGCCTTTAATCCCAGCACTTGGGAGGCAGAGGCAGGCGGATTTCTGAGTTCGAGGCCAGCCTGGTCTACAAAGTGAGTTCCAGGACAGCCAGGGCTACAACAGAGAAACCCTGTCTTGAAAAACAAACAAACAAACAAACAAACAAAAAAGAATACAAATGCTGTTAATAGTCAAAGCATGGGGTGTCATAAGGACTCCCTCAGTCCAGTAGCCTGTGATTTTTATCTATCAACCTGACTCCCATACAGTGTACCTCAGAAATCATCTTAGGGTTGGGGACATCTCCTTAGGACCCTTACATGATGTCACTACAGAAGCCACCAAAATCATATGTCATACGTGTGGCTAAGACACACGTGCACAATTCTCCGGAAGCTGCTCCCATGTGTGCAGTGTGTATTGTTCTTCCCTGAGCAGCGCTCCCTCCCTTAATGCTACTTCTCTTAACAAACTCCAATGCTACTTCAAAACACACCACATGTGTGTGCGCATACATACACATGTACACACAAAAGACAATGTATCCAATTATATAAGGTTTCCAATTATATAAAGTATCTATTCTGAACCATCAAGTCCTTAGAGGCTGAAAAGCCTATGTAGGAATGGTTAGGGAGACTGGTGTTTAATAAATACGAGGACTGAGATTTTTCTTGGGAATAGTAAGGACTTCCTAAAAAGGGGACAAAGGCAAACATTATGGCCTACTAAAAAAATGTTAGGTTGGGGGCTAGAGAGGAAGCTCAGTGGTTAAGGCCACTTGCTGCTTACAAAGGACCCAGGTTCAGTTCCCAACATACACAGGGCCTCACAATCACCTAAATCTCCAGTTGTAATGGATCTGATGCCCTCTTCTGGTTTCCATGAGCCCTGGAAACACATACAAGAAGGCAAAAATACTTATGTGCAAAACAAAAATAAGATACATTTTAAAAGACAGTAGATTAGATATGCACTCTCGTGTGGTGTGTGTGTGTGTGTGTGTGTGTGTTCTAGAGTTTAGAGGCCAGAAAACAACTCTGTCATTCCCTAGGCTCTGTCCATCTTTTTTTTTTTTTTAAGAAATGGTTTCTTTTGACCATGAGCTCAACAGACTGGGAGGCTGATCAGCAAGCTGCAGACACTTATCCGTTTCTGACCCCCATCTTTGGGATTAAAAGTGCATGCCATCATACTTGGGGTCACTTATTTGGTTTGGTTTTGGTTAATTGGTTATTACATAAGAGATTGAACTCATAAGGCAAGCACTTATGCAACTGATCTATCTCCCAGCCCAAATTATAGGTTTTTAAATGATGAGTTGATGCTATTGTCATTATATCTGTTAAAAGGGGGGAGAGAGGGCAAATGATCCAAAACAGACCTCAGTTCTCTAAGATCACAAGCAGAATCAGAAAGAATTCCACAATGGGGCTGGAGAGACCGCTCAGTGGTTAAGAGCACTGACTGCTCTTCCGGAGGTCCTGAGTTTAATTCCTAGCAACCACCTGGTGGCTCACAACCATCTGTAATGGGATCCAATGTCCTCTTCTAGTGTGTCTGAAGGCAGCAATAGTGTACTCACATACATAAAATAAAGAAAGAAATCTTTTTTAAAAATCCACCAAGGAAAGGAGCGAAGCTTACTTTATTCTTTACTGTGTTGTAGTTCTTATGTGCGTTGGAGGTTCTGGCATCAAACCCAGAGCCTTGTGCACACTGCACAAGCACCTCTGCCTTAAAGCTACTCCCTAAATTTTATAAGGCTCCTCCAAGTGGCTGGAGGAGGCCACTCAAGTCTAGCAGCAGATCCAGACCCTTTTCTCAACTTCTTTGCTATATGACTTTCCTTTCTGGTGCTAACTCTGTACCTTACACACGTGTAATT